>NC_080782.1:121229382-121562882 GCF_028018385.1 Neofelis nebulosa | reverse complement strand
AAGAGGACTTGGAAGGGTTCTTTGCCAAGTGCATTTGCCTGCTGGCTGCCTGCATTTTGAGCTTGCTCAGAGATAATATGCAATCTCATTTCTTTCACAGATGAGTTACACAGAGGACAAGCTTTGAAGAGTGAGTGTATATATGAGAGAGAGAGAGAAGTGAAGTGAGGGACTGAGTAGTGACAGGCACAGGGAGAGAGGACACACATGGGCATTTGGAGGTTGTGGTCAGCCTCACCACTGGGTTTCCATGTTGGATTGATACTGGTGAGATTTTATCCCATTTTGACTACTGCTTAGCTTTCCTTGTTTTGACTCCCATAATTCATTAACAATGAAACTGAGACTAGTGGTGTGATTTTTTTTTTTTAAACACTTTTTTGGGATAGCTTTAAAAATTTTGCTTGCAAGTAAAGTAGAATCATCATTGCTTTTTTCTTTTTCCTGGACAGCTCCATTCCTTTAAGTTTCTATTCCCAGTCCAAACAAGAACTCCTTAAGATAATCTGCCCGCCCCCCTCCCCACCCCCACCCACCCCTCCACCCCCCGTCCCCCCTGCCTCCCACATGTTATTTCTTGTTTGGTTCCATGGTCATTACTGAAGTGTTGTGTTTCTGGCTTTGGTACTCAATCTATGTCATTGATAAAGGAAAGGAAGTTAACTTGATGTTTGTAAGAAAGTCTGTGAATCTGCACTTGTTCTCGAACTCATCCTGGGCCAAATTATTACAGAGACCTATTTAGATTAGAGAAGACCACAGAGATGGCTATAGGAGTTACCTGGAGAGAAGAAACTCTGATTAAGGAACATGGATGGGTCCTCTGTGAGGATAGTTTCTGCTAAGAGAGGCTGTCTTGCATGAAGGCCAAGTTAGTTCTGTGGTACTTTTTCTGTGAGGTAGTTTCTAGAGTGGTAGATGTGTGGGAAGTGGAAATACTGTTTCTTTTCAAAATGATCATTACCTTTGGAAGACATTTGAGGGAAGCTAGAAATGTAAAATGCGCAGACAGGAGGCACCCTGTCCCCACATTTATTGGTCATTGGGTCCCAGCCCTTGTGTGCATCACTTGTAGTAGCAGAGGGAGGACCAGATTGGAGTTTGGCTGGCATCTCATCTAATCAGCCAACTGTGGACTTTGGGCAGGTTAGCCAGCTTTCTGGGCTTAATTGCCTATCTGAAAATGACAGGAGCTTGTCAAAGTGGTAGATGTGTCAGTCTTGAAGATCTTACCAGTTTTAAGGTGATGTGAATCCAAATCTTCTGACGAAACAACCACTCAAGGTCTGAACAATTGGAGTAGCTGTGGGTGCTGACTCAGGGAGTCCCCACAGTGCTCTGGCTGTTCATTGACGAAGTTATCGAACATCAGCAGGTGGAGGTGAACACAACATCAGGAATACCTGAGTTGGTATGGCAGATGGGTTAGTTTCCTAGGGCTGCTCAAACAAATTACCATAGACTTGGTGGCTTATGGTAATACACACTTATTGTCTCACAGTTCTGAAGGCCACAAATCCTAAGTCAAGGTGCCACCAGGGACACACTGCCTCCCAATTCTCCAGGGGAGGGTCCTTTTTTGCCTCTTTGAGGCCTCTGGTGGCTCCGGGCATTCCTTGGCTTGTGGCTGCATCATTCCACTTTTTCTGCCTCTGTTTTCATGTGGCCTTTCTTCTCTTCTCCACGTCTTCTTTTCTGTCTCTTGTAGGGGCACTTGTAATTGGATTTGGGGACAACCAGATAACCCAAGGCGATCTTTCTTAATTACATCTGCAAAGAACATCTTTTCTGAGTAAGGTCAAATTTAAAGGTTAGACCATGGGCCGCCATCCAGTTCACCAAAGCAACTTAATTTCCTTTCTTGGTGTCTGCATTTTTAGATGTGACATATGTCAGCTTTGATGCCAACAGTTGGTTGTGAGACGGGCCTCTGACTGGGGAGATTTCTCTTGTGGGTGTGTTTCTGTTTTGTGTCTTTTTCTGCCATCTAAGTCAGATGTACTCAAACCTGTTTTAGTGTTGCCTGTAGATGGCTGCTCTTCACAAATTTTAGCCTCTGGAATTCAATTCCAGTGAACATTTATTGAGTACAAACTGTGTACCACCCACTATTTGGTGGTCAATGTTAGCAAGTGAACAGATGGCACATCTGTCCATGTAACATAGTTCCTTTTTCCCATCTCTTGTGGTACTTTTCTCCAGTTCCGTTGGAGTGGTTAGTTCTTTTTAGCTGAACATCTCTTTGGTTTTTATCACCTCCATGCAAGACACTCCACAGAGGCTTTCTGTGTGCACACATCTACAGCAAACGTGTATGGATGTGATGTTTCGTAGCTTCAGTCTCACTCCTCATAGGTGTGGAGCTTTCAACAATCTGTTTCAAGCACCTGCTTGTTTCACCACCTCCTCTAATTGGCTGGCTCTTCAACTCCTGACCCTGGGCAACACTGTCTATGTCATGCTAGTTCAGTATTTCAGGACTTGACAAAATTAAGTCAGCCGGTCCTATATGGACAAGACCGTTGCTTTATTTTTATTGTTCTGGTGAGGATTTACAGAGTACCAGGTAAGGAGAGACATACCAGAAGACTATGACTCTCCCTTGTACCTCGAGAGATAGAGCAACTACGTATTATCTCTGCCCCAAAGGTCAGCTTCAGCTGTCCACCTAGGATGGGGCCACAGAATGGTGTCATTTTGCTACAAAAGATGACCTCCTGCAGAACTTTGGTGGGCACAGTGCTCTTGGGGTGGGGCACACCAACACTAAAATTGTTTTTTGGAGACCTGGTCCCTCACGGTACCTGCTCATACCTGTTGTCTTCTTTGGACCCCTGAGGGGCATGTTTCTCCTATTTGGTTACACTTGGTGCAAGGCGGGCAAGTGTGATCTCTAAGCAAAAGGTTTGTGTTGTTCTGTTCTGTTTTTTGTCTGTTTTACAAGGGATCTGCAAACATTACATGTTGTAATCCTAAAGCTAATCTCTGGGAAAGGGCGTCCAGACTTTGTGCGATGTTACTAAAGACTGTTAGGCAGTAGTCAAGTTGTGTTAATATCACTCTTCCTATAAAATAGAATGTTTGTCCCCATAAAATGGGATTTTTTTGAGCACTTTTTAGAGTATTCACCCACTTTAGAGCCCAAACGAGGTTATGCTTTCTTTCTCTGCTCCTATGGTCAGAGTCTTGGCTGAACCCATATCTACCCCCTGGTTTCTGGTAGAGTCAATTGTGATTGTAATTGAAAATTGCCAGCATTACCTCTCCTCTGTGTTGTAAGTATATTTTTGTACGAGTTGACAAATTACTCTCCCCACTCACTCCAGCCCTTCTGGAGGCATTAATTTGGTCCTGTTTTCTTTCCAGCTGTTTTCTTTCTCTCTAAAAACACTCAGTTTCCTTGTTAGTCCAGATTACCTGCTTCCCATCGGGATCGCTGTACATCCCCTCCTGGGAATTTGCCAGGTCTTCCTGCCTAGATCAGTTACTCACAAGTAGCCTAGAACCTGGTACATAGTCCTCTCAGGACACATGGAATAAGTGCATGAAACTTGACCAGTGGCCAGTGGTGAGAGAACATCAACTTAAATGTGTTTCTGGTGTTTTGGTGCCTACCCTGTGTCTTCGTGGGACATGGGAGTTTGTTTCTTAGGGTTTTTGTTTATTCAGAAACCTGCGGTTTGCCTGTTTACTAACACATTTGATGGAGGGCTAATTCCAGCATTGCTTAAATGCCATCAATTCAAAGACATGCTATCAATTTAATAATCACTTTTGGGGAGTAAGAAGGAAACATTTTATTAAATAGTAACAAGGATTATAAGGTTCATTTCAATTTTCGGAAAAAAAAGTTTTAGAATCAAGGTGTATTCAAACTCCTAGTGATGTTCTGTGATTAGCCTGGAGAAAAACTGTGTAGACAAGACTTTTGTGGGAAGAGGGACTTTGGAGACTCCTTTAAAAATCTAGTGAATATTATGGACTATCTAAAGACAAAAAAAACAAAAAAATGAATGTATCCAGGAAAGAAATTTTGGCGTAACGTTTATGAGGGTTTATAGATCCTTTGAATCCACCCAGTTACAAATCTCTGGCATCAAGAATTCCAAAATAGCGTGTCCTTGTTTGACCCTGTTGGGAATGCTCTCCCAGGAATGACCAAAGAAGACATCTTGCAATGTTTTATATCAGGAACCTTGTTTAGGTTATTAACACTGAAAGACTCTGTAGGCCTATAATAGGGAAAATGGAAGTCAATGACCAGTTCCAGATGTTAGACTCACTGTAGCCAGTCTCAGTCTCATGGTCCAGGACATGTCTCATGCTGTCCCCATGCAACATGTAGCACCCTCGGAGTGAATCCTTGCAAAGCTTGATGCTTGCTTGGCTTTGCTCGCTCCAAATGCCAGAATCTTGGCTGCAGCAATGTGTGGAGTCCAGCCAGCCCAGTTATTTCCTTAGAGCAATCTCTGGAGGGCTTCTTTTATTTCGGACTTTTGAAGACAACAAAGGATTAGTTGAGAATGCTTAGACCCACGTTTTATAATGAAGCTGCACATGGTTTTAAGCATAATTTTGACAATAGAGGCTCTTGTTTATCTGTTTTCATTATCTCAGTCCCTGAAGTTAGGAGTTTATTACCTAGGGAAGCAGAAGTTGTGATTAATTGAAACCATGAACTGATGACAGACCACTAATAAACTTAGTCATAGCTCAACCACTTGTCCTCCTTACTTAACACTTTCATTTATTTTAGGACATCTTCTTTGTGTCCTGGTCTGTCTCCAGATGGCAGATAAACATCAAAGGCAAGAGAAAGATAAATCATGTTACAAAAGCTGTGGGATTTTAGGAAGTTCACCTGAGTAGATTGACCATCTTTTTAACTTGTTATGTTAAAGTTGAAGTTAAAGGTTATCTTACAGCATTATCATAAAATCTTAGAGGAAAAAATGTATTTTCCATCATCAGTAGTCTTTTAAGATTTTGTGCACAGTTGAAATAAGCACTTATATCTTTTTTTTTTTTTTTAATTTTTTTTTCAACGTTTTTTATTTATTTTTGGGACAGAGAGAGACAGAGCATGAACGGGGGAGGGGCAGAGAGAGAGGGAGACACAGAATCGGAAACAGGCTCCAGGCTCCGAGCCATCAGCCCAGAGCCCGACGCGGGGCTCGAACTCACGGACCGCGAGATCGTGACCTGGCTGAAGTCGGACGCTCAACCGACTGCGCCACCCAGGCGCCCCAAGCACTTATATCTTAATTAAAGGCATTTTGATTATTTCATCTTTCTAGATCAAGTCCTAATAAGTTCCCCTCCCGCTACCTAAGGACCACTCTTTGACCATAAAATGTGGGTCTTCGCGTTAAGGATATTCGCTTTGTGGCTTGTCTTTGTATCAGTTATCCTGTGTTAATAAAGCCCTCTTTCTGATACATGCATACGGTGATGCATGATAGAGAGTGGGTTTGGGTATGATTTTCAGCATCCTCTTACCAAGGAGAGTCTTCTCTGGTTTGCTGTAGATTTCTGCCCTACCCTGTTCTTACTCCTGCTGCTGTGTATCTTCTTGCATTGCAGTGTCCCCTACTTTTCATAGAATGTGCTCCAGCACCCTCGTGTGACACCTAAGAGCTCAGCTCTAAGTGGAGAGGATTTAGTGAGTGAACTATGAAGGAAACTTGTGCCTGTAACCCTGCAAACTCCCCAGAATCCTGGGTCCTTCCACGGTCACACGTTACCTCGTGTACATGCTCTGGTTTCCAGCCTACAGAGGTAATTGAAGTGCGGCAGAGGTTCCACAAAACTTTACTGGATACATTTTTATTTCATGATGTTTGAGTTCAGAATAACTTGCAACTTTAATATAATGTGAGCTCTGTTTAAAGTAACAGGGGAATACATAGAAAGACCCTTCCCTCTGTTTGTTTTAAAATAAAAATCAGTAATGAAAAATTCAAAGGATACATAGGACCATTTGAGCAGAGGTCTCAATCTTTCATGACCATTTTTTATTCAAGGAGGATTCTTTAGACTTTAAGTCATGTGTTCAGATATCTATTCCCCTCCCTTCAGTCTGACTTGATACCCAGATTATGTTTAAAATAAGTGTTAGGATTGTGTTGATTCAGCTTTTATGCAAAGATAAGCTCTATAAAATAAAATGCCTAAATATTTACTTAACCTCAAGATTGAAAAGTCTTGAAATACTGGTATGATCAGAGCTAAAAATAAACGTAGCAATCCTACACTGAATATGTTAAAAATAAGCAATATTAGCAGATTTTTGTTTTGCAACCTTCTTTAAATATTTGTGACTTTGAGATGGAGATGTGCTAACATTGCAGGAGAAGATGAGTATCGTTTGAAAATTACACACATAGAGAAAAATGTGCATATTTGTTTTTAGTTTTGTTTTCTCATGTAGTAAGGGATGATTAATCTCACGGATGGTCAGAGCTGCAAGAGACTTTAGCAATCAACTTAAGCGTTTCCTTCATTTACAGTAGGAGAAAGGTCTGCAGAAGGAAAACGAATTCCCTGCCAGATCTCTCAAGCAAAGGGTGCAGAGCCAGGACCAAAACCCAGGGATGCTAGCTTCTACTTGTATGCACTTTTCACTATGCCACGCTATTATATGGACATTTGTAAGAATGAGGTAGTAAGAGCTCACGTATTCACTCGTTTTATCACGGCAAGCTTACTGGACACCCCTTTCACCCAATAAGTGAATTTTCTATTGCTGTGTAACAAATCACCACAAACTGAGTAGCTTAAAACAACCCCTCGTAGATCTGAAGCTCAGGAAGCCAGCTTGATGTGTCTCCGTTCTCTGCCCAGGCTGAAATCAAGGTGTTGGCTGGCTGTATTGTCTTCTGGATTCAGAGTCCTCTTCCAAACACGTCACTCTTGTGATTGGCACAATTCAGTTTCCTGTGGTCCTAGGCCTTGAGTCCACAATTACTTGCTTGCTGTCAGCGTGGGCCCCCTGTAGCATCTGGCAGTGGTCCTGCATTCCTAGTCCTGCGGCCTCTTCCGTTTCCAAGCCAACAGCAGTATGTGGAACCTTCCTACACTTGAAATCGCTCTGCTGTTTCCTTTTGCTACCCACTTGAGGAGACTCTCAGCTTTTGAAGGACTCGTATGAATAGATTAGGCCGATTCAGATACTCTCTGTATTTTAATAGCTGATTTGGGACTATAATTACATCTTCAAACTCATTTAGGTTAGTACTTGAATTAGTGTTTGAATCTTGGAGGAGCCATCTTTAGAATTCTGCCGACCACACCCAACCTACCAACTTAACTAGTTGCCAAACTTAATACTTTTTTTTTGTTTTTATTTTATTTTTGAGAGAGCGTGTGAGCAAGTGAGCATGAACGGGGGAGGGGCAGAGAGAAAGGGAGACAGAATCCAAAGCAGGCTCCAGGCTCTGAGCTGTCAGCACAAAGCCCTACACAGGGCTCAAACTCCCAAACCGTGAGATCATGACCTGAGCCTAAGTCAGATGCTTAACCAACTGAGCCACCCAGGTGCTCTTGCAAAACTCTAGACAAACCTTACCATCTGTGACACTTTGAAGCTTGAAATAAAGACAACTGCGTCAGATTTGTCTCTTTTTGTATTCCAAAGGCCTGGTGATAGAAATGACCTCTGGGCCACAATAACTGTCATAAAATCCAGGCACTTGATTGCATAGAAAAGACAGTGTCATGCATAGCCTGGTGGTCATAGCTGGAAGTTGTTTCCAAATAAGGCAGCTGGAACAGCTTGATGGAGGAGGAAGTGATTTTTGGTAGAACAGGAAGAAAGAAATTGTATTACAAAAACGTGGTTGGTTCAGACACTTCTGCCCTTCTCGTGAATGATGCACCAAATAGTAATACTGAGCCAAAGTCAGTAAGAAAAACTATTCCACATACTCGGTTGAAGAATAGAAAATCTATGGTTAATGTGAAAGAAATTCTTATCAAAAAGTAGCTTAACATTTGGCCACATAAAAAGACTAAGCTGAATGAGAAAGTAGTTGAGGTAAGCAGTTCCCCAATGGCTTCTTACTCATTTACGATAAAACCCAAATCCCTGGGTGGCTAGAAAGGCCAGCCTTGCTGGCCATCTTTCTCTTATGTAGCATACTGAACTCTTTCCCACCTCAGGACCTTTGCACATACTATTCTGCCTCTCTACAGTCTTCTTTCAGCTTTTTGTGTGCTTTTTTATTTAGTTCACTCTTTCTTCTTCATATGTTAGGCTAAGGGACACATTCTCAAAAAGGCTTTTTCTGATTGCTTTATTTATAATATTACCATATTCTTTCCAGCCTCTAAGACCTTCTGTCAAATCACTGTGCAGATCTCCTGTACAGCCTACAGTGTTTGCTTGTTTATGGTTTGTCTCCTGCCTTTAGAATGTTACTCTTTGATTTGGACTCTAACTCACCTTTGTCTCCCCAGTATCTAGATCATGGGTCTACCATGTAGTGTACAGTCCCTATTTGTTGGATGTTTGGGTCCAGGCGTGAAAAGTTCCATTGTCACAAAGGGAAATCATGGCATAGCAGGGAGTAGCACTTTGCCTGAGCTTGAGGAGACCTCAGCCTGTCTCTTGACCTGTTGGTATTCCCCATGACCAGTTTGGTAATTGGAATAAGAATGGCCTAATGACTAGCCGGAGGTCATAGGACTAATCATAATAGGAGCTAACATTAGTTTCCAGAACATTTGATATTTTCGTTTGTTCTCCCACAAGGAACTGGTCTGTTTTAGAAATAGTCAATTTTTGAAGTCCTTGCTTTTCTTGAATGAAATTAAATGAGCGCTAGTCATTTCATGTCCCATCTGAAGGGTTGGTTTGCACTTCTTACTCCCTTCATACTCTGCGTGCAAATTCTCTTCCAAGTTTGTTGTTGTCACTTTCAGTGTCTGTTAAACAAAAATGATGACAGATTTATATCCTGGTGGAAATTACACATCTTTTGAACTCTGGCCAATGTTCCTCACCCTCAACACTCCCGGCTTTGTGAAAAACCTCATTTACCCTTTGAGATACTTTTGTGGTTGGTACCAAGACCAAATTAATGAGAAGCTTCAAAGAGTCAAGCAAAGCAGGAGGGATGCGAGTGGCAGAGAAATACGTGGAGACTGTTTCCAAAATAGAACTTTCTGTGTACTTGCCTTCTGCAGGTGATAACAGACATTTCATTCTCTACTAAAATTGAACTGAGGTATCTTTTGTTTGGTCGAGTCCCTGTGAATTTTACCCTGGCAAATGTGCTCTCTCAGGTTGTTGTTGGTTTTGCCCTTGTGTGTCTTTTAACTTCCTTGCAGCTTTCTAGAGTTTTCTTGAGTAAACAAGAATCCACTGTGTGCCATATGGGTGGGGTTGCTTTTGGCTTTGAACTACGTGAAGGAATTAGGGGGATAAAAAGAATAGGAAAGCCAAGACCCTTTATGCCAGGTTTCCAGATCATCTGTATTGTGGGGCAGTGATAAGAGGACTGATACTGGCTATCTTTATAGTTTAATCTTTTTTTTTTAAGTTTATTTATTTATTGAGAGAGAGAGAGAGAGAGAGAGAGAGATATTGAGAGAGAGAGAGAGAGAGAGAGAGAGGAAGAAAAATTCCCAGGCAGGCTCCACTCTGCCATCACAGAGCCTGATGGGGCTCAATCTCACAAGCCAGGGATCATGACCTGAGCTGAAATCAGGAGTCAGACACTTAAGCGACTGAGCCACCCAGGCACCCCTATAGTTGTAATCTATACAAGCGTTGTGCCAGCGTCAACTTGAACCCCCAGACAGGCAGATCAGATGAGCTGGGCATAGAACAGAGTGTGGGCCCAGCCTTTTACATTACTACAGGGATTGTTTAACTCTTAATACTTGAGTATCTCACTTGTAGACAGGTAAAGGAGGAGTAAGATAACTTAACCGTCTGAGTCCACATATCCACACATTATAAAGGGATCATTTTGCCTGGTTTACTGGAATTTCTGCAGTATTGTTTACAGATCATCAAATACTTAACAGAGAGGAAAACTGAGAGCTGAAGTGTTGAAGTCATTAATGATTATAAAGCAATTAGAAACAGAGATTAGGGCAGAATTAGATTATAATGATTTTTTAAATGGACTTGGGACTTGAGGATCAATGAGAAACCAAGATACAGCAAATGTGAAATTAAAATATTTTTGCTGGGCGTCATGTGTCTATTTTAACTGATTGAAATCTGAACTACTAGACTATCTGCAGAATTCTATAGAGGATACCTGGCAGTTGAAATAAGACATGTGGTAATAAAATATAGCCCTTTACCTTTATGGGTTTAAGTGTTGAGTTGAGGAGATCAGGACATTAAAAAGATGATCTTGCAGTATAAACAGGCTTGATACAGTTTCTCAAACTTGTTGTCTACAACCATCTTGGTTTTGGTCATACTTCCATAACACTGGTTCTATTTATTAGTGCTATTATGGTTACTATTATTGTATTATTATTATTTGGATTCATTTCACCTTTACTTACCAAACTGCCTTTAAAAAAATAAATGCATTTCATACTACATAAATCACTATCGCTTACTGTTTAAGGGAACCTTAAAAATGAGTGGGAACAGAGCTATATTGGTCACTTCTTTTTTTTTTTTTTTAATTTTTTTTTTCAACGTTTTTTATTTATTTTTGGGACAGAGAGAGACAGAGCATGAACGGGGGAGGGGCAGAGAGAGAGGGAGACACAGAATCGGAAGCAGGCTCCAGGCTCTGAGCCATCAGCCCAGAGCCTGACGCGGGGCTCGAACTCATGGACCGCGAGATCGTGACCTGGCTGAAGTCGGACGCCTAACCGACTGCGCCACCCAGGCGCCCCTATATTGGTCACTTCTAACTAGATACCTATGCTTGCCAAAACTTCTGAGCTTTTGCTCGGCTTTTCTCTCTGTTAAAAAAAGAAAAAAAAAGGATGTTAGCAACTGTTAAATTTTGAAGACATGCTAATACCAAGTGGACTTCAGACGCTATTACAAAGCTTAAAAGAGAATGGGATTATACTCAACAAAAACTGTACTATAGACATTAAACTTGCTGGGGCACCTGGGTGGCTCAGTCATTTGAGCGTCTGAGTTTGCTTCAGGTCATGATCTTGTGATTTGTGAGTTCGAGCCCCATGTTGGGCTCTGCTCTGACAGCTCAGAGTCTGGAGTCTGCTTGGGATTCTGTGTCTCCCTCTCTTTCTGCCCCTCCCCCTTTTTATCTACTTTGACTCTCTCTCTTTCCCTCTCAAAAGTAAATAAAACATTAAAAAATTATTTAAGAAACATTAAACTTGCTAAGAAAGTTAATTTTAATTGTTCCCAACACTAGTAGAAACAGTAAGTATGTGGTTAGATAGAAGTGTTAGGCTATTATGGCAATCATATTGCATTATAAATGTATCAAGTCAGTATGTTGTATACCTTACACTTAGGCAGTGTTGCATGTTAAATATCAATTTATAAAAGAACGGGAAGGGAATATCTCATGTGGTGACACAGTGTTTTTCAAGGATGTGTCTCTGGGCCAACTAAAATGTCTCGTACAGCAGCACAGATCTCACACTCGGGGAATACAGGCCAAGTAGGATACTGCCGGGATCAGCCTTGGTGATGTCGTTGGTCTTACGTGTGCTGGGAGTAGAGGCAAGCTTTTGAAAGCCATTCGGGTGTAAATAGGTGGAGCACAGTGATTTAAGGGGCTTGTCAATATTTGTAGTTTACTTTAATCTTTCGTAGACAGTTCTAATATAAGACTTTCATTTTCTCTCTCCTGGTCCGTTCCGCCTTGCATTTTGGACAGTTGGGTTTCTTTCTCTAGCGATATGCTTTGCAGCATTGCAGAATGGCAGTTTTGTTTTGTTTTTGTTTTTGTTTTTTCTATGTCTGGGATGGTGGAGAAAAGCGTATAGGAGAGATATATTGGCACATGCTGCCCTTTGTTTCTTTGAGGACTGAGGTCTGAGTGGTGTCACAGCATAGTGTAGGAGAGGAATGCCCAGGTATCCCTGTGTGGGGATGACTTTTGGCTGAGTTGGAATTACATGACTCATGACTCCTGTCCCCCTGCTTCCCAGCTGGGGACATCAGTATTGGTCTTTTAATATTTCAGGATCCTTTCACACACCTGATCTCATTTTTTCTGCATGCCCTCTGTTGGTGTGGGAAGCATAATTAAGACGGTAAATACTGTGTAAAAAGTATGTGTAAATATTTGGCCTCCCAGTTGCAAACAGAAATAACTTGAGTTATGCTCAACACAGCTTCCTTCCATTAATGTGTGTAATAAAGTGTTGATATTAGGCATGTTTAATTGTTAACTCTCTTTAGAAAAGCCATATCACTATTAAAAGCCTTAGGTTTTTTCATGGCTTTTGTTCTGATAATCCCATTGCTGTAAATAATTATTTCGAGTCCATAATCAAAAATAAGAAAATGGGAATAATCTGTGTTTTCACCAATAGGGCAATTAGTAAACTATGGTTTGACTACTCTTTGAGTGTTGATACTGCTATTAAAACCATAAATATTGAATGAGGAAAAGTACTTAAGAGCTTATGAGAGCATATGTGTGTTAGGATGATAACTGTGTAAATTCACACAACACATACAAAAACTCAGAGAAAACGTAAGAAAATAAAGCAGCTGCAATTAAGATGTTGGATTTTTTTGTAAAAAATTATTCTTAATGTTCTTTCAGTGCTATAATATTTTTGTCAGGGATAATGCTCAGGAGCAGAAGAAAAAAAAGAAAGATCAAACTTGATCACATATGTATAAAAACAAGAGACAGTAAGACAAAGTCGACTCCAGTTATATGAGAAGTCAACTAAAAGGGAATGTTATTAGAATCTTAAGCTTCAACATTATTAGAAGGTGTGTATAGTATCAATTTAGCTTTTGATTGTTTAATGGTACCTCCCAGTCTCAGATACCCACTGTGACTTAGCATCAGCACAATGCTTGGCTTATTGGCATTCATGAAGGGATAGATGATAGGTGGATGGGTGGTTAGGTGGATAGTTTCTAAGAACATAAATCCCAATCGGAATTTAATGTGAAAACGGTTGGGAAAAAGAGTATCCCTCAAACATGACTGTATTTCAAAGACCAGTCAGTGTAGGCCCTGAGATAAATAGAGTAAGGTAGATGGGATAGGAAAGAAACACTAATTAGAACCAAGAGGATGTACTTGGATTAGGCTTAATGAACACCATCAAGATAAATAATCCAGTTTGTTAAAGAACAGAGATCCTTCAGGGCTGAAGAAGTCATGTTCTTGTGGATATGGAGGTAGGAGAGGCCGGGGATTCTATTGGCTGGAGATGAGGTCAGTGAAGAGTGGGAATTGGCTACAAGCTCTTGATAACCCTATAGGGGTAGACCATGCTGCACCTTGGGGCCAGAAGGGTTCAAATGAGCCTTATATCCAGAGTCGTTTCAGACAGGGCTCCTTGGTCATGGGTAGCTTGTCTGGGACATTTTTCTTCCCTTCCTCATCCTCATCACCACCAGACTAGAACCACTGCTGTCATTGTCATTATCATCTCCTCCCACTTTGCTGTTCCCTCCTCTAATCCTTGTAACAGCTCTGAAGCTAGATCAACACAGATTGAGTGATTTGCCTGAAATCATACAGCTAATAAGTTAGCAAATGTAGAACTGGAGCCCAGATCATCTGCTGTGAGAGCCAGTTCTCTTATGCATTGTAATTCTGCACAGTAGCCCCCAGATGAACGGTTATATCCATTCAGTTATTCATAATAAAGACCCTAAAACAACTTCTCAGCTTCTCCTCTCAAAAAATCACATTAGGATCTGCAGATTGCTTTTTATGTAATAGATCTCAAAAAGTTTTTAGCATGCAAATATTATATATGCTCTTAAGAATCCAGATGGTATGGTAGAAGGAGTATGAAGAAGGAAGAATAATTACCCAAATTCCCACCTTATATAGATGGCTGCAGGTAACATTTTAACGACTATCATTTTAGTCTCTTTCAATACCAATATAGGTACATTAATGGGATTGCACTTCATTGTTATGTACATTTATGTTTATATACACGTATGTGTATATTAGTGGGATTGTGCTTTGCACACTCATTGGGTTTTTGTGCTCTTTGGTTGTGACAGAGATCCTACCATGTTAGTGAATTTAGGTATCATGCTCTTTGACCTGGAATTGTGTCTTTATTTTCCAGCAGTGTGCTGGCACATACTAGATGCTCAATAAATACTTGTTTAAGGAATCATATTGCTTCTATTGTTTTATGCCATAATATTTAAGTAGTCTTTTTTTTTTTTTTAATGTTTCTTTGTGAGAGAGAGACAGAGACAGACAGAGTGTGAGCAGGGGAGGGGCAGAGAGAGGGGGAGATGAAGAATCCTAAGCAGGCACCAGGCTCTGAGCTGTAAGCACAGAGCCTGACACAGGGCTTGAACTCCTGAACGGTGAGATCCTGACCTGAGCTGAAGTCAGACACTGAACTGACTGAGCCACCCAGGCGCCCCTTAAGTAGTCTTTTTAATGAACATGTAGTTTGTTTCCTGTTTTCACTGTTACACATAACACCGTACCCCCATTTGAGGTAGGCTTGCCATTTTGTGAAGAAACCTTTGTAGGGCAGCAGGCTTTTGACAAGGTGAGGACAAAGCATTTTCCCCCTCCATCCAGCTGGACATTTGCTGGCTACTGTAGATCATTCCCACTAGAGACAATTATGCTTGAGATTATTCCCTCCTCCAACAGAGGCCAGATTTAAACAAACAAATAAAGCTGAATTTTATGTTGGTCTGTTCTTCGGGGACTCTGTATTTTTTGTGGGTAAAGACGCCAGTTGAATTAGTTCTCGCCTTTTTCTTCAGGTATGGTCATTTTCTCCTGACTGAGTTAGCAGAGAAAGAGAAATTAAATGCCAGAAACGCTTATTGTTCCGGTTAGAGTAGTGGTTCTCACCTTTCTGGAACCTGAGGGGCCTGTGAGAACGTAAGGAAGCTATGGACTCTATTCTTAGAGAAACGTCTTTGTGTGTGCAGAGCGTCAGGGCCCCTGGAGGTGAGGGGTACAGGGTGAGAACTGCTGAACCTCGGGGAGCTCTTTTCTCCCTGCCTTCCTGCCTCCAGCACTGTGCTCTTTTCATGGGATAGTGTTGCAGGGAAACTGCGGTGGAAAGTTTGGTGACTTTTAAAACAATAGTTGTTGCTGTGTGTGAAGGTTGGGGGGTGTATATAGACAGTTAACAAACGATTCCTTTTTTGGTAGGCAGAAAGGAAGAACACATCATTTTATTTTCCATCAATATAAGTGGCCCCAAATCAGATACCTTTTGTGGATGCTGTTAGTAATGTGAAGCTAATGAACAGGGTGCTTATGAAACATTTCTTGAGTAGGAGAGCTGCTTGTAGTGAAATTTCGCACCAAGCACAATGCTGCCACACGAGCCAGGAGCCCTTGAGCCAGTCTTCCTGCTGCTTCGGGTTATAGAATGACAGTAGAATGTGGTTTCCACCCTTCAGGGGTTTGTGATCTAGCAGAAGGAGATGAACACACGAAGAAATAAATGGTGCAGGCTTTCATTTGTGAGCCTGGTTTGCTAACAGATACCAGAAAATGGCTCAAGGCAAAAAAAAGATCATTTTTTGACTGATGCATCTTAAGATTCCAGGGGCAAACTTGGTCCGTTTTTGTTTTACTCTCAGGTAGCTTCACCCTCAGGTTGCATTTCTGCATGTGTGACCCAGCAACCACCAAGTGCTGGGAGCGGTGGCTCCAAGTTTGCCTGACATGACCCTCACAGCCAGCAGGACAGAGAGAAGACCAATTTTCCCCCCTCTAGTTGCAGTAAAAGTTTTGGAGTTGGGTTAGATGCCCAACCTTATCCAACCATTGTGGCCAGGAAGGGGGACGATAGAATACACTGATGGGCCAAATTTGGTTGTGTGGGCAGGAAGAGGGGGTTTCCACCTGGACTGACATTTAAAGAGGAGTGGTTCCCAAAAGGAGACTTGAGGTGCTGTCATCAGAAGGGAAAACCGATGTGGGGCAAGTGAAGACAAGGTCCACTACAATAATAACTAGCTGGTAAAAGTCAGTGTATGTTGAGGATGGACAATGGAGAGAATATGCCAGACACTCTGAAGGAAGGAAAGAATGTGGGGGTGGGGTGGGGTGGGGGGTGGGGGAAATGAATGAAAGCAAGAGAGAAAGGAAACTAAACTAGCCTTCTTTTAGGACATGGAATTTTTTTATGAAACTTGCAAAAATGCTATTCTCTGAAGTGCAACTTCAGATACCAATCCAATTTTCGTGAAATTGAAGATTCTAGAAGTTCTTTTCTTGAGGTGGTATTTTAAGTTTAAAGACTGAAGTATAGATGTACAAATAATTTTTTTCAGAGATAGGTATTATTATGATACTTGGTATGATGGGTCTGTGTGTTTGATAGATATTTTAAGTAGGAGGAAAATAGCCCAAGTTCTGTTTTTCTTTAACTTGTGGGATTTGCAAGGGATGGTGGTAGGTAGTATATTGTAAATTCCTGATTATTTGCTGGGACAGAATAGCCATGGTTAAGAAAAAATACAAATAACAATCTTATGAAGAAAAGAAATTGCAGAGGAAGGAAAGCATGTATATTTGAGAAAGTTCCAGTTTCCTGGAACTTGATAGTAGCCAGTAGGTGCCACATAATATTTTCTGTGCTGTGGAGACCCCCCCTTGCCCCCTTTCTAGTCCAACGTGTCCTTGCCTCACTGCAGTCCTGGATTAGCTGCTATCTCCTGGGCTGAGGAGGCCCCAGGGTATAAGTAATTAGCTGTACTGTGGGAAGCTTGAACAGGTTTAATCATATTTTTAAGCAAAAATCTATTTCTTCTAGGAGTCAGAGCTAGAGCACTTTTTTCTGTGCCTGCTTATTTTTAAAAACCGAAGCTGCTGATGATGTAAGTTGCTGACACCATTTGAACACTTGCTTTGTATTCTTTGTACTAACAATGCCACATGTATTATCTCATCCTGTGAGGATGAGCATAATTACCTTATCCTGTGAGGTAGGTACAATTATTCATATTGGTTTGCATTTGAGGAACCTGCAGCTCAGAGATGCCGTACCCTGAAATGGTTCAGTTCAGCACCAGGCTAGCCTGGGGCGAGATGGGAGAGCTCTCTGATGAGTGACATTTGAGAGATACACATGTCTGTCTCATGTCGGGGAGAAAGTCATAGGAGGGAGCTGGCCTAAGGAGGATGTTACTTTCATTTCCCATTTGTGTGATACCTGACGTTCGGGAGATCAAGCCCCGTGTCAGGCTCTGTGCTAATGGCACAGAGCCTGCTTGGGATTTTCTCTCTCCCTCTTTGTCTCTTTGCTCTTCCCTGCTTGCACTCTCTCAATAAAGAAACAAACAACCTTAAGATACTAAGTAGTGATCTAGGGTTGTGATATCATTCGGTAGACAAGAAGAGAAAGGCAGACACAGCGAGGGGCCAGCTGACTGGGTAATCTGTCATTGGAAGGCCTGCTCCTTCTCAACATCTGTTGTCAAACCATTTGAAGAGAGGAGTTTACTCAGAGACAAATTACAGTCCTCTTCATATTTGAGGAAAAGAAAACTCATCTGAAGAGGGGACTGCTTTACAAGACTAATACCACTTTGGGACTTAATTCTTTTTCTTTTCATTTCTTTTTTTTCTGAAAGAGCAAAAAACTTTATTTTTTATTTAAAAATTTTTTTTAATTTTATTTTTTTCATTTACATCCAAATTAGTTAGCATATAGTGCAACAATGATTTCAGGATTTGTTTGTTTTCCATATCTAAGAGTCTCTTATGTTTTGTCCCCCTCCCTGTTTTTATATTATTTTTGCTTCCCTTCCCTTAGGTTCATCTGTTCTGTGTCTAAAGGTCCTCATATACGTAAAATCATATGATATTTGTCTTTCTTTGACTAATTTTGCTTAGCATAATACCCTCCAGTTCCATCCACGTAGTTGCAAATGGCAAGATTTCATTCTTTTTGATTGCCGAATAAATACTCCATTGTGTGTGTGTGTGTGTGTGTGTGTGTGTGTATACATAACAAATCTTCTTTATCCATTCATCCATCGATGGACATTTGGGCTCTTTCCATACTTTGGCTATTGTCGAGAGTGCTGCTTTAAACATGGGGGTGCACGTGTCCCTTCAAAACAGTACACCTGTATCCCTTGGATAAATGCCTGGTAGTGCCATTGCTGTGTCGTAGGGTAGTTCTGTTTTTAATTTTTTGAGGAACCTCCATACTGTTTTCCAGAGTGGCTGCACCAGCTTGCATTGCCACCAACAATGTAAAAAAGATCCTTTCTCTGCATCCTTGCCAACATCTGTTGTGGCCTGAGTTGTTAATGTTAGCCATTCTGACAGGTGTGAGGTGGTATCTCATTTTGGTTTTGATTTGTATTTCCCTGATGATGAGTGATGTGGAGCATTTTTCATGTGTCCTTTGGCCATCTGGATGCCTTCTTTGGAGAAGTATCTATTCGTGTCTTTTGCCCATTTCTTCACTGGATTCTTTGTGTTTTGGGTGTTGTTTCATAAGTTCTTTATAGATTCTAATCATTTATCTGATATATTATTTGCAAATATCTTCTTCCATTTTGTTGGTTGCCTTTTAGTTTTGCTGCTTGTTTCCCTCGCTGTGCAGAAGCTTTTTATTTTGATGAGGTCCCAATAGTTCATTTTTGCTTTTGTTTCCCTTGTCTCTGGAGACATGTTGAGTAAGAAGTTGCTGTGGCCAAGATCAAACAGGTTGTTGCCTGCTTTCTCCTTGAGGATTTTGATGGCTTCCTGTCTTACATTGAGGTCTTTCATCCATTTTGAGTTTATTTTTGTGCATGGTGTAAGAAAGTGGTCCAGGTTGATTTTTCCGCCGGTCGCTGTGTAGTTTTCCTAGCACCACTTGCTGAAGAGACTGTCTGTATTCCATTGGATATTCTTTCCTGCTTTGTCAAAGATTAGTGGGCCATACGTTTGTGGGTCCCATTTCTGGGTTCTCTATTCTGTCCTGTTGATCTGAGTGTCTGTTCTTGTGCCATCTTTTTCTTTTCAAATGAAGTCTTGACCCCAAACCCTTGTGTTACATTGTTTTTCCCTTTTTTTAATGTAATGTTGTAAAAATGGTAAATATTTCTGTATATTGGGTGTAAGGTTATCCCACTAGATTTTCTTCCATTTATTACCATATTTTAGTGTAAGTTTTCAGTGTTACTAAGGGTAGATTTGGGTTGCTTGAAGGTAGTACTACCCCACCCCTTTCACTGCAGTCAGCTTAGAGTTACCTGCAGGTTGAAAACAGACCCTTACAGCACAGAGTGGGTAAGAATGGTTGCAGGGCTTGCAAATGTGGTTGTTGATTGTAGCTTTGTTGAGAAAGCTAGTAAATACAGGTATGTGGGTGGGTAGTTAAAAAGGAATTGCTCAAACTGCCTTCTTTTTTTTTGTAATTTAAAGTTTAGTTACGATGCCGTGCACTCTTGGTTTCAGAAGTAAAATTCAGTGATTCATCACTTCTGTACAACACCTGGTGCTCATCACAAGTGCCCTCCTTAGCACCCATCACCCATCTAGCTCACCGCCCCCACCTCCTTCCATCAACCCTCAGTTTGTTCTCTATCATTAAGAGTCTCTTGTGGATATGGCCCCTTCGTTAGGAGTGTTGGTACAGTAGAATACCGTGCAGTGCTTTTCTGTGTGGCGGCCTGGCCTGCATGGGTAGGAAAAGCACTGTGACAGTCGTGACATCAAAAACTTTTTGGGCTGTATGGTTTCAGTTGAATCAGTACAAGGACGTTTATGAGGTATATACATGTGTTCTTCCCAGTAGTGTACAAAGAATCCCCTCTCTATAGATGATACTCAAGAGTCTACCAGTTGAAACCTTGTGGGAGAGACTAGAGGGCCTTGGTTTGCCTTTTTTATTTTTCTGTGCGGTTTGATTTTACCCCATTGCACCAGTCCTGAAAATAACATTTGTTGGCTCTGAATGAATACAAGTGAGATTTAAATAATAAAAGGAGCCCCTTTGCATTCCCTAAGGCAGTGTGCTTCTGAGGGGCTAGGTCTGTCACCAAAGGCCCAGGGCACCTCCTTCTCTGTCCTTCCCCCAGGCTTTATGAAACTACACTTAATTATAAAGGGGATGTTCACAAGTAGGTCAGCAACACAACCCAAAAAGACTCTCTTGGTTTTTTGGGGTGGTGGTGGGGAGAGTGCCAGCAGAGGATGTGAAGTTGTCTTCTTTGATCTTCCTTTGCTTTTTGTGTTGGCGACTAGTTCCCAGTCCTTGCCCCTCTCCTTCTCCACACACGTTTTGAAGAGATTATTTTAGACAAGGCAGTGACCTCATGTTTTTAGCTTTTGCCTTCTGTATTTTTATGGCATGTTTTTCTAGTTCACTTATTATCTTATTTTCTATTTGATTAGTTGCATCAAATTTTACATCTAGTGTTTTATTATGACCCTTACTGCTCTGGTCTTGTTGGGTGTGCAGGTCTGATTTTGTCATTGCCTTGCTCTCCTGCCCGAGCTCCTCTCTTATCTCAGTCCTTCCATGGGTCTTTCTGAATATCTGCATAATTCAGTATCACTGACCCAAATTCCCAGGTTTTTCTTGATGTCCCTGATTACAGTATCTGAAATGGTGTAACCATGAACTGCTGTACAGGGAAGGGTTCTGGTCCTTCACGTTGTCTTGTCCTCCTGACCCCTCAGTCTTGGGTGGATGATGCCCATCAACTCCTTGTCAATGTTTGAGAATTGGAAGCAAGAGACCTTTTTGCATTGGTTATTCACGGATGTCGATGATTTCATACACAAGGATGGATTAATGTTTTTAGAGGCAGTAACTTTATATACTGATGTAACATTTACCCAGTATTTTTTGTAAACACGTGCTCATGTAATGTGGTAAGAACTACTGTTGCTCTTGCCCTTTGTGGATGGGGAAGCTGTGCCTCCTCTGGAATTCAGGCCTGACTGCAGGGCCCGAGATCTGTGCTTTTCATATCCACACGGCGGCCCCACATTCCTACTGCTCGAGGAATTTGGCAGGCTCATCTTCAGGAAATTGGTACATCTTTTTGGCAATAAATTTTTCTCAGCTGTATGCCATCCCTATGTCATTTTCCGCTTTTGTTCCTTTCTCCCGCTTACCCTGGCTACTTGAGGCCCAATCCTTTCTTGAGCCCTTCCGTTCAGTTTTGCTGGCTCTCCTGACCCGCCTCATCTCCATTTTCATGCTCGTCGTTTCACCTGAAGGGCTCTTTCCATTCAGTCCTGACTTGCCTTGCTTAAGATCTAGCACCAGACTCTCCTCTTGCTTGAAGTTCTGGCCTGACCTGATACCTCCAACTTTGACCATTCCCAGTCTCCATTACTCCTTTGCACACAGTTATTGAAGATCCCTTCTTAGATACTGGGTGGGAAGCGGAGGCGAAGCAGTTTTGTAACGAAAATGGTAGCGAAGTGAGCCAGGAAATTTGGTGTGTAGTCTACTGGTGCCAGCGAATTGCACGGCCTTGGAAATGTTGCTTGCCGCCTCTGGGCCTGCGATGCTGCTGCTATCAAATGAAAGAGGGGAGACCAGAGATGAGCCTCCAGGTCATTGGTTTTCAAATCCTGTAAGAAACCTCTGGGAACCTGTGGTTGTTGATGTGGAGAGAAGGGTTTCTCCCAGCTTCTCCCAGAGCTGCCTGACTTTGTTTTTCGTGTAGTGAGGTTTCACATTTGATTGATTGATCGGTTGATAGATTTTTGATAAAAAGGATTCTCTACTAATAGTTAGAAAACCAGCAGATTAGATGATCCTAGTATGATCAGTCTTACACACAACTCGTTACTCAAGAAGGTTTTTTTTTTTTTTTTTAATCTTTTAATGTTTACTGTATCTTTTTGAGAGAGACAGAGCATGAGCGGGGGGAGGGGGGGGTGGGGGGTGGGGGGGGTGGGGGGGTGGGTGGAGTATGGAGAGAGGAGACACAGAATCTGAAGCAGGCTCCAGGCACCAAGGTTTCAGCTCAGAGCCCAATGTAGGGCTCGAATTCACAGGCCGTGAGATCATGACCTGAGCCGAAATTGGACTCTTAACCGAAGGAGCCACACAGGCACCTCTCTCAAGAAATTTTTTTTTTTTTTTTTTTCAACGTTTTTTATTTATTTTTGGGACAGAGAGAGACAGAGCATGAATGGGGGAGGGGCAGAGAGAGAGGGAGACACAGAATCGGAAACAGGCTCCAGGCTCCGAGCCATCAGCCCAGAGCCTGACGCGGGGCTCGAACTCACAGACCGCGAGATCGTGACCTGGCTAAAGTCGGACACTTAACCGAGTGCGCCACCCAGGCGCCCCCAAGAAATATTTTTCATTTGACTTGGCTTTGTTCTTCAGATGCTTCCTACGTGCACAGTCTCCCTAAAGGATTCCGTAGGATATGTGAAACTCTAGTCTTTGTGTCATGGATCACCTGGATGGTATTAAGAAAGCATAACAAAATTAGTTGAGGCGCATGTGTTTATGTTAAAGCAATACAGCTATTAAGCTTTCTCTGAAAAACATGGATACAGTGTGGCCTCCAAATGCAAGCAACTGTGTTCACTCGGTGCTCATTTATTTTTTTTTAATTTTTTTTTTTAACGTTTATTTTTATTTTTGAGACAGAGAGAGACAGAGCATGAATGGGGGAGGGGCAGAGAGAGAGGGAGACACAGAATCGGAAACAGGCTCCAGGCTCCAGGCTCCGAGCCATCAGCCCAGAGCCCGACGCGGGGCTCGAACTCACAGACCGCGAGATCGTGACCCGGCTGAAGTCGGACGCTTAACCGACTGCGCCACCCAGGCGCCCCACTCGGTGCTCATTTAAAGGAACCAGCACATCGGCGAGACGCCCTCTGTGGCACTTCATGGCATACAGACAGTACAGTTTAAACGGAACGAAGTACCTGGCGCTGCATGCGCAGCTTAAGGGCTTTCAGGAGAGATTCTCACTCAATCTGGGTTTTGCTTTAGATGTTAGGTTTATAACCTTACACCCAGTTAAGATTGGCCATATCACCATATTCCATTTCACGTCATTAGAAGTTTTTCCTCATGAAGGTTTCTGCAGATTTTTATCACTTGGTAATGATTTCATAAAACTATTTTACTCCTTCAAATCATTAAAAAAAATCTTCTTCCAATAGGAATATTTCAAAAGCATTTAAAAAGCCCCTCCTGTGGGGCACCTGGGTGGCTTAGTTGGTTGAGTGTCCAACTCTTGATTTTGGCTCAGGTCGTGCATGATCTCACAGGTTTGTGAGTTCAAGCCCCCACATTGGGCTTGGCGCTGACAGTGCTGCCCACTCGCACCCCCAAATAAATAAATAAACTTCAAAGAAATTTTTTTAAAGAGCACCTTCTTTAAGGAAATTGTAAGTTGATAAATAGGTGAAATGATGTCAGAGTAGCAGTCTGTGCACAGCAGCTTTTGCCTCTGAGGGGCAGGAGCTCTTTTGACTGAGAAAAGGCTAGATTCTCTTTAAAAATTTTTTTTAATATTTATTTTTGAGGGAGAGTGAGACAGAGAATGAGTGGGGGAGGGGCAGAGAGAAAGGGAGACTCAGAATCCGAAGCAGGCTCCAGGCTCTGAGCTCTCAGCACAGAGCCCGACACAGGGCTCGAACTCACGGACCGTGAGATCATGACCTGAGCCGAAGTTGGACACCCAACCGACTGAGCCACCCAGGCGCCCCAAAGGCTAGCTTCTCTTGGTCTGGCCTTTTGCTGACCTGGAAAGTACCCCAAGGATAAGGCCTCAGGAAAGCCAGCACATTGCACCCAGTCATTATTACTACCTGTTTTATTGTCTCCTATGAAGTTGTTCATGTCCATCCCTAATAAGTGTACCCATTCAACATCAATTCAGCCAAGGAAGGAAAGCATTCCCAGTAAGACTGTGTACTGAAAAATGCAGAGCTCATAAGATAGACTGCCAGGAAAAGATATTTTTTATATGCCAGAAATATAAATTGAGACCTTACTAAGCTAGATTGGAAAGAGAGTTCTGTAGAGACATCTGGTTCCCTGTAGGTGGAATTTAAACTCTTAAAAACAAGCAGACCAACTTAAATAGTGTGTCAACTACAGAAAATTTAGATTCTAAACCTGATGACTCATGCTTTTCTTTGTTTGGCATCATTCTCAGGTAGGTGCTCCTCATTGTGTCACGGATAGGTCCCTGTAAACAGCAGCTCCTGGTTTACACACTACCCACTGAGCACCCTCAGTGTGGAAGGGTATGTCTCTTCCCTAAGAGCTCCAGCAAAAGTCCTGCAACTGTCTGTTTCATTGGCTCGCACCAGGTTCCAGGTATCTCCCTGAAGTGGTCGCTGTGACTGATGGACCACATGTGAGTCATACCCTAGCCCAGGAGTTGGCTCCACCTGACCACATAGAGATAAGGGAAGAGGTAGTTCCCCAAAAGAGAACTGCGTGTTAACAGTAGAAAGGAGACCCAATCCCGGGCAAGCACAAGCAACAGATGTTCCTCACAATGCACGATTGAAAGGGGCCATATAGACCAGCTTTAGAGGGGACTGTTGGGGGTGAAGGGTAAAGAAATTTATATAAAAGTGACACTTCAGCCCTGGGTACTTAAGATTATGATTTTGCTTGATTTAGGACCTGCCCCTTTTATTCTGTGGCTTTGCTGGGCCAATCAAGGGAACTTCACACAGACAGTCAACATTGGGTTATGGGTACACAGAGAGTCATCAGTTACCTTGATTTTGCAAAGAAAGAAGGCAGAGGAAGAATGCTGTTTGGATTTCTTGATTTGTTGGGAAAGCATGTAGAAAGATGGCAAATTTTTGTTGGACTGACTTGAGTAGAGGTCATGGGGGCTGCCACAGGTCAGCCCAGATAGAGTTTTTTCCCTGTGGTATCATCATATTTGGACATTTGCCTCAGGTCTTTGTGCTGAACCCTACAGTTTTCTGGGTGCCAGTCAACCTTTGTGTCCTTGACTTTATCCATTTGCCAGAGCCTGATGTGGCTGCCATGAGAAGTCGCTAGCCTTCTTCTGGTTAGGAAAGAAAATGAAAGGTGGTAGGGAAAGGCAGCAGAAACATTTCTCACTTTGCCTCTTCAAAGACAGATCTCTTGCCCTCCCTTGACCGCAAAAATTCACTGAGGAAGTGGATGAGTCAGAGATGCACTACGGTGGACGTTAGCACAGTTGAGTGAGTCTCTGGTATCTTCAGTATTTTTTTTCTTTTTAAACTGGTACTGCTTTCCTTCCAGAGTAAATTCACCAGTGTGAACAACATGAGCAGTACCTTGAAAGGTTTCCTCAGCCCCATGGCTGGGGGTTGATAGATTACCCACAGAGGCACAGGAACATGACCTGGTTCTTCTCAACTGCTCCAACTTTATTTTCAATGACTCTGACATCTTCAAAATATTTTCCATTTTGTTCCTGGGTTCTTGCAGACTTTCTCCTAATGAGCGCATTCAGTCTGAAGAATTTCCTTTTTGTATTAATTGGGTCAGGGTCAGGTTTTGTCCCTCAGTCTTAGCTGTATTGAGAGGGGTTGTAGGACATGCCTGGGGCTTCAAGGTCATCTGTGAGATGTCCTGGTCAATGGATACCTCTGCCTTCAGCAGTGCCACTCCAAATTTGTTTTCCCTTTTCTTCACCTCTCTTTCTTTCCAGTGATGAGGAGGTATGAGATAATGTCTGAGAAGCGCTTGATTCCCTTTGGAGAAAGGTGTGCTGTCCATTTATTTGTATCCCCATCTACTGGCTAGAGTTAACCCTTGGCCACTCCAACATTGATCTAAGCTCTTCAGACTCAAAATGGAAATACCAGTAGAGAATGATGACCAAGAGTGTGATCTGATCAAACAACCTGGGGTTGAATTCAGGCCTCATTACATACTATTGACTATTCTTGGCTCCAGATCCTTACTGGTTAAGTGGGGTAATTTTAACAGCGACTTTAGAGTTCTTGGTATGTACAGTTAAATGAGATAATCCACCAAAATCACCTGGCACAGTACTTGCCACATAGTAAACACCCAGTAAATGTCATTATAATCTTATTACTGGAGCTTTATATCAAGAAGGGAATTTGGGGTGCCTGTGTGCCTCTTGATTTCAGCTGAGTTCATGCATTGGGCTCTTTGCTAAGCCAGGAGCCTGCTTGGGATTTTCTCTGTCCCTCTTGTGCTCACCCGTACTCTCTCTTTCTTAGTCTCTCTCTCTAAATAAATAAATGAACATTAAAATAAAGGGGGTGGGGGAGTACAAAGAGGTATAATGTATGTGGTATAATGGCCAACCTTGTTTTACCAGTCAGCTGTGTCAAATCTCAAACCTTTACCACATTTCTTCTGTTTTGTTTTTTGTTTTTGGGTTTTTTTTTTTTTTTAGAAAATTAAAGCATTGCAGATTGAAGTCCTCCCATAATGCAATGTATGGTGAAGGAAAAGGGAGGGGAGACTGTTGAAAATAAAGGTGACTTCAGACACCTAACCAAATCTAAAGTGTGCACCTGGGTTGGACCCTCATTTGAACAAACTAATTTCAGTGTGGATACTCCGATGATATTAAGGAATCATCATTAAATTTGTTAGGTATCATAATAATTTTCTTCCATAAAATAACATTATTTTGATAAAAATAACATTGACTTAAAGAAAGATGGGGATTTATAAGAAAGACATTTTCCTTATGTTTTCTCCCCTTTCTCCTTAATAAATGACAGTTACCTTGGCAAATTCAAATGGGTATTGTTTTTCATCTCCTCCCTTCCTCTCTCAGGTGTACTAAGTTCTGAGGTCCCAGCTGGTGTCTGAGATTTGCTCTACCTCACCTCCATTTGTGTCTCCAGCTGGAACAAGTCTGCTCAGAAAGCAGATTATTTCCTTCAGGGAACCATGGTGCATCCAGAGGATACTGGGCATATTCCTTTGGACTCCTTGATTTCACTTAGGAATTGACCCATATGGATGGATCTCTTGAGGACCAAGTATACCGCTGATAGGCTGCCTTATCAAGCCCTGTAGCAGGAAACAGAAGGGGTAGACTGACAGTTTTTAAAATATTTCAAAATTTCTTCTGTACATAATCAAAGGGAAAATGACTATTCAGGGCAGAGTGTATGAATTATATTCAGGCTGCATTGTTTATATCCAGAGCAAGGAAGGTATCTGTGTGAAAATGAAGGCAAAGTGACCTACTGTGAGCCCAATCCTAAGAGATAATCCCATATGAAGTTAACTCTCCTCAGTCACTCTTGCAGGCACTTAGGGAAGGGAGGGAGAGGTGTGGGAAGTACAGACAGTACTCTGCCTATTATAAATGTGTTTCAAGCAGCTAGAAACTGGAGAGTAAGGTTTCCTGGAGAGGAATGTCAGCTGGGTAGATCATGCTGTATTGTCACTTTGAAGCCAAATTTATAAATACATAACCATTAAGATGGGACAGAGACTGTTTCCTAGAAAGCTCCCAAGTGCAGTCAGTCAGTCATACACCTCCTTCCCTCCCCCTCCGTCCAGGTAATTGATATTCTGACTCACATCACCACTGAGTAGTTCTCCTGTTGTTCAACTTTATGTAAGTGGAATCATAGGGATGTACTCTTTTTCATGGCTTCTTTCCCTCAATCTAATGTCTGTGAGATTCTCCATGCTCGCATGTATATAGCAGTTTTTTATTGATCTAAAGCATTCATTGTAGGAAATATATCACAACTTTTTCATGCTTTTATTGATGTACATTGGGTTGTTTTAAAATTTGAGCTATCATGAGTAAAGCCTCTAGGAATATTCTCCTACATGTCTTTGGCCATAAGCACCTATTTCTCTTGAGGGTATTGCTATGAGTGGGATTGATGGACCATAGGGTAGATGTACATTTACCTTAGTAGATACTGCCAAATACTCTTACCAAATGGTTGTATCAATTTCCATACGTACCATTAATGTATGGATGTTCTAATTGTTCCACATTCTCATCTGTACTTGGAATTGACCATATTTTTTTTAAGTTTGTTTATTTTGAGAGAGCAAGTAGGGGAGGGACAGAGAGAGAGGGAGAGAGAGAATCCCAAGCAGGCTTCACACTGTCAGTGTGGAGCCTGATGCGGGGCTCAAACTCAAGAACCATGAGATCATGACCTGAGCTGAAACCCAAGAGTCAGTCGCTTAACCAACTGAGCCACCCAGGTGCCCAGAATTGTCCATATTTTTCACGGTGGCCATTCTGGTGTGTGTATGTTAGGTTCTCACTTGGTGTGGATTTGCCTTTCCTTGATTATTTATGATGTGGACACCATTTGGATATCTTCTTTTGATGAATGGCTATGCCATCTTTGGGCCATTTTTTCAGTGCAAGCTTGACTTTTTGATAAAGGCGATATGAATGTAAAGAGTCATTATGAAGAGAAAACTGCAGACAGGCTACATGTGGAGACAGTACCACCTGGTTAGTGATAAAAGGCATGGGTGTGCATGTCTGACACCATGAATTCCAGTCTCAGCCTCACTATTTGCTAGTTAGATACTTAAGTTTTTAAGCCTATTTTCTCACTCTAAAACGTGGTTGACAACAGTACCTATCTCACCGATATGTGGGAGGTTAAATGAGAAAGGTGTCACAACGCATTGCCTGATGTATTGGTAAGTGGTCAATAAATATCATAAATGAAGAGCTATGCTTGTGTGGTGAGGAAGAGGAAGGAGAGACTTCTTTTGGAGTGTGGGGTGTTACAAGTGAGCATTGAGTCACTTTTAGCACTCAAGTAGTTCACCAACTCCTTTCTCCCACTCCATTTGTGTGGCCAAGCTCTTAATTGTCCCACTGCCCATTCGTGCACTGGCCTGTCCCAGCTACCCATGGTGTGGGTCCATGCACCATGGCCCTCCTTCATTGGATGACTCAGCTCCTGAACTTCTCATTCCAACTCTAACCCAACCTTTTTATTTTTTGTTTTTCTTCCACTTTCGGTAAGGTAGGTAATGTGCATTTATTAAGCACCTACTTTTTTTTTTTTTTTTTTTTTTGAGACAGAGAGAGACAGAGTATGAACGGGGGAGGGTCAGAGAGAGGGAGACACAGAATCTGAAACAGGCTCCAGGCTCTGAGCTGTCAGCACCGAGCCTGACGCGGGGCTCGAACTCACTGACCATAAGATCATGACCTGAGCCGAAGTCGGCCGCTTAACCGACTGAGCCACCCAGGCGCCCAGCACCTACTTTTTCTTTGTTTTCTTTTGTTTTCAAGAAATCTCTACATCCAATGTGGGGCTTGAACTTAAAGTCCTGAGGTCAAAAGTCACAGCCTCCACCAACTGAGCCAGCCAGGCTCCCCAAATACCTACTTTTTATAGAGTGTTAGGGTATTTCTGGAGAATCCTAACCCAAGAGGACTTTCACTCCTCCACAGCTGCTGGTCAAAATCAAACTGGAGCTGCCCTCGTTCCTCACTGGGGGGAAGGTACCTCACTGACCCATGCTGCCACCACACCCCCACCCTGGTTCGTAGCTAATTCAGCACCTTCTCCCACTCCTTCTTTTTAAACCTCATAAATTACCAAGCAAGTGAAAGGTTCACATTTTCCTCTTGTCTGTGGTAGTTACACATCTGCCTGCATTTTACTCTGTAGCCTGTTGACATGGAAAAGGGACTCTTGGAGGCTTTCATTGTATTAGTGTTCTCTGAAGTCTTTTTTCCAATCCATTTGACCTCATGCTCCTTTTTTGCTCTTGCTGCGTGTAAGCTAGCTTGATCCAGTCCACCTTATGTTGCTTTCGAAGGCTAAAAAAGTCCTGTAACCAAATGTTTAGCAGGCTGTGCAGACATGTTGGATTGACAGCTTGATCTAAGTCCATTTCCTGCTTTACACCACCCCCCAACCCCCAAGCCAAAGGTGGAAACACAGCAAGTTACATAAGTTGTTGGAGCAGCCCAGATGGCTGGCTGCTGGCCCAGGCAACTCAGCGTTGGAGCACTTGGGAATGCCTGCACTGGCAGTAAAACATGGGCCCGTTTTTAATGAGAACAATCATTTTGTTTAGCTGTGTGGATCAGAACAGTAGAGCAAAGTCGGGGCTGTGATCCCCTGAACATGGATGCTGGCTTCACTCTGGGGCAGGATGTTGGAGAGTGGGGTTATGGCAGGAAGGAGTCTATCTCTATTCTCTAGCCTTGACTGAACGAGAAAAAGAGGCCTGAAGGACAGGAGTAACAACGTTCAACAGCTTGGAAGCCCCATGGAGTCAGGGAGGGGAGGGAAGGAATCTGAAAAGGAAGGAAAGGATCTCATCACCAGTGTCTGCCAGTTCCAGCCTCGATACTCTGTGTTTTCAGTGTCCGAGCTTACCCTTTTGTCATATGCCTTTCTTCTTGCAAGGTTTTGAAAGGACATAGTTCTGGCAGATTTGATGCAGTGTGGCTAAAGTTAACTGACTCCAAATTGCAGCCTTGGCTTGTTGTGTCTCCTGTTGTTTGGAAGAAGATAGATCAGAGACTGCAAGGAGGCCCTGGGACCTTTTGTCTGGGTTGCCAATAGTGGGCTCACAGGGAGACGGTCGCTGGGTCTTGCCTCCTGTATATGGCCTTGATGTGATCTAGAAAAAGTTGTCCAAGGTGCCTGCCCACCTCTGGCACCACATACAGGCCTTGTATAAAGAATTGATGATTGGGGCGCCTGGGTGGCTCAGTCGGTTAAGTGGCCGACTTCAGCTCAGGTCACGATCTCGCGGTCCGTGGGTTCGAGCCCCGCGTCGGGCTCTGGCCTGATGGCTCAGAGCCTGGAGCCTGTTTCCGATTCTGTGTCTCCCTCTCTCTCTGCCCCTCCCCCGTTCGTGCTCTGTCTCTCTCTGTCTCAAAAATAAATAAAATGTTAAAAAAAAAAATTAAAAAAAAAAAAAAGAATTGATGATTATTTCATCCAGGTGACCTGAGAGCTGCTTGGGACAGTCATGCCTCTCCAGAGCAGCCTCCTAGAGCTTGCCCAGCACCCATCTCACTCTAGCACCCACCCGCATGGGTCTGCACCTTATTGGCAGGTGGGGTGGTGAGGGAATGGATCACCTCACTGTTGGCTACTCAAGTTCATTTGAAATGGAGAAGATTGTGTATGTCCTTGATATTGGAGGCTGATCCTTCCTTGCTACTCCATGGTAGATTAGGCTCAGAGATGCTAATCCTCTGTTTCTGTTGATTTAGAATTGGTCAAAGGTGGGAAATAACGGAAAGCATAAAGATAAAAAGGATTGCCATTCAACTTACAGAGAGTAGTGGCTAATTTCTGATGTTTGTATTTTCAGCCTTTTTTTCACATATATTTATATATACTCACATGCAAACAAAATGATCACTTTCCATATATTGCAATACAAGTAGGATTTACAGGGTTTATTGTATTTTTCTCCTACGTATCAGTTTAGCCATGAGTTTTGACAACTGAGAATCCAGCCAACAGTAGATGAAGGGGGGCTATTTAGGCATTGAGCTCTAAGATAGCAGTTAGGGGTAGATTGGCTGGTGCTATGAACCCTTGAGGGACCCACATTCTTTTCATCTTTCTCTAACTCCATCTGTAGGGTGTAGGCTTTGTCTTCCTTGTCACCTCATGATTGCAAGAGGATTGTTGTACTTCCTGGCCTTGTGTCTGTGGTTCAGGCAGGGAGAAGGAAGGAGCCAAGAAGAGTGATGGGCTTGTGACAGAGGAACACAGGTTTCCCAGGAATCCACAGCATCCATTGGCTTCTGTCTCACTGGGTGGACCTGAATCACATTCCTACCCCCAGAGGATTCTAGTGTTTTCAGCTGGAGAAAATTTATTTCTACATAATCAGGGGTCTGTTTTTAATGGAAAAGAGTGGACATTGTATAGATAACTGGCAGTGTCTGTCACACCTTGTTTCTAAATGTTATTCCACCACCAGAAGTTCTTGGGGGGGCTTAGAACTATTCCTTTGATGACATTAACAAAATTGTGTGTACTCTTTTCAGAAAAATGTATACATACATAACCCTTTACATATGATATCAGAGAGGTTTATGTGGGCACTGAGACCCTTTTGTGGACTGCTATCTGTGAGTCTTTCCTCAGCATGAATTCATAGAAGTGACACGCTTGGTGAACTCATAGATCTGTTTTTTTGTTTTTGTTAAGTTTATTTATTTATTTTGAGGGAAGGAGAGAGCAAGTGAGCATGAGCAGGGGAGGGGAAGTGTGGAGAGAGAGAGAGAGAGAGAGAGAGAGAGAGAGAGAGAGAGAATCCCAGGCAGGCTCTGTGCTATCAACATGGAGCCTGATGGGGGCTCAGTCTCATGAATTATGAGGTCATGACCTGAGCTGAAATCGAGTCAGATGCCCAACAGACTGAGCCACCGAGCCACCCCTAGATCTGTTTTTAAAGGCTGCTGTCCATGACGACTGTGTTAATGTATGTTTTCATAAGTCCTATATGGTAGTGTCTATTTCCCTGAGCCTACATTGATGTTGTCACCATTTTTTAAAAATCTATACATTTTTTAAAAAGGTGCAAAATATCCATTATAATTTGTATTTTTTTGTGTTGTAATGAACTTGAATATTCCTTACATTTATTGAATACTTGTCCTCCTTTTACAAATAATTTATCCTTTGTCCATTTGTTTTTCTATTGATGTATTTCCCTTTCTTTCATTTATTGTGAGAACTCTACGTATTAGGGCTATGAACTATTTAATGTACTTTATCTTTGCATGAGGCATCTACATTCTGAGATTAAATACTTATCTCAGATTTGTTTGGGCATCAAAACAGTGTAAGGCAGAGATCTACCCCGATTTTGTTTCCCTCCGTATGATTATTGTTCCCTTAGCAACATTATTTCCAAGCTGATTTGAAGTGCTCTAAGGTGGTGTAAGAAGCATAACAGATTTTTAAGCACGTGGAGAATATAAGAGTTAGCTTCTGTGAAAGAAACTGCATCAGCTGCCATGCTTTGAGAGATTGTTTTTTTTTATGTTTATTTATTTTGAGGACACAGAGTGCAAGCAGGGGAGGGGCAGAGACAGAGAGGGAGACACAGAATCTGAAGCAGGCTCCCGACTCTGAGCTGTCAGCAACAGAGCCTCATGTGGAGCTTGAACCCATGAAGTGCAGGATCGTGACCTGGGCTGAAGTCAAATGCGTAACCAACTGAGCCACCAGGCGCCCCTCAATTTTTGTCTTTTTATGCCTGACACACTTCTGGGAGTGAGGAGATGTGGTCCCTGTGTCTTGCCCTGATGCTGACTGCTGAACCTTTTGGAATGAGAATAACTATAAGTGTGCAATTTAATACTTAAAATGCTGGTAGACAGATGGCAGTTTACTCTTCCCAGATTTGAAGCGTTCTCGAAGTCCTAAATTCATTTTTAATTACATAACTTCTTTAGGTGTTAGGATTGGAACTTACTAAGTTAATGTGAACCGAGCCTAGCATGTGCATTGACAGCACTTTAAATGTCCTTGGTTTATAACGTCATTCATCAAGTGTTTATTGGATGCCAGCTATGCTCAAGGCCCTCTGCTGTCCATGGGGATAAATCTGTCACCTTGCTATTATTTCACAGTGGGAATGATGAATGTGAGGTATATACACGGTACTTTAAAATAGAAGAGATGATTTTAGACAGGCAGTTGGAGACAGCTTCATAGAGGAGGCACATATGGGTAGGGCTTTGAAGGATAGGCAGAGCTGGATGGAAGGGCTCTCTTGGCAAGAAATGTAGGAACGAGAGTTCTTAGGAAAGCATGGGGCAAGTGTAGGAAAGGCCAGTTGTATTTGGCTAGGGCACGAAGGTTGGGTAGAGAAAGGGGAAAGTAGGTTAGGAAATGTTGGGGCCAGCTTCAGAGGCCTCACATAGAAATTAGGACATTATGCTGTTAGTGATGATGTGGCTGGAACAGCTTTGGAGCAGAAGTGATTTCAGAGCTGTGGCCACATGAAGGATGTGTTAATGAGGGAGGGCGAAGTTAAACCAGTTCAAAGGCATTCCAGGCAAGACTCCCCAACAGGAGTCTTGGGACTGAATGGGAAGGAATGGATGTGCCCATCATTTAGAAAGCGAAGTACAATTACTCTCACTTGATTAGCTGTGAGAGTAAGAAGACAAGACCTAAAGATTTTGGGTCCAAGTTACTGATGGAAGAGTCTTGCCGTTACCCAAGAGAGTGATGATTAACTACTGTTTACTGAACCTTTACTGTGTGCCAGCTGCTTTCATGCTAGTGATAATTCATCCTTTAGTTTGGGTGGAATGATCCTCGTTTTATAGATGGGGGCATTGAGGCACAGAGAGGTGTCACAACTAGAAAGGACAGTTGCTATGTGAAAACAGGTTGTGTATTTTCTACCCCCTATGAAACGGCCTTATATCGGCTGACTACAAACAAGTTCTCATTTAACTGCTGGTTCACAGTTTGAAGGCGTTTCTCCCTCCCATTGTCTCAGAAACCCTTCTTGTTGGGGTGAAGAGAAATAGGTGCTGGGTTTGAGGTTCAGGGAAATTCCCAGGTGGAGATGACCAGCAAGTAGTTAGAAGTGGAGGTGTGCTGCTCAGAAAGCCAGAGGGAGGTTGGGGTTGTATGTTTAGAAGTAGGCTGCCATCTGCCTAGAAGCATTTGTTGAAGCTGTGGGAATGGGTGAAATTTCTAAGTGTTGTTCATAGGAAGAGAGAGCGTGTTAAGAGAGCCAGGGAAGGAGATTTAGGAGTTTTTGGAGTAAGTTATGGAATTTTCCATGTATACGGCTGGTCGAGTGGCAATTGGTAAATCTACCCACAACCTAGTAAAGTTGAACATGCACAAGTCTTGCAGTGGTCATTGGTGTAACTACTCAGTTCTGCTGTTGTAGCACAAAGCAGCCGTGGACAATATGTTAATGGTTAAGCATCACTGTTTTCAAAAAATCTTTGCTTAAAAAGCACATGGCAGACTGGATATGGCCTGCAGGCTATAGTTGGCTGACTCTGACTCAGGGAATTCATACACATGTACAAAAGGAGACCAGTGGAAAGGTTGTTCACTGTACTGTGGTTTATAATAGTGAAAAATTGGCAATAATCTATATTGTTCTGTCCAAAAATGGATAAGCAATGGCTTATTCATTGAATGGAATGCTTTACAGTGGATAAAATGAATAAATTTGATCTGTGTGTATCAATGTGGATAAATCCCAAGAACATAATAGTAACTGAAAAAGCAAGTTAGATACATACGTGGCATCATGCCATTTATGTACATTTTAAAAACATAAAAGAAATATGCTGTTTATGGACATGTATACACATAGAAGTATTCAAATAGGCTTAGGAATGGTACAACACCATCTGTGGGTAAAGGAAGAAAGGGACAGAGGTGGAGCTAGGGGCTATGATATTTATTTAGTTCCTTAGAGATCTCAATTGGAAACAAATTTAGAAAGCTGCCAATATCAGCTCTATCTGCATCATGAGTCCTTGGGTGACTGTCAAGTGTGGTTTTTTGTTTTTTTGTTTTTTTTTGTATGTTTATGTATACTGAAAAATTTTCATTGGCTTATGTTTGTGTACATACATACACAGTTGATCCTTATTATTCACAGATTCCATATTTGTGAATCTACCTACTTGCGGACATTAGTTTATATCCCTAAATCAATAGTGGTAATGTTTTCATAGTCTTGGTGATACGCACAGAGAATGCAGAGAAACATTTTAGTTGCCTGACACGTGTTTCCAGCTGAGGTTGGACAAGGTGATATACTCTGCCATCATGTTTGAGCCCTCAGATTGTAAGTAAGTGTCCTTTTTGCTATATTTAGCACCACTTATTTTGTGTTACTGTGTTTTTTTGTTGGTGATGACACTGTTTAAAATGGTCCCCAGGCCTAGTGCTGAAGTTCTGGCTAGTGTTCCTAAGCACAAGAAGGCTGTGATACATATTACAGAGAAGACACCTGTTAGATGAGCTTCCATCTGGCATCAGATAAAGTGCTATCAGTCAGGATTTGGGTGTTAATGAATCAACAATATATAGGATAAGGTGTCTTTAAACAGAAACACACATCAAACAAGGTTATGTGTTGATCAGTTGATGAAAATGTTGGGACCAGAAGCTTGTGGGAACCTAACTCTGTGTTTCCCATAGTCCCATATTGACTAATTCAGTGTTTATGGTAACTTTAAAGAACATAACCAGAGTGAATAATAAGAATTGACTGTATGTGTGTATGTATGTATGTCTGTTTTATTATTGTATATTTAGAATTACATTGTATTTTCGGTTATTTTATATTCATATATAATATTTGTATGTAAATAGTTTTTTTTTCCAAGTTAAAAAAAGATAATAAGCACTAAATAGAGGAGCCTGCAGAGTTGCTTGGGTTGCATGACCGGGTAGGGTTCAGGAGAGGTGAACATTTAAAGGACACAGGCTAATTATATCAAGTGCTGCAGGAAAGGTCCCGTAAGTAGCTTTGTCCTGTGTTTACCTGTCATGCTCTCCAGTTCAGGTCGGAAGTAAGTCATATCCTACTCTCTCCTGTCCTCCCCTCTGGAGGGGGGACCTCTGTGGGCTTAGTTCTCCCAGTTACCTTTGGCTTCTGGCTGTGCTTGTAATTGAGCTTGGTGGCTCTGTGTATGCCATGCTTCAGCTCTCTACAGAGGAAGCAAAGGAAGCTGGGATTAGGCACTTTGTGCTTGTGATGCTGATATGCATAACAACTCCTTAATTCCCAGTCAGCTTTAAACTACATTGTTCAGTAAACTGAGCTGGTCTTTGGTCAGCAGCCTTCTCAGCCTGCTTCCTTTTCCTTCTGTCCTTACTCCTTGTTCTAAGTTTGCAAGACCTCATTCTTTTTTTTTTTTTTTAAATGTTTGTTTATTTTTGAGATAGAGGGAGGGAGTGAGGGGGGCGCATGAGCAGAGTAAGGGCAGAGAGAGAGAGGGAGACACAGAATCTGAAGCAGACTCCAGGCTCCAAGCTGTCAGTCCAGAGCCCAATGCAGGACTCGAAATCATGAACCATGAGATCAGGACCTGAACCAAAATCAGATGCTTAACCGACTCAGCCATTGTCCCTATAAGGGGGCCCCTACAAGACCTCCTTCTTAACTAGTTGTCAGCAGTCCCCAGTTTAGCAGGTTGCTGAAAAGATACAAGGTGTGACCCTCCCATTGTGTATGAAACCTATAAAATGAATAGAGTCTTGACTTGAGCCCCTCAGGACTGAAAGGACTCGTTTTTGATGGTAGGATATGTTAACAGTTAGGCAGTGGTGGAGTCTGGAATTTAAAAAATTTTTTTTAATTGTTTCAGGTGTCTCTTTTGATGGATTAGGAATTTAAGATCCAGAGAGAGGGAGAGTCTTAAGATCACACAGGTCAATGGCTCCTCAAGACCACACACTTGTTAGCTCCCAGGGCTCCTTGCCTCTTCAGATTAAAGTGTGTAGGTAGCCATGTGGTTAGCCATGTGCCCTGAAAGTTAGGCTTGATCAGATAGATAAATAGAGAGAGAGAAAGAGAGACAGATCTTTATAGAGCTCATTTACTTACCCCTTTGTCCTGTGAACTGAGCATGTAGGGAGCACATAGCGGTTTTGTTAATAGTATGAGGACCCCTAAAGGTTATATGGATCGACTCTGTATGACAACTTTCTAGGGGGTGAGGAGAAGTGGAGTGAGGTGATCAGTGCTTTTCATGACTGAATTTGTATTTTAAACTATTGAGTTTCAGATCTGGGCTGTGACTCAGAAGCACCTATAAATTATGTTTACAAACTAGGGGAACTAGGGAAATTAATTCAAGATGGACCATAAACTTTAAACGTAAAAACTGTCACTATGAAGTTTCCAGAAGAAAAAACATAGTGCAAAATGTTTGTTGTCTTTGTCTGGTGTTAGCAGAGATTTCTTAATAGGATATAGAGAGCAATACCTCTACAAAAAAGAAAACTTTGACTTTAAATTTGACTCTAAAAACTTGTCCTTATCAAAAGGTACCATTGAGAAAGCCAGTTGGCAAGCCAGAGGATGGGAGAAAATACTTGCAGAACATATATCTGACACAGGACTTATATCCAGAATGTATTGAGAGGTCATAAAACTCAGTAATAAAAAGGACAATTCCACAAAAGACTTGAAGAGAGGCCTCACAAAAGAAAATTAAGAATGTCTAGTAAGCTCATGAAAAGCTCATCACCATCATTAGTTATCAGCAAAGTGCAAATTAAAACCATAGTGAGATATTCCTATATACCCACCAAAATGGCTAAAATTAAGACTGCCAGTACCATGTGTTGGTGGGTCTGTGGAACAGCCCGAGTACTCAGGCATGATTGGTAGGAGTGTAAGACAATCCTGTTGGAAATGAGATTGGCAGTGTCTTGTTTAATAATAAAAAATCCATACCCTATAACTGAGCAATTCCATTCTTGGTTATGTACACATAACATAACAGTTATGTACATTCCTGGTTATGTACACATAGAAATGAAAGCCTATGTCCTCAGAAAGACTTACACAAAAACATTTGGAGTATCTTCATTTATGATAGCCAAAGATAGGGAACAACACCTTGGGTGTCTGTGAACAGGAAAATCAATATACAGTGATATAGTCAAATAATAAAACAATACTCAGTCATAAACAGGACCAGAAGTATTGATTTCATGCTACAGCATGGATAAATCCTCAAAATTTTATGCCGAGGAAATAGGACGGCCATAAAGAGTATATACTGTATGATGCCATTTATATGGTGTTTAAGGACAGGCGAAACTAATGGTGGGTGCACACCACAACAGAACAGTTACTGCACGTGTGTGCAAGCGTGTGTGTGTGTGTGTGTGTGTGTGTGTGTGTGTGTGTGTGTGTGTGTGTTGGGGGCCTCTGGGAGAGGGTTGGAGGTAAAACTGCAAGAGGCCTGAGGTGATAGAAAATTTCTGCCTTGATCAGGGTTTTTAAGGCATGGATGTATGAAATCATCACAACTCACTTAAGAGTTAAAAAAGGCCTTACCTTAAAAAGGCTGATAAACCAATATTGAACTTTAGTAAATGATAAGGGTACTCAAGTGCTTAGATGAGAAGTGCTGATGTCTGGAACAGTTTATAAAAAGTGGAAGTTGGATTGGGGCACCTGGGTGGTTCAGTCAGTTTAGGGTCCAGTTCTTGATTTTGCCTCAGATCATGATCCCAGGGTCATGGGATCGAGCCCCATTTGGGCTCTGTGCTGTGTGGAGCCTGCTTAAGATTCTCCCCTTCTCTCACTCTCTCTGTCTCTCTTCCTCTCTCCCTCTCCATCCATTCGCCTCTCTCTCCCGCTTGTACGTGTGCTCTCCTTCTAAAATAGAAGAAAAAAAGTTTTCAAAGTCAATGTTGAGAGTAGAGTGTGAATATGCTGTTCTGGCTGACCTGGCCTAAGTCATACTGTCCGTCTACCCTCCAGAGTCAGAGGTGGCATGACCTCTGCCTGTGAGGGAGAAATGTGGACCCTTAGAAGGAGAGCCAGGGGTACACTTGCCTAAACACGAGTGAATGAACACTGTGGGTAACCAAAACACACAGCATCATTTCTAAGAGCTCTGCTGGTCCCAGCCTTACCCTTTACTCCAGTCATTGTGCAGGAAATCCTATAGAATCTTGATAAATCTCCTCCCTTTGACACTGTCTGGAGATAAGAAAGGGCCTGGTGTAATAACATATAACCTCTACAGAACCAGAAAGGATTCTAGAATCTACTCTTTCAGTTTGCAAACCCCATTCTGCTCCTTGAGTGTTAACAGGAAAATAACAGAGATTGCTTATGTCATGGAGCTGAGGATCTCCTCCCCACCAGCTCAGAGCAAGAAAATCAAAGTGAATATTTCCAGAACCCATTGCTGCATATGCTGGGTTGACATCAGGGTTTTTTCCTAGATTAGGGGTAGGACCTGTATGTGAGGAAACTTGGCTTTGAGTCATCTATCTAGAAATGCAGTACTCTGACCTCATAGTTGTTTCTGTCAAGGAAAGAAGTCACCTGTGTCTCTTTGGGATAAATTTGCCTCCTGCCTCTCAAAGAGGCATTGTCTGGATTAATTTGATCAGTGTAAATGCCACTTGCTTGAAATTGTCTGAAGGAAGAAGAGAATGGAAGTTGAAAGGAGTGAATTTGGTGCAGTGACTCACTGTCTGGCGGTCCTTTCTCTTGGGCAGGGCCCTGCTCTGAAAGCAGAACGTCACAGGCTCCTACTTTGGGATCATGTGTACTGTACCAAAGAATTTCTCATGCAGTTTCCAAAGCACAAAAGAACAAGGTTCTCTCTGCTGCTGATGGAGCTGTGTCACTCTTTCCAAAGGCATGGAGGGGGTGTGAGGGGGGCAGAGGAACACAGAAAGACATTCTCTGTTGAGGATTACAATTTTTGCCTGGCGAATGGGGAGGTAGAAGCTTCGTGCTGATGGGCTAGTGGTTTCATACCTGCTTTTTAATGTTACATCTGTGTAAAGCCCGGAAATGTTAAAGGCAGAAGACTCCTTGTACTGTGATCTGACCACATCCTACATACGTGTCAGTTCATATGCCATCTACTTAATGTCGTGCATTTGATATCGAGTGAGTTTGTGTTTTTTATTTTTATTTTTTCTGTTGCCCTTAAAATTTTCCTAAAATACTTTTCTTACTTGGACATTACTTAGATTTCATTTTTCCTCTTTTGCGTCCAGGTTTGTTTGTATTGGCTGTGACTCCAGTCTTGGGTTGAAAGCTAGGGAAGTTGCTTATAGGGGTTTTCAGGATTTCTGAATATGAAATTCAAGGAAATTGCATAATGTTGCAGCGTTTCCTCTTCTTGTTGCTTGCTTGTTACTCAAAATACAGTCGTTTCTTCTAGAAGCTTGAAGGAATTTGGCAGATCCTACCCTCTGATGGTCTTTTGTGGTCTAGAGAGTCAGTGTTATCCTGATTTGAGGCTGAGTTTTTCTTGAGGTCAAACAACAATGCTTCCTGAATTATAACTATGGCAACAGTGTTTATATAACACTCCAATCACAGGGCTGTGGGGGAGGAGGAGTACTCATAGCAATCAGTGTTAGTAATTCCAGAAACATTGCACTCCTGCTTAATTTACCAGGACCAGAAACAGGTTAAAATAGATGGCCCCTCTTGACTGGGGATCTGGGTATGACTGACCACTTACATGCTCTGGGAGGAACAGTTTCACCCTTTCCCTTAAAATGATGTGAGCTTGATTTGAGATTTCTCACAGGAAAGTATGTTAAGGGCCAGTGACACTGACAATGTGAAAGCATCACTATAAAGATAATATTCTCATCAAGGGCCTTATGACCTACTTCTGACCCACTGAGAATGACCGGAACAATGTTCTTCCTTTGTCATAAGCTCCTTATCCCTCAGTCAGGAGTGACACATGGACCCCTATAGAAGTGTGAGATGGAACTAACTGGTCATCGGGGATTTATTTGCAGATTAGAAATAATGGAAGAGGAGAAATTGTATTCTGAAGAATTAAATTGCTTAGAATACACTGTCAGAGCAGTGAGATGCCAAAGCAGTAGAGTGGTCTGCAGCCATGAAGGCAGGAAATCTTTGTGGCAGGAGCAGAAAGGGAAATAGCATTTTTGAGCACTTGCAGGTACTGTGAGGCTATTTGAATTCTCCCAATACTCCATCAAAATATTATTATTTAGCTCTAATTTACAGCAATAAAACTTATTCAGAAATGGTAAATTGCCACGTGAAGGCATGTAGCTAAAAGGTGGTAGAACACCACTCTCCAGGGCCGCACACTTTCTGGCCACCACCCTCCTTCATCTGATCCTGGGCCACTTCCTCCAACCTAGAAATTTGAAGGCGTGTACAGGTGGAAGAGAAGATTCACAATAATTCAACCTGAGATGGAGCTTCATTTGTCAGCCCAGGAATGCCCAGGGCCACCTTCTAGATGAAGTAGAGCTTAGTCCTGTATGTCACAATGACATTGAGCCAGTCGCCTTGCTTTGGTGGACCATAAAGAGCTCTTAACTGTCTGTTATTTACATCCCACTAGTATCTGCCTTCCTAGGACTCCACCCTGCCGCTCCTCTCTGTTCAGAATAGTAAGTCTTCCCATTCTTCCACATGACAGCCTTTTGAGTGTTTGAAGACTAGTGTTGTGATGGCTTGAAGACTTGACTACAGCCAGAGCTGTGGTTGAGGAAATACATCTTGGAGTAGCAGTGTGTATGCCGGATAAGAGCAGAAGAAGGGCAGAGCCACCAAGACCAGGGAGAAGGCCAATGTCAGAGTGCTGACAAGATATCAAAACCTGACCAATGTCAGTAGAAAAAGAAATGGGAATGAGGAATAGATTTGAGGAATATGATCGTGATAGAATTGATCAATTGGTTCTGGTGGCTCCCCAAGGAGAATGAAAGTGGTACCCACGAGGAGCATGGATGCTGGGAGGAGCAGCAGGTGTCCAGAACACTTTATTTTCCCCAGTCTTACCGAGGAATTACACAAGAAGTGAGCCCGCTATATCCTTAGGTACAAAGCATCAGGGAATGAATGGGAAAGAAAGTTCATTTTTCCACCATCATTGTTACAATTGCGTTGAACAGCAAGCAATCATTTGTATTCATTGGTATGCTGGTGTGTTTGTAAACAAAATGGCTTGAGGGGCCATCAGATTGTCTATCCACTTGGCTTCAGGAACACAACCATTTGGTCATAGTTTGCTGGGCCATTTTCCAAGAGACTGCCTGAGCCTGAGGTGCCTGTGTTGTATAGGTGCAGGGAGACTCGATACTATGAGGTATAGGAACTCCTTCCTTGGCATTTCACAAGTTCCTGGTGACACCATAGCCTCTGAAACTGTTAGCAACGATTTACTGACACCGGTTGGGGGTAGTGCTAACACGGAGCAGAGAAAACAGATGGCTCTGTGAGGAGTTTTGATAGCCTCACCTTAAGCCAAATAATGTAAATCTGCTTTATATTGCCTTGTAATAAGTCCTGAGTGGTACACTTTGATTCTTCTCTAATGTAGAGATTCCTGGTGCATTTGCCAGGTGTCTGAAAGAATGCTATATGCTCCCTCAACAGTGATAGATCTGGCTTGCCTTTTCTACCAGGTCAGTGCATCAATGCGTTGTCCTCATCAACTCCAACATGGGGATTTGAAAAAAAAAAAAATCAGTCTCTGTTTTACTCTTCTCCTCAAAAAATGTTCATCTAATCAATACTTATTGAGTGGCCTGCTGTATTCTAGTTACTGAACCCTCTTTACAAATAATTGTGCAGGGTGCAAGAGCAAGGTTTTCACATTTGTTCAGGAGGAAGTCGTTGGGAAGAGCTGTCAGATTTTTATTGGCTTCACTTTCAAGAGAGCCTCCCTCAGCCAGCAAATGTGATACTGGTAGGAGTGGAAAGGGTGAGCCAAAGGGAGCGTTGCTAGGTGAGAAATAGACAAGCAGCAGCAGCCGCCATTTGATTTCGATTCTCTCCAACCCATCAGGCCGTGGTGACGAGAGGCACACTTGTCACGTGAGGAGGGGGGAGCCCGAACCCAGCTCCAAAGCTCTGGCCCCTCTGGACGCTGTTGAGACACATCCTTCTTTAGTGAAAGCTATTCAGACTGGCTTTACTCTCCGTGCTTCAGATTCAAACAGTTCCTTCTCCTACCTCTTCCAATACAGCTTGTGGCCCACCATGAGAAGGGTGTCTCCCCTTGATGTAAAAATGCATGTCAGTTACTGAGTGGCATTCCGCAGACCAAAGGTGTCTTACTAGTAACTGCTCAGAAGCGGCACTTAAAGTTTCTAAATTGAGCCTGTTGATCGAGATTGACGAGGATTCCAGCGAGATGCTGTGCTAAGAATTCTGTCTGCCACACAGTCCTTGGCAAGTTCTCTGTGTATGTGCTCAGAGCTTCAGGGAAGGATGTTTTTTGGGCATCCTAAAGTGTCTCAAGATGGTTGTGGCTTTCAATTACTGCTATACTTGTATTAATTGGAAGTTGGTAAAATTACTGTTAGGTTTAAATTGCGTGGAAGTTTGGTTCTTACATAATGGTTGCATTGTTGACTTTGTAATTACTGCTTAGCTTCTTTTGAGTTTTTTAATTGCTAAGGTTTTTTTCCCCCCTGGGAAGGGGGACTGAGTGGGGAAGTTGCGTGAGGTTGTAGTTAAGCACGGAATCTAGTCTAGAGGACTCTGCCACTTGTTAGCTTTGTAACCTTCAGAGCGTTATTTAACCTTCATAATGCTATAAAGTAGAGGTGGTGGTAGTGCCCCACAGGCTTCAGGACAAATTAAAGTAATTCATGTAAATGCTTGGTATGGTACATGGCCCATAATTTGTGGTGGAAAGTGGTTGGACAAGACATGGGTGGTAGGTGGTTATTTTATATTTGACTGCTATTAAAAAAAATTGAGAACCTGTTGCTCTAAAAGTTGGTTTTAGATCAAACTTTTTTCGTGTTTTCCTTTAGTCCTTTAATTAATTTCAGTTGGTTGAATTAACATGCTAATGAGTCCAGTGTCACTGGATCCCTCAAACTACACCCCCATCCTTAGCCTTCTATGCCTTGTGGGGTAAGTGTGAAGGGAAGGAAGGAGAAGGATGATCGTGATAGTGGTGAAATTTCATTTTTATGGAGTGTTCAGTGGGACATGGAATTGTGATAAATGTTGTATATCTCTTACCTCATTTAATTTTCACAGCACCGCTAAGAGGTAGGAAATGTTAATATCCCCATTTTACAGGTGGCAAGATTGTGGTTTAGAGATGGTAAGTGATTTGAGAAAGCATGTTAACTGATTCAGTCTTCCTTGGAGCCATAATTCACCAACTGTTGAGTGACTCATGTCCCTGTGAGTTGATCCAGGACAATTATGTTCTGTCCTTTCGAGACCAAGGCTCTTGAAAAGCTTCCTTGAAAGCTTATAAACCTGGGATAATTCTGCTAATCAGTTGTAAGAGAGAAGCCATGGCCAAAGAGACCTTTTATTTCAGGGAGCTGTCCTTAACTCTGTGCTTCAGTCTTAGACTAGTAAGTAACTATGAGATCTACAGAAGAAGGTTTCCCCTGAAATTAATACAACACTGTATGTTAATTATACTTTAATAATAATAATAATAATAATGATAATAAAGATTTTCCCAGAACAGACTGTTTCTAAAGGGTGAATTGCACGCCCTTATCTTGTGTCAGTATGAAAGATATTTATGAACCATAGACTACTGGTTTTGCTTGATAGTCATGTGCATTTGCTGCTGATTGGAAAAGTGAACAAATATTGTAACCTCCGTTTAGAGGCAAGATAGAATAGGAAGCCTCCCACTGGCTGTCTGTCCTTGGACAAACTAACCTCTCTGGGCCTCAGGTTTCACGTCTGTTAAATGGGAATAATGCTAGTACGTAAGCCATATGGTGGTTAAAAGGATTCAGTGATGTGTGTGGTACTTGGTAAATTAAACAAAGCCATCCCCACTTAGTGCTATTACTGTGCTGCCATCTGGCCTGTGAGATGGTGAGGCTGTTCTCCCCTCCCCCTGCCCCCCGGGGGCCTTCCCTGTCAGGCCATGTAGTCACACAGTTCTGGCAGGCATGGTTTGTTAGCTTTATTTCAAAACTCATTCTCTTTGCCTCATTTACCAAAGTAGACAGAGATTAATGGCCTGGCCTCAAAGGATCGGGCAGCACATGTTTCTGGCACCTTTGGCTCATTGATCACGCCTCTCCAATTTGGGGAATGCTTGGGTGTTGTGGGCAAGGGCCTCCTGAGACCCCAGAAAGCTTGAAGGAATGTAATTTAGTGCTAATTCTCCTACTAATTAAGGAGAGCTAAAAGCCTTGAATTTTGTTTTCCTTTCTGGATTTTGCCACTAATAAACAGGAGCTAGTTTTTCTTGGATAGAAAGTTTAAATGTAATGGACAGAATGAATTGATCAGGGGTGGCCCAAAAAAAACACTTGACAGAATAGAGTCTCTTCGCTTGCACTTCCCTTACCGAGCTTTTCAAGGTTAGCGAACACCATTCACCATGGATTGCTAGTCCTAGCTGTTTGGTGGCTACCCACTTCACTCACAGATGACAACATCTTGGAGGATCACCTTGCTGTCCTCTGCCCCAGAGTCATCTCCCTCCCTTTTCTACTGTGCACTGATGGCTTGTTGCACTGGTCTTCCTCCCCCCTGAAGGCCATGTGCCAGGATCACAGTCTTTTGGCTCCTAATCCTTAGAACTCTTTTTTTTTTTTTTTTAACATTTTTTTTTTTTATTTTATTTTTGAGAGACAGAGCGTGAGTGGGATAAGGGAAGAGAGAGAGGAGACATAGAATCCAAAGCAGGCTCCAGGCTCTGAGCTGTCAGCATAGATCCTGACACGGGGCTCGAACCCACAAACTGAGATCATGACCTGAGCCAAAGTCAGACTCTTAACTGACTGAGCCACCCAGATGCCCCTAATCTTGAGAACTTTTAAGCATAAAAAGTGATGCCTTTTCATTTGCCACACAATCTGCCTCAAGTATGGAAACCCTTTTCTTTAATTTTTATCCTCCTGACTTCCGAATAGTGTCTGTGCCTCTTTAGTCTTCTTTAAGAAATCAATAATAATGATGGATTTATTTGTCTTATTTAGAGTTTGATCATTCAAAACCTTCTTGGTCGACTTGTTCAATTTACAGATAAGGCAGTAGAGGCCCAGACCTGGTGATAGCTTTACCCAAAGACAGAAGGCAACTGAGGGGCCAAGTTGAAAAGCTCTTGACCAGCCATTCCCACCCATACTTGGCTAGCAGATGAAAATCACTTTTAGAGTTTCATGGCTCTCTTTTTCGAGGTGCTTGGTCAGTACTTCCAGGGCTTAAATAAGTGGTTCTCAGCCATGAGTAGCCATCAGAATCCCTTGAGATAGATACATAGATACATAGATACATAGATACATAGATACATAGATACATACATACATACATACATATATGTGTACATAGTTAGGATGACCAACTTTACCCTATGCGTTTTCATATATACAGAATCATAATCACCAAAGAAAGATTTGAAAAACGTTGATTCTATCCACCCCCCCCCCTCAACCAAGCAGAGGATTTACCTTACTTAATAATGTTACCATATCAGGGATTGGCAAACTGCCCTAAAGGCCAAACCCAGCATATTACCTGCTTTTTTTATTGCCTGTGAACTAAACATGTCATTTATAGATGAATATTTACAATTGATTTGATGGGAATACTAACTTTGACCCCTAATTAAGTCCAATGTTATCCTCCCTGTATAAAACCAATAAACAAAACTTCACTCTTCTGATTTGTGGATCTGCATTTTGAAAAATTACATTCCTTGGAAAAGATACTCCACATGGCCAATCTCATTTGAGAACTACTTACTCTAGAGAGGTACTGAGCCGAGCATTTCTGAAAAGAAAGCCTCGAAACCCTAATGGGGATTTTTACCTGCAAGGAATATTGTATCTGTATTTTAAAAACATGCTATATTTAAAATTTGTCAACCAAAAAATTTGTGGAAATTAGTTTTCTCTCTTATTGAACATGTACCTACATAATATTGATTTTTGTCTCTTGGCCTACAAAGCCTGTTATATTTACTTTCTGACTCTTCACAGAAGAAACTTGCAGATTCTTGCAATATGTCATTGTCTGTTTTCTATTGGAGTATTTTCCCTTTTTCTGTATTGGAGCACTTCCCCTTTTATGATTTCTGTGAATCACTTAAGGGTTTTATATTATGAAAGTAGTATATTCTCCTTACAACATTCAAATTTCAAAAGTATATAAAGTAAAATGTGATTGGCCCCATTCCCTATTGTTAATACTTAGCAGTTTATAATGTATCTTTTTCCTGACTATGCCATTTACTAGCTGTGAGACCTTAGTTAACCTCTCTGTTTCAAATTCTCCATCTGTACTACAGTGATAACACTTCCTACCTAATAGAATTGTTGTGTAGATAATTTGAGATAATTCATACGTATTTCTCAGCACCTTCCTTGGTTCACAGTAAATGCTTAATGATTGTAACTATTTAAAAGTTTTCTTCTTTTTAATTTGTATACACACATAAATTTTTTTTTTTTTTTTTTTTTTAAAGAATATGATCTTTGGGGGCGCTTGGGTGGCTCAATTGGTTGAGCGTCCAACTTTGACTCCGGTCTTAATCTCATTGTCTATGGGTTCAAGCCTCATGTCTGGCTCTGTGCTGACAGCTCAGAGCCTGGAGCCTGCTTCAGATTCTGCAGCTCCTTCTCTCTCTGCTCCTCCCACCTTGCACTCTGTCTTTCTCCAAAGCAAATGTTAAAAAAATTTTTTTAGAGAATATGATCTTTTATTTTTTTTACAGTAAAGTTCCACAGGTGATTCTATTGTACACACAGTTGAGAACAGCTGAAGTGAATCCTAGGCAGTAGATGATTTTAGAGGGGATTCATATTTGGGGCCCACAAATTGCCTTCCATCTTACAGCACAAATTAGGGAAAGGGGCAGGATATAATTTTCTTCGTTGAACCTGGGATGGTATAAAGTACACACAAGTAAATGTTTATTTCTATTTTCCAGGTCTACAATTCGAACAAAGACAGTCAGAGCGAAGGGAGTAAGTATGTCCCTTGGATAATTTCCTACAGCTGGGGTTGGGATGGAGCTTTAAAAGTTGCTGCTCTGGGGAAGAGCCACCAGGGGGTGCTGTGGGCATGTTGGGTCTGCCCCTTGCCCCTGGCGCTGTGTGAGGTGCTTCCACACTGACTTACTAAGTCAATGACTCCAGGGCATTCAGTGAGCTTGACTGGCAAGGCTGTAATGACACCTTGCATTATATAACCCTTCGCACTTTACAAAGCATTTTCATGTATATTATCTCAGTTAATCCTAGTTCTTGATAATGTAGTTCCAGTCACCATTTAAAAGCCACTTAATTGAATAATACACAGCTCCCCAAGAACCCTGTCCTATGGGAAAGCCAGAATTGCCTCCTAGCAGGTCTTGTTCAAAGGACTGGAGAGGCAGCAGCTGTCTTGGTGATGGCTTAGTAACTCTGTGTTCTTCGTTACATTTTTGAAGAGGAAAGAGTAGAAATGGTAAACTCTGTAATAACACTCTTCTTTGATGGAAGTGACCCTGGGCAGTCTTTGTAGAATATACAACACATTTCCCCTACTGCTGGTTCCGAGCACTCTGGTTAATCATAATTTCCAAGGGCACCTGTAACCTTGCAAAGGCGATGGGATTAAAATGAAAAGCTATTGCAAGAGTGTTTGGACTGATGATATCCTTGGTGGATAGAAGTACGAACCAGTTCCTTCCAGGCTGCTTATAAGAGTGCAGAGGAGGGGCGCCTGGGTGGCGCAGTCGGTTAAGCGTCCGACTTCAGCCAGGTCACGATCTTGCGGTCTGTGAGTTCGAGCCCCGCGTCGGGCTCTGGGCTGATGGCTCGGAGCCTGGAGCCTGTTTCCGATTCTGTGTCTCCCTCTCTCTCTGCCCCTCCCCCGCTCATGCTCTGTCTCTCTCTGTCCCAAAAAAAAAAAACATTGAAAAAAAAAAAAAAAAAAAAGAGTGCAGAGGAAGTCCTGTCCCCTTGCCTCGAATTTGCTTTATAAAATCCACTTGAAGACAAATTCAAATATAGTGCAAACATGAATTCCAGTGATATCAAAAAAATCAGTAAAACAGGGACTCTCCATGTGGACAAAAGGATGAGGTATTTCTGTGTGTGTGAAGTCCCTTAAAGGACAGAGATTTTCCTTTCGTTCTTTCCAAAATACAGATTTTGACCAGCAGTTTTATATAAAATACTAAGTAATTTGTATTGTTTGCTATTGGTACATTAAGAGGCCTTTCAAGGAGGGAAAAAGGTTTTTCTTTTTTCTTTTTCCCTCAAGAATTGAATAAAGGAAAATTTTTTCAAGGAAATATTCAAGGAAACAAGTGCTTCCCCCCCTCCCCGCCCCAATCATCAGGTGGGATTGTTCTAGTGTATTTGAAATCAAGCCTGGCTAACTTTTCTAAAGTAACAATGGCAGGGGCACCTGGGTGGCTCAGTCAGTTGAGCATCCAACTCTTGATTTTAGCTCAGGTCATGATCCCAGAGTCCTGAGATCCAGCCCCACATCGGGCTCCACACTGAGCATGGAGCCTACTTAAGGTTTCCTCTCCTTCTGTCTCTGCCCCTCTCCTGCTCATGCGTGCATTCTCTGTCTCTCAAAATAAATGAATAAACATTAAAAAAAATAACATTAGCAAAAACCACAGACATAAAAATGAAAGAATATGGAAGGCTGTAGAGTAACTCACAGTAAGGGAGGAAGAACTAAAGAACCAGGTTTGAAAACATACCAGCTCTGGAGCCCCAGGAACCAGTAAAAAAGGGTCTTCTGAATAATAATTGCAGGTTGATGAAGGTCTAGACTGCTTTTAGTAGTCACCTCACTCTTCTGAAGATTCACATTCCCAGGAAGGATAACAACAGGTTGGTCTAGGTTGGGCAGATCAGGAGAAAACAACACACTGTCACTGACAGTTTTAAGAGTATTGCATAAGATGGGAGCAGGGTAGTTTGCCGGACAGAAATCAGGGAATCCACCATAACAAGAGAAGATAGATACCCAAGCAGACTAAAATAAAATAACATGCCTGTACGACGCCCCAAGCTGGGACACACTATTCTACAATAAAGGACCCAAGAACTGTGGGAGATGAGATGCATCTGAATGGAGACCACCACCCAGAAGGTTGCTTGTGACTTGTGATAAACCTTCTCTCTGCTTGAGATAAGGGCCTATAGATTTGAAAGATGACCCTGCTTCTTTTAGGGGGCATGCCATCTCATCATACCATTCTGTAAGACCTTTGGGGAATATGCACTGGAAGCCAGTAGCCTTTGACCCAGTGATTTGTCTTAAGAAAATAGACTGGAGGACAAAAACGTTTGTGCAAAAAAGTTTACTGGAGCATTGGTAATAATAATAAAGACGGGGAGATAATCAGATGTCTACTAGGAAGTTGATTAAAAATATCAAGGTACTGTGTAGTCTTTAAAAACAACAAGAGCAATCTAAGTATATTTGTGGAAATGGCTCCCACAGTTTATTGTTAATTGAGGTTTAAAAAAATCGGGTTACAGAGCAATGTTCTTAGTAAAGTAAATTGTTTGACTCATCTAGATGTATTGATAGAAAAAGTCTGGAAAGACATTTATCATGAAACTGTTTATTTGGAGAGAGGGTAGATTATTGGGAGGGACTGACCTGTTTTTTTTTTTTTTTTTCTCCATGCTTTGCGTTGTCTGCAGTGAGCATATATTTAAAATCATAGCTAGTAATAGATAGCATTTATCCACCACTTAACTATGTTTAAGGATGTTTTATGCATATGAACTTAGTTAATACTTGAAACACTGTGTGAGATAGGTACCTTTGACCTACTTTGTATATTAGGAAATTGAGGCTAATAAAGTCACAGGGCACCATTTAATCTGAATTCGGTGTAACCCCAGAGGCTCTACTGTTAACCACAAGAATATTCTGTCTCCTGAAGAAAAGAGCAACACAAGAAGTTCCATTTTGGAGAACACAGACCCTTGCAACAGTTTGCTCTTGGCATCCCATTATTCACAGAGTACAGAGAGCTGGCTGCCTGAAGTGTCTAATGATTTTTCAATTGCTTACCCTTTCATTTGGCAGGCTGGAGAGAAAAAAAAGATGGGGTAAAACATATTGGCCACTTTTCAGGAGTAGTTTGGATAGAAATGATTTTTTAAAGTATTATTGCAAAAGCTGTTCTGTTCACTGATGTCCAAGCTGGCACGACCAGAGTAGGGTTCTAGATTGATGCTTTCTCACCTCCTCTGGCCTTGGGACCCCTTTTTCATATCACATAATGCCTTAGCCTCCCCTCCTTTCTGATGTGGTTGTACTTTCCGTATCTGTGGATCGAAGTAATTTTCATTTCCACTCCATATCCACCCATAGGGCTTATCTGCCACAGGTGGCACTATTGTCCAGGGTCTGATTGTTCAGCAACTCCCTGTCTGTTTATACCACAGTCAAAACTGTTCCAGAGGGTAGTCAGTCTGATAGGAATTTCAGAGTGTGACATTGCTCTTTTTGCCTTGAGTATCCAAATGCTAAATGGCTAACATTTTCCTTTCTAGAAAATGTTTTCATGGGAGTTTGAATGCCACCATTTTATCCCAGAGGCAGGATGTTTTGAAGGGCCAGGTAGCAAAAGGAAATTCCTCTGGGGACACTTCTGAATTTATTGCTTTCATCTTCAAGTTCCTCTCAGGGCATACAGTGCCTGTGGGGTGTTGGGGCCATAAATAATGCCTGTCTGCTGCTGGTACTTTCCAAATGGCCCAGTTGTCAGGGAGAGGATGGCAGCAGGTAAACAAATGCACATTTCTTCCCAGAGGCTTTTTCCTCTCTTCTTCTGTAAGCTCCATTTGAATCTCAGGTGTAGAGGGTTGGAATTAATCCTACTACCTGATTTGTGGCATGGGATCATCACAGGTTCGTTCGTTCGTTCGTTCGTTCGTTCGTTCGTTCGTTCGTTCCTTCCTTCCTTCCTTCCTTCCTTCCTTCCTTCCTTCCTTCCTTCCCTCCCTCCCTCCCTCCCTCTCTCCTTCCCTCCTTCCCTCCTTCCCTCCCCCCCCTTTGAATTCTCTTCCCAGCTGTTACTTCTTTCCTCCTCTGAAGACCACCATTCTAATGAGTACTTTAAAATTTTTTTTTTGAGCAACATATATTTTTTTCTACCTGTATTTTTCAGTTATATAAATTATGATATGTGTTGTTCTTTTTCTTTGCTTCCTCAGCATTGTGTTAGGAGCCATCTACATTCTCCTGTCTGCTTCTAGACTGTGGCTTCTGTCTGCTGTGCTGCACACCACCCCCCGCCCCCGTGTGTAACACTGTGTATCTGTTTTTACAGAGCTGCACACTCCATCTCCTCATGCTTCCAGCTCCTCATGACCACCACTAACACCACAATGAACATCTTTGTACATCTTGTACATCTCCCTGTGTGAGAATTTTTTTTGGAATATACCCATGAGGAGAATTGTTGGCCAGTCAAAGGGTGTGCATGTACTTAGTTTGAGGGAATATTTCTCCAGAGTGGTCAGTTCATAGTCCCATTACCCCTACACGAGGATTTCTTCTTTTCTGCCAACTCTTGCCATTATTCAGCTTTCTAATTTACTGTCACTCATATAAATAGAAAATGATAGCTCGTTATTGTTTTAATTTGGGTCTCTCTGATAATCAGTATGTTTGAACATCTCTTTGTATGCTTGTTGACTGGGTTTCCCCTTCTGTTTATTGCCTATTCATGTCCTTTGCTCATTTTTCTATTTAGTTTGCATTTTTTTCATGTTGATTGGTAAAGTTTGTTCTCTATTTTAGATACTCATCCCTTGTTGGTTGTAGACATTTTAAATTCATTTTCCCATTTTGTCATCTGTGTATTAATATTATATGTGATAATCTTACTTGACTGTAAAGCTTTCTTATGTATTGAAATGCATCTTTTTTTGTGCCTTCTAGTTTATGATTTTCAAGTTGCGTTTTAAAGAAGGCCTTTCTACAGTGCTTAGGTGGCTCAGTCAGTTAATGATCCAACTCTTGATTTCAGCTCAGTTCATGATCTCATAGTTGTGAGATGCAGCCCTGCTTAGCACTGGGCATGGAGCCTGCTTAAGATTCTTTCTCTGTCTTCCTCTCCCCCTTCCTCTCCCCCTTCCTCTCTCTGTCGCTATCTCTCTGTCTCTCTTTCAAAAATAAATGAAAGGAAGAAAGCAGGCCTTTATGACCTATGTCACAAATATATGCACCTACATTTTGTTTTTTTGGCTTCATAATTCTTTCTTTCCCAATGAGGTTTCTAATTCAACTGATACCTACCATTGTATATAGTGTTTCATGAAGATCCAGTTTTATTTTTATCCACACAAAGACTCATTTTTCCCAAAAATGTCATTCTTTGTGGTTTTGACTTACAGTGCCGTCTTTATTGTATATTAGGCTTGCATATCTGAGCTCTGTCTCTAGTTCTTTATGTTCTTGGTCTGTTTGCTCGTGTGCCAGTACCTCTGTGTTTTTCATATGATGTCTTTGAGGTAAGTCTTAATGTCTGGTACTCTACTTTTTAAAAAATTTTTTAATTTTTTAATGTTTATTATTTTTGAGAGAGAAAGAGACACAGCATGAGTGGGGGAAGGACAGAGAGTGAGAGGGAGACGCAGAATCTAAAATAGCCTCCAGGCTCTGAGCTGTCAGGACAGAACCTGATGCGGGGCTTGAACTCACTAACTGTGAGATCATAACGTGAGCTGAAGCCAGACACTTAACCAACTGAGCCACCCAGGTGCCCTTGGTACTCTACTTCTTAAGATTTGACTTAGCTGCTTGTGGACCTCTGTCCTTCTGTGTAATTCTAACATAAGTTTGTAAGCTCCTCAAAACCTTAAAACTTTGCTTTAGAATTGCATTGAATTATATAGATTAATTCAGAGAAAATTGACACTTCTATAATCTTCGGTCATCTCACAAAACTTGAACTATCTTTCCCTTTATTCAGATCGCCTGTGCCCTTCATCAGAGTTTTAGTTTTCTGCCTAGAGGTCTTGGGTATTCTTGGTTAAGTTAATCCTTACAAGCTAAATTCAAAAGTCAATCTGCTATTTTTTGCCAATTCTATGGGCCTCTTACCGGGGATCCTGGTGCCATCAGGGGACCTTCCCTGGGTTTGTTCATAGATGTCAGGATTATACATCAGTGATGCTGAGTTTTTTCTTACCTGGTAGAGAAAGGAAGGGGAAAAAATACAAGTAAGGATACTAGAGAGGAAGGGAGAATGGTTTGTTATTCCATAAGCTGCTTTACCTATCACACACCATTGCCAGTTACCTAGGCAGCTGATACCTGTCATGGATTTGCCTCCTTTCTCATTGCAAAGAATAGGACTCTGCCCTGGGCAAGAACCCCTCCTCCCAGTCCACCCTATCTGGCCCCTTGTGCCTCCTCAGTCTCCATGTCCTATTGCTTGCTCTCCTTTTGACTGCAGCTGTGAGATTTCTCACCAGAGGCTCTGTGAGAATTGGTTTATTCTCCTTTGAAATGAGCTCCAGTAGGTATTAAGAGAAGAAGCTGAGAAGTGGCCTATTCCCCTCCAAGGCTGCTGTTGTCCTGTAGTCCCAGCTGAGGGACAGTTAGAGCATGCAAGAGAGTAATGGGAGGGCAGGCTTTCCTAGGGTGGGTTGATGTCTTCGAAGTTAGAAGTTTTAAATAATAAATGTCACTGCCTACTTAGTTCTGAAAAGATTAGCTTGTTTACAGAAATGCTACCCTCCCACTGCTTCTCCAGCTGTTTAAAGGCTGAAGGCTGACAAACTGAGCCGCAGAGAGCTCAGTCTCCTAATCTTGACTTCACAGTGCCACTTTCCTTAATGTGAATATTAATTCAGATTCCATGGGTTAATCAGATTATTTCAAAGGAATATGCCCAGGTTGCCTCAGACATGCCTTCTTGTGCACTTCAGACTCAGCTCAACACCGACCGTCTGGCTTTTCGAGAGGATCTTGCAGTGGTCTATGGTGCTTCCCACTCTTGTTCCCTGTGTTCTGGTTTGCCCCTACCTGCACCTTTCACTTGGTTTCCCAGCAGGAGTCCAGCATTCCTGGAGCACTTCACTGAATTAATAGCTCTTGGGAGTTTTTAAGTGCCTGTGGCCCTGGGCAGTGTGAGTGTGGAGGCAAAGGACACCCACAAGTAGAACATGTACCTCTGCCTTTAAGGAGTATATGGTCTGCTTTTGAGGTTGACAGCACACAGAGATGATAGCCAGATGGCCCAGTGCGTGTGTGGGTGAGTGTAATCGTCATGCTATCTGTAGATACACCTGCTGTGCAGACAAAATGCCCCAAGCCAGTTGGTTGGAGAGTGAGCTCAGAATGGGGTTCCATCTAGGCTAGCAAGATTTAAAAAATGGGAACTTCCTACCTTCCCTCCTCTTCCTCCAGGAGAAGGAAATAGAGCACTTCCTCTGCTTCCACATCTCAGTCCCTTCTTTTCCTTCCAGTTTGTTGTTAATCTTTGACAGGAATCCTTTGTGTTTATAAAATGCTCAAGAAGTCACTGGAGTTTGTTATTTACACTGGATCTTGTGTATGTGTGGGGGGTGGGGGAAGCAGTGATTGGAGAAAGAATGTAAAGTTGGAATTAGGATTCACTCATCTGTAGGGTGTAGACATTGAATCTCCTAAGCAGCTTGAAAAACAGTTATTTTTACTAACTATAAAAATCATATGAACTCATTGTAGAATGTGCAGGAAATACAGCATTTATTTTCAGGAATTCAATAGAAGTCATCTCTAATACCACCCCAGTGATATTTCCTTCTTGTCTTTTTTTCGTGATATCTTTCTTACATGGATTTTGTCAATGTTGACATGTATTTTGACTTACTTGGCATTACAATGAATATACTTTTGGCATCCCGCTTTAAAAAATTTCCAAGCATTTTCCCACGTCATGAAAATTGTTTATGAATGCCATTTGCAATGGTTGTTTAATATTCTGTCATAGGATTATATCCACATTTCTTGAACTATTTCCTGTCATTGGACTTAAATGTCCCTTCCAGATTTTTGCTCTTATGAGTAATATCAGCCTGAACACTCCTCTACATCAGTTTTTGCACATACCTCAGATAATTTCCTGTGGGTAGGCTCTGCCATGTGAATTGGAGAGAGCTGTTTTAGTGGAGGGCCACATGAATCGTGTGGCTTAGCATGCTGGCACACTGGCTCCGGAACTGTGGGTCAGTGCAGGACATCTTTCAGCTTGCATTGCCTTTTATGTAAAAATGGGGGATAAATAACACCAACTGCCTCACGAAGTTGCCGTGACGATTGGAGTTAAGCAAAGTGTCTGGCATATTAGTTAAGAAATGCTTCATTACCGTTGGTTCTTATCTGTCTCATTATTTGGTCATGCCAATTACTGTGTCGTGTGAGAGGGGGAAAGCTCCCTGGATGGGCAGAAGAGTTCCTGAGGGGAGCAGGGAGGAGAGCGGAGGGTGGCAGCTAACGCCCCTGCTGTTGTCAGGCCTGGCGCCTTGTGGGTGTTAGTTCATTAAATGACTACATTTCTCGAAGTGGCATATGCATGCTACTCGTAGTATCTCTGATCGTTTTAGATAGTACCGGGCACACATTTTAAATTCCCATTTGGATTTGTATGTTTATTTCCACATTTATGAGGGGGAAAACACATGAACACGTAAACCCTCAGGTTGTCTCAATGCTATTGCTTAGCAAACCAGGAGGCCTTTTCAGTAAAGAGTCAGATAGTAAATGTATTCAGTCTCGCAGTACTCTGTAACTCTTGATATTGCAGTGTGAAAGCAGCCATAGACAACACGAAAGCAAATGCATGCTTGCTAATGAAACTTGATGTACAATCAGGCAGTGGTGGATTTGGCCCACATACTATAGGTTGGTCAACGCTTAGACTACTTTTTAAAAACCTACCCTGGTATTAAGCTACCTAAGATGGCATGAAGTTATGGCCTGCAGCATGAAAACGCTACATCCATGGTGGGCATTAGTGGAAATGCTGTTCACAACGACCGCGTTTACAAATGAGCATTAGGCTTTCAGAAGTCCAGGTAGTATGGTCAGGAAGTAGTGGCGATGATGCTCAAACCAGAGTCGGCCTGATTGCCAAGGTCGCGCCCCGCCTTCCTCCACCTCTCGATACGCGTGACGTCTTTCCTTTGTTATGCCACTTGTCACTTTGTGGCAAACCCACTGGGGCCGTAAGGCCTTCCATCATCAGCCCCACCTAACCTTCTCAGCTCTTTGCTCTTGAGGGGCCATCCCATATTCCTTCTCAGTGAGCCTCCTCATCAGAACTATCAGTGGCTCCTCACATGCTGTGCATGATGCCCAGAGACCATTAATGTGTGTCAGTGGCTCTGCAGCTTCCCAGGCACGGAAGCGTAACACAGCCCGCTGCCCTTCTGCAGGCACCAGACAACACAGCCAGTGCTGCTTGGGTTCCTGTTACGTACGTTCATCATTCTTTCAAGGCCTCATTCAGATCACATTCCCTGATAGTGTTGTATCCGGTCTTTTCTTGTTCTGCGAGGGCAAGATTGAGGACCAGGAGAGGGGATGGGAAGGTGCCGTTACCTTGCTCTGCATTCTTATTGCCCTACCTCTGATTTATACATTCCCTTCCTCTCTGTGCCTCCGTTTCCTGTGATCTGTAAAACAGGAAAAAGAAAGAAAAAGAGTAAATCCCTCTTTTAAAAGAGAAATTTTTTTCTTTTTTTAACATTTGTTTATTTTTGAGACAGAGAGAGAGCATGAATGGGGGAGGGTCAGAGAGAGGGAGACACAGAATCAGAAGCAGACTCCAGGCTCTGAGCTGCCAGCACAGAGTCGGATGTGGGGCTTGAACTCACAGACCGTGAGACCGTGGCCTGAGCCGAAGTCCGATGCTCAACCGACTGAGCCACCCAGGTACCCCAAAGGGGGATTTGCTCTGAAAGATGGTAGGGAACGACTTCATGGGATCCTATGGGTCCCTGGTTTTAAAAGATTTTTAAGCCTTCAGACATTACTAAGTCCCACAGTCTGAGGAAAGCAGCAGAGGACAGAAAAGACGATTTTCTTTTTCCTTTTGCTTCCATTCACCTTCGGCCTTTTGCTGTTAGAACACCCACAGTTGAGAGGCAAGAGAAGGCAGCCACTGGTAACCAGAATCCCTGTGGGATCAGAGCCATCCAGTGGCTGCCAGGCCTCCACCGGTCGGTAGCTTATAAATAGAACATTTCCCTTTTTAAACCTGAGAAGGATGGGCTGCATTAATGGGCATGGTGGCCTGGCCTCCTGAGTACTGGCCCACGAGGCAGTCAGCTGAGCACACCTTCCCCTCCAGCTTTCCATCCACGCCTTCCAGGCCAGGGCTGATAGGGGACAGGCGCTCATTCCCTCTCTTGCCTGAATTCCTTTCCAGCCTCCCACCCCCACCCCTTTTGGCCCTTGGCTTCCTCATTTCCCCTCCCTCCTGTGCCATGGCAGGTTTCTGTGGCTGCCACTTTTATCTCCTGAGCCACAGGCAGGCAAGATGGTGTAATTCTAGCTCGCCTAAGTGCCGACTTTCTCCAGCTTGCTTTCCATTATCACTTGTGCGTGCAACACAGTGGGTGTGGCCCACGTAGAACTCGAAATTATATTTAGTTGAGTGGTAATACCCTAGCTGGAGAATGATCCTGGCTGAGGAGCTGGGGGCTAGCAAGAGAGAAAGGAGAAGGAGCAGCTTGTTTTCTCAGAGATTTTGTTGCATGAGATCTCAGCTATTTTGTTTGGTGGGACCCCATCCCCCAAGGATATGACTGGCGATCGTGCTCCCCTGGCTGGCCTGGACTGTCAGAAGTCTTTCTGCTTGTCTTAAATGACACTTAACAAACCATTCTCTCATCCTAGGCAGGTGTGAACCACCCCTTGGCATCCTAGTTTGGGCTTCAGCCAAGAACATCAAGCAGGTCCCTGGCTGCATCTTGAACTCCTAAAGCCCAGTGCACAGGGTTGTTGAGGCAGAGACTGAAAGATTTTCCTCCAGCCTCTCGATTAATGTTTATTGGGCACACGCATATTACTGGGCTTTGTGCTCAGGGTTTGATGTACATTCTGTTCTTTGATCCTTATAAGAACTCTATGAGGTAGATAATATTATCGACCTCATGTAAAGATGAGAAAACCGAATCCTCATTTTTAGTGCATACTGATGGCCTGTCAAAGTCATCCCTTCCTACCCTGATGAGAGTATTCAGAGTGTGCAACTCACATTTGGCATGTAAGAATCAGCAGAAGCTATCAAGTCCTGTTGCCCACAGTGGGGATAGTGTTGACTGGTAGTTGGGAGTGTGGACTGTGCAGAATTATTAACATACATGGGTTGTAATCCCAGCCTCACTACTTACTGCATGTGTGGCCTTGGAAAATTAGTTTCCCTGGGTCTCAGGGTTTTTTATCTATAAGATGGCTATAACCTTATTACCTACATCATTGGTTTGTTGGAAGGACTGAGTGGGATTAGGATGGAACAGCAGTGCCTGGTAGTCTAAGCAGTCATTAAATGTCATTATCTGCCATTGTTGTTATTAATAACATCATCATTACCCCAAACCAGAGGCTATTTATATAAAAGCATGACAGTCCACAATCTCTCTACAGTTCCTCAGAGTGCTGTTACGGACATCACCTTATCTGATTTTCACAGCAACTGATCTGTACCGATGAGAAGGGTCCCAGAGGCCAAGTACACCCATCTCCCACAACCAGTTAGTGGTAACTCCAGCCACAAATGTTCAGCCTCTGATTATGAATGTCATCTCTAAGACAGGTAGAAGGTAAAGGCAGGAGAAGGGTGTAGGTGGGCAGGAGAAATTAGTTCTTTGCTTGAAACCCTTCCTCTTTCAAAAAGGTGGTGATGATCTCTTTTGGTTGAGAAATCAGTGTGCAACTGCCTATGCATCAAGGCAGAAAGGAATTGATGCTTCTCCACTGTAATTCCTTCTCTGGTTGCCCAGATCACCGTGTAAGAGACCAGGTGGTCCTGATGAAGCCGGTTGGCCTTACCATGGTGTGCATTAAGCATGGCTCTTGCACAGCTGCCGGATTGGGAATTTTAAGGAGACTGCAGATGTAGAAACCCACAAGGAAACAGAGTCCTGCAAGCCAGTCCGCAGCCCTCATCTTGTGCTCTGTAAGAACCCAGACACTGCCACTTGGGCTGCGGTGTCTGGCTGAGAACTGGATCGCTCTTCACAGGTATCTTAGAACCTCTCTTGACTCTGGCGGAGAGCTGGTAGGTTTATTTCAGGCCAGGCAGGGATTTCATCTCTTTCCTTCTACTTAGTTTGCTTTCTTTACTCTATGTCTCTCTTGGCTTGTGTGTGTGTGTGTGTGTGTGTGTGTGTGTGTGTCCACAGAAACCATGAAAAAGAAGATAGGTGCCTTTGTACCTGGTAGGCTAGGGGGAAAATTCCGATTGGCAGTGTTCGTGCTTAGAGGTCAGGGGATGAATGAGATCCCAGTCAGTCATATTTGTACTGTGCATCCTGCTGCAGGGCCCCTGAACTCTAGAAGGTACCAGTGTGTTCAGCCAGCTGCTCAGCATTTGAGGCTCCTGGAGTGTGGGGATTTCTCTACCTGTTGGTTTCTGGTGTCTCAGCTGGCGAAAATGTGGATTATATCTGTTGCTTCATCCAGAAAATATTTATTATATTTATTGAGGCTACAGCAATGAACAAGGCAGGTAAAGTCCCTGTTCTCATGGAGTTCTAATGAGAGAAACTGACAGATGGCAAGTAAACAAAGGTATACATTCAGGTGCAGAGAGGGGCTAGGAAGAATTAAGAGCAAAGAGATAGTGCCTAACTAGAGAAGAGAGAACTAGATACCTGGAGCAGAGAGGCCTCTCTGAAGATGTGACATTTGAGCAGAAACTTGAACAAATGGAGGGAGTGTGACATGTTAGGAGCCAGCAGAGGAACCAGCATGTGCAAGGGCCCTTGCAGTGGAGGGGGTAAACCAGCTGTGTTCAGGGATTATCGGGAAAGGCTGCAATGACTGGATTGGAGGAAGCCAGACGGAGAGTGGCCAAGTAAGCTGGGACTAGACCGTGTGAAGCCATGGTCAGGAGGAAAGCTTGTGTTCTGAGTGTCATGAGAAGTCCCTGGAGAGTTGTGATCAGGCAAGTGACACACGAGCCAGTGTGTATTTTTAAAAGATGGCTCTAGCTGCTGGTAGAGAATAAACTGTGTGAGGCAAAAGGAGAAACAGTTGGGAGGCTATTGCAGCAAGCCAGGTGAAAGACAATGGTTGCTTGGATCAAGGTATTAGCATTGGGGATGGTGAGAAGCAATTGGGTTCTGGATGTGTTTTTAACCAATGACTGATGAGGTTGGCTGATAGATTGGAGTGAGGGCAAAGCAAGGATCAAGGATGACTGCGTTGAAGTAGGACATCTTGCTGGTAGAAGATGGTACCCTCCCATCCCATCCTTCCAGCCGGGTTGAATATAGTTGTCTGATCAGGCACAAATTAAGACAGTTGTTCCCAAATGTGTTATTTTTCTATCATTGACTTCATGTTGTTTTTTTTAACATATACGTATACCACTAGTATTGTTACTATGTACCTACTAATTTTCTTAAATGAGTTCACTCTTTTTAACTGAAATTTATTTTATAAATAGAGTGTGTCATGCTATGTGTAATAAAAAGATAAATTTCTAATATTCATTGAAATAAGTACACAACTACAACTATTAGAAATATTTGTGAATCATTTGGAGTCCTTTCATACACCAGTAGTGGCACAAACAGCATTATATTCCTAGATACATAGCACTGGTAAATGTCTGTTGTTAGATGGGGACTGTGGAACAGATGTTGATAGCTAATTAATTCCTAACAATCATTTCTGTTCATCTGTAGTGATAGTTTTGTTTTTTTTTTTTTTTTTTTTTTTTTAAAGCTCATCTATTTTTGAGTGAGAGAGAGAGACAGAGCAAGCCGGGGAGGGGCAGAGAGAGAGAGAGAGAGAGGGAAAGAGAGATTCTGTGCTGTCAGCACAGAGCCCAATGCGGAGCTCGATCTCACAGACCATGAGATCATGACCCGACTTGAAACTAACAGTCAGACTTAACCAGTTGAGCCACCCAGGTGCCCCTTTAGTGATACTAGTTTTAATTGCTTGGTATACAGTACAATACAGTACATCGTTGTCCCAAGTGTGCTTCTCAAGCCTGCTGGAGTACAGCCTGTGGGAGGGTGCCCACAAGCTCCCTGGCAACAAGCATGGTCCTGGTTCTCTTGTCCACTAGATTTGAGAGCTCCTGGAATAGAAAGGAAAGAATCCAGAAAACATGATCCCCAGCCCCCAGCCCTGACTGGTCATGTGAACTTGAGCAGAAGCAGACTGAGTTACAGTCCTGGTTCCACCACTCATTAATGCCAGAGCCTTAGTAGAAGTTCCTCAACTTCGTCTGACTCGAGATTTCCTGTCTACAAAATAGGGGTGTTGATGATGAGGATACGATGCATTTAAGTGCTTAGCCCAGAGCAGTGCAGTCTGTTCAGCAAGCCTTAGCTACTGCGGTCATTGTTACCACTTAGCAGCGTGAGCCTGACTTGTCTCATCATAAAAACTTAACAGATACATTGGGAAAATCAATTAAGCTATATATTTTATAAACAGCCATGTATCATCGTATAAGTTCATTGTACTCATTAGTGTGCAAACATCAAGAAGTTATTGGTGAGGACTGTAACAGTATTTGCCCATGTGATTATTAAGGGGATAACATGAACTTGGATATGAAAAATGTTTCATCACCTGGAAAGTTTGATTCAAATGTTGGTAATACTGCTAATGACCATTTATTGAAATACCAAACAAGTCAGTGTATACATTTCCTTTGACCCTCGCAACATTCAGGTGAGTTATCCCTGCTGTACAGGTAAGGAAAGTAAGTGTCAGAGGTGTAGCATTTATCCTATGAGTGTGGCAGAGACCTCAGTCTAATCCAGGTCTGTCTGGCTTCAGCCAGACTCTTCGTTCTCTTCCCAGATACATATTGCTTCTGTCTGGGTGACTTCAGTTAATATTAAAGTTGGTTCATACTCCCTGAATGTATACGTCCGGGGAGCAGAGTATAGGACAGAGTAGGCAGTAGCATGGGATGGGGCACAGGGTCTTGGAGTTGAACTGGGATTAAAAACTGGCTGTGGGTAATCCCCAAAGTAGAGAATTCACACTTGGATAATTAAGAAGCACTTGGCCACCTTCCCGGGCCCCACTGGAAGCTTCTGAGAGCCACCACCATGAAGACTGTTTCCCAGGGGCCACAGCCGTGAAGCCCTGGGAACTCTCAGTCTTCACATGATTAGGAGAAAGGACGTGAGCCCCTTGAGTGTGTTAGCCAATTGGAAGTCTATTCCCCAGATGGATATGGTATTTAATTCAATGTGGGTGTTTCTCTTCATGGCTTTTAATGGTGTTGAAATTGATTAAATTCAGAATGAGTGAGGTAGGCCAGACTTTAAGAGCAAATCATGTTGGGAAATTGAGTAAATTTCTATGGTGAGAACATGCCCCTGGAGCTGTCCATAAAATGGTGGCCTGCTCGTAATAACTGCAGACAGTTTCCTATATCCATCCACATTAAAAACGGGGCAGTAACTTCCTTTACCTCTCAGTTCTTTCATTTTTATGTAAAGATCCTGTACTTCCAGCAAATTCCATTTCTCCTGTAAAAAAAACTTGAAAGATTTTTGTTGAATGAGATTCCTGGGCTAAGACATTTTAGGCTAGGAAAAACCTGTTGAGTACCAGCTTTAGAAACATAGGTAATGTGTTCTCGTGTGTTGAGGCTAATTCAGTAGATTAGCTCCTCTCTATTGGAAAAGGATTTGTCTTATGAGATCTGTTAGAATTCCCAGGATGCATGTATGGGGTAACTTCGGGGTATGTCCCAGAGAGTTGTTTTCACACACTATATGTCCCATCAGTCAACCTGTGGTATGGAAAGTTCCCTTCATTCAGAAATAGTGATTTGACCACTTTTTGCCAAATTTCTCGATGTTCTGAGTACTAAGGACTCGGTTAGAGCAACAGCCAGTCAGTGATTTTCAATAAAGGGGCTACTGGACCTGAAGAATGAGGTGTTCTCCTGGATGGCAAACAGCTCTAAGGGAGAATGCTCTGGTTTTCTAGGGCTATTCTTGACCTCCGGCCTGTCTGTGTAGATGGCCCAGATTGTATGATGTGGAAAGAACCCCGATACCCTCTGTTTCCACCAGCCACAGCTTCATACCATGTACAGTTTGGTGATGATAATGCCTTGATGGACAAGCAAAGGATTTCTCTAAGTGTCTAGGAAAATTGGAATTTGGTTATATCTTCTCTGTTTTTTGTCTTGGCTTGCACATCTTTTATTTTTCCTTTCTTTTAAACTCATTCTTGGAGCTATAGTGCTAGGTGGTGATACCTCTTCATATTGACACAGGAAGGAAGGAAGTAGTTAGGTCAGGCTCTTCATATCTTTCTTTAACACTTGTATCTTCACCAAGATGAAAAATCTAGGTACCAGAGTTTAAACAACTCCTCTACTCTCGGGTTTATCACAGTTGGAGTTTGAAGGGTCATTTTGACTACATCACACTTCCCCTTAGGGATCCTTCTCATCATACTTCATATCCAACATGATCGTAGACAGTGAAAGGCAGAGATAGAGTACTGAATAAAATAATTGAGTAAATATATGCATGCACCCTTGCTTTCCTGAATGCAAATCTGGTTAGGTAGGCAGCATTGTAGAAATAAATAGAAATTTAGAGTTACATTACATACTCTGAAGGAGAAGTTGACAGTGCTATATCCAAGTTCCAGTGGAAACATGAACCAGGTAGAGAAGTCAGGAGGGCATTTTTGAGCAATTGACATTTGAGGGGAGACCTAAGGATTTGGAGTAACTTGGGCCATTGGGTTTCCAAGTGAAATCCACAGTGTGTACAAAAGCTAGAGAAAAAATGTGGTCACTTGGATGCTCTCAAAGAAAGCCAGTTTGGTAGAATGCTTAGGTGTGGAGTCATGGCGTGAGATGAAGCAGGCCAGGCTAGACCATACAGGGTTTTGTGGACCATGTTAAGGATTTGGGTTTTCTTCCTGAGAGCATTGGGGTCCATTGATAGATTTTAAACAGGGAGGTGATGTGATCTGGTTTCATCCAGATCACGGGGGCCACAATGTGGAGGATAGCTTGGAAGGAGCCAGAAGAGGTAGGAGGACACCAGTTAGGTGGTCTTCACAGCAGTCCTGGTAACAGAGGATGGAAGCCAGCACCATGGTGAGTGACACAAAATTGAGGGACCTGGTGATAATTTGAATATGGGAGTAAGAAAGGAGGAGGAGAGTGCAAAGGGTTTTGCTCGTGGTTTTATTGTAGTTCTTCCCCTCTACCATCACCTACACACCTCATTTTCTTTTATGGTGGAAAGGGCCAGGGAAAACATTTCAGGTGAGGTGCCATTTGATTCAAGAAACTATAGAGCATGTCTCTCCAGCTGGGCCATCAGCTTCTTCCTTTGAAGCAAGAAAGTCATTGGATTGAACCTTATATAGTAGGTTGTTGTTTTGAGCCCTTTGCAGTAAAACCATCTGTTTCTGGGTTTAACCTGCTTCCCTGCTCTTGGTATTTGGGATATCTAGGGTGTCTAGGCATAATGATGTAAACTCCAGCAGTCTGCCAAGCATCCTGCCTCTTCTGCCCTAAGACCCTCCAAGTTGGTTGAGCGTCAACTCAACTCTGAGTGTTCCTGTGTTCTCCATAGAACTTTGAGAAAATAGCTTTGTGTGACTCTCCTCTAAAAGGAGACAAAGCAAGAAGGCTTCAAAAGTTGAAGTGAGGGGCATGTGGGTAGCCCAGTCAGGTAAGCATCTGACTTTGGCTCAGGTCATGATCTCACAGTTCCTGAGTTGAAGCCCCACATCAGGATTTGTACTGAGAGCTCAGAGGCTGGAGCCTGCTTCGGATTCTGTTTCTCCCTCTCTCTGCCCCTCCCCTGCTTGTGCGCGCACACTCTCTCTGTCTCTCTCACTCACCTGTCTCTCAAAAAATGGATAAACATTAAAAAAAAGGTTGAAAAGGAAGTTAAGAGGACGATACATTTCTAACTTGGAAGGTTAACCTGGATATTGGGTGTGAGCTCTACGACAGTCATCTTAGGACAACTGTTGGGGCTGCCTTGTGCACAATCCTGAGCAAAGCTGAAGGTGAGGCTGAGGGAGGAAGAAAAGCCAGTCACAGCCATAGCTGTAAGATGTTGGATGGCAGGCCTAGGAGCCACTGGTCTTGCAACAACTCATCGCAAGTCAAATTAAGGGAATAATGCAAGCCTAGTAGATATTTAATGAGAGATTATTCCTGGAGATTATAAGGATACAGAAATTGCAAATAAATCCCTGACCTTTTCTGAGCCTTGGCTCAGTAAAAGAGCTGAATCACCTGCTTGAGGGGATTAAGGACAGCCGCTTCCATCTGGCAGGCTGCTCAGACTTTTTTTTGTCATTAGCAAACTCTGTCTGGGGGTGATCATGTTCTAAACCTTTTAGTGGGAACTTGCTTTTCAGCAGAGGAGATCTCAATTAACTTAGATTATGTAGCTACTGGGCAGAGATCCGAACTTACGATCTCTAGTTATGTATTATAATCGCCATTATATTAGTACTACTCTGTACATGTTAAATAATAAAGCAGTTGTTAATCATTAGTAACCTAATCATGACATCAGCAGGAAAGTCAAGTTGATGAGAAGTCAGACTTGCCTGTGTGTGTGCGTGTGTGTGTGCGCACACACGCATGCCCACACGTACCTACCGTAGAGACACAGGGAGATACAAGGATGTCCCAAGGCCACAGGCAATGTAACAATTATACCATTCCAGTTTAGAGATTTAGAACAATGGCTGTTAAACTGTATATTGTGAGTTCCTTATTGGGAACTGCTGTTTGATATGAATTACGTTTCTTAACACAGTATTTTCTGCTTATAAGTCATCAGTATATGCAACTTGAACAGTTTAAAGGCTAACAGATAGTTACCTTGAACTCTGTTTGACTTTGTAATATGTAAAAGTGTTACACTTTGAAACTCAGACAATAAATATATACTAATACTGTGTTACATGTGTAATGTGTAAGGCCTTTATGTGTAACGTCTGTGTAAGATTTATTTCAAGAAAAGGAGTTAGCAGGTTTAAAACAAATGAGACAACTTGTGTTGTGACAACCAAAGGAGAAATACTAACTCGGAGATTTTGGGAGAAGAGCAGTTTGCTAATTTCGAAAATAAGTCATTGTAGTCAGTTTAGGTTAGCAGAATTTATTTTTTTCTGGATATACTTGGAAGGTTCCATTGCATTCTTTTCCATCAGCTATTATTTGCCTAGATCTAGCTTCTTTTTATTTTTTATTTTTTAATGTTTAGTTAATTTTTGAGAGAGAGACAAAGTGTGAACAGGAGAATGGCAGAGAGAGAGGGAGACGCAGAATCTGAAGCAGGCTCCAGGCTCTGAGCTGTCAGCACAGAGCCCTCTGTGGTGCTTGAACCCATGAACCGTGAGATCATGACCTGAGCCGAAGTCGAACGCTTAGCCGAAACTGACTGAACCACCCAGGCACCCCCAAAACTTTGGCTTCTTACAGTAAAACACGGACAGGTTCAAGGACTCTTTTAGCCCTGCAAGTTTATCTCTAGCCCTGCCCTTATTTCTTCTGCTAGCTGTCCTGATAGCTTTATGAGCAGGTATCTTTTGATCACTGAGGTTGTCATTGTCAGCTGCCAGGTTTCTTCAAATTTTCCAAAACTTTTTTCAGTGTTTATGGGGTAGAAGAAGCAAAGGACTTTTTGTTCAGGATAGGAGTTTATCATTGTCTGAAACAAGACCATATCCACAAACCTACTCTGAAAGCATCCAAGCTTGGAATCAGCAGCTCCCCAAAGCACAGTGCAAAATGATGGTTCTTCCCTGAACTTCTTGGACTGTCATCCCTGTGCACAAATCCTGTTAATCACCTCTCAGAAGAAGAACTGATAGGCTTCAATGGACTATGGAATCACAGTTATGAGCATTTTGGAAACCTCGTTAAGTGCAAAAAATGATCTTCCCTGTGACACATAGTTTCCAGTAGGCTCTCTGTTCTGACTACTGTGTAAAGGAATGAATATCCTCCCCCTGCACATGAAAAGCTGCCCAACATCATTAGTCACTAGGGACATGCAAATCAAAACCACAATGAGATACCACTTCACGCCCACAAAAAATAAAAAAGCTATAACAAAAAATACAATAACAAATATGGGCGAGGATGTGGAGAAATAGGAACCCTCATACGTTGCTGGTGGGAATGTGAAATGGTGCTGCACTTTGGAAAGCAGTTTGGCAGTTCCTCAAAAAGTTGAGCAGCGAGTTACCCGTAATCCAGTTTACTCTACTTCTAGGTATATACGAGGAGCAAAGCTTGTACACAGATGTTCCTAGCAGCAGTTCATAGCCAGAAAGTAGAAACAACAACCAGTGAGTGGATAAATGACGTGGTTTTACCCAGGCAACAGAATATTACTGGGTCATGAAAAGAAATGATAAACTGCTGCAGCATATGTGGCTCTTGAAAACATTATACCAAGTAAAAGAAGGTAGACACAAAACACCACCTGTTATGTTTCCATTTATGTGAAATGCCTGGAATAGGCCAGTTCGTACAGACAGAAAAGAGATCGTGATTTTTAGGAACTGATGGAATGCAGGAAATAGAGAATGACTGCTAATGTGTATAAAGTGTTTTGTGGGGGATAATGAAAATGTGAGGGAATTGGATAGTGGTGATTGATTCATAACTTTGTAAATATCCTAGACACTAATGCATTTCAGTGCTTGAAATGGGTGAATGTTAAGTTATGGGTATGTGAATTCTTACCTTCAGGAATCTTGCCCTAGGTTCTAACAGGCATCTGGCCTGTGTATCATAGTTTGTTATTAAATTTGGGAAAAATCTATGACGTGAGTTAATGGAGTTTTATTTGGACGAGTGATTTCAATCTGACTTGCAGTTTTGAGTCAGAAAGCTCTGTACTACATGACGTGCAGTGTAGTGCTCGGTTTATACTAGAAAAAGCATGAGAGTGAGTTAGTTTTATAGCTGCACTTACAGCTTTAAGGGAGTAAGAGCAATGGTTTGTATATCAGGTGTTCTCCCAGAAGAAAAATACTGTTTTCCTCCTTTTCTGGTACTTTACTGACTATCCCAGAGGCCAAATGTGGTTATAATAAGTATCACTAAGTGGTAAGTGTGTATGTAAGAATAAGAGTTATTTTGTTTTCTTTGGGAAGAGAATTTGTAATAAAATAGCATTTCTTTTTAGTTTAAGGAATTCTTAGTGATTTTCTTAAGAATTTTTATCTTCATTGGATCTAAGTTGACTGATCCATGTTCATAATTAGGGAAACGTGCACCCCTGTGTTTATTGAAGCATTGTTTACAGTAGCCAGATTATAGCAGCGGCCCAAGTGCCCATCAGTAGAGGAATGGATAAAGAATATGTGGCATAGGGGCGCCTGGGTGGCTCAGTCGGTTGAGCGTCCGACTTCAGCTCAGGTCACGATCTCACTGTCTGTGAGTTCGAGCCCCGTGTCGGGCTCTGGGCTGAAAGCTCAGAGCCTGGAGCCTGCTTCCGATTCTGTGTCTCCCTCTCTCTCTGCCCCTCCCCCGTTCATGCTCTGTCTCTCTCTGTCTCAAAAATAAATAAATGTTAAAAAAAAAATGTTAAAAAAAATGTTTAAAAAAAAAAAAGAATATGTGGCATATATACACAATGGGATATTATTCAGCCGTAAAAAGGAATGAAATCTTGACATTTGCAACAACATGGATGGAGTTAGAGAGTATAGTGCTAAGCCAAACAAGTCACAGAAAGACAGATACCATGTGATTTTACTCATGTGGAATTTAAGACACAAACAAACAAAAATGAACAAAGGAAAGGAAAGAAAGAAAAACCAAAGAACAGACCCTTAACTCTTAAGAACTGATGGTTACCAGGATGGAAGTGGGTGGGGGGCTGGTTGAAATAGGTGATGGGAATTAAGGAGTGCGCTTGCCCATGTTGAACATGGAGAAATCTATGGAATTGTCGCATCACTATACACCTGAAACTAATATCACACTGCATGTTAAATACATTGGAATTAAAATTAAAAACTTAAGTATTTGAAAAAGGTTGTTTTTGGATTAGATCAAAGTATGAGCTCAAATTCTGTGCAGTTCTTATTTTTTACAAGGTTATTTTTTGCCCTGGGATGATGACAAATTATTTATAAATATTTACCTTCCTACTTTCTGTCATTCTCTTCTCCACCGTGAACCGTTAGTTTGTAGAATGTCTTGCCCTGATGTCCCAAGGTGCTCAAAAGGTGAACATGTTCTTAAATATTACCATCAGCCTCTCCTCACTGGGTAATCAAAGCATGGAGATTAATTTTGGTAGGTTCCCAGGCTCATTGCCAGGTTGGGAAATTGGTTCTGTGCGGTGGAACAGGTTGCTGCTGTTGGTCATTTATTTTCTGAGTCACATTAGTGGGCTTTATAGCAGGTGGAGAGCTCTAAATACCTCCTGACTTACCACACCCAGGATGGCTCTCTTGCCCTATGCCTATTTTTCATGTAACTTCTTTGTTGTAAGCTATTTTAATTTTCTTCCAGATTACTTTCCCTTTTTTCTAATTACCTGTGTAGGATTTGACTTAGGTCATATTTAGGGCGTTGGGTCATAAGGACTTGGGAGTGAATCTCCCACTTACTAGCTTTTTAGCTTTGCAAATATCATAGTACAAATGAAGCAAGTCTCAGATGTTTCATCTGTAATATGGAGCCAATGATAGTATCAACCTAGAGGACATGCTAAAATTAAATGAGATAATCTGTGTAAAGTCCTTATCCAACATTTATTGAGCCACTGAATTTATACTTATTGAAAGACACCAGGAAGCAGTTAGTTCTACAGTTCCTGATGATAACAAAACAAATGGTTTAAAGGATACCTACTTGTTCCTTTGGTAAACTGCTCATCACTCTATTCTGCCGTTTCTTCAGCTAAATAGAGGATACCCTTGCAGAGTGACTGTGACAATTAAGTGAGCTCATATAAACAAAGCACTTAGAGCTGTACCTGGCATGGGATGCCTAGGTAGTTTAGTCAGTTAAACGTCTGGCTCTTGATTTTGGCTCAGGTCATGATCTTGTAGTTTGTGAGTTGGAGTCCCACCTTGGGCTCTGCACTGGCAGTGTGGGATTCTCTCCCTCTCTCCCTCTCTCCTTCTCCCTCTCTCTCCTTCTCTCTCTCTCTCCCTCTCTCCCTCTCTCCGTCTTTCCCCTGCTTGTTCTCTCTCAAAATTAATAAGCTAAAATAAATAAAAGAACTGTACCTGGTATACAGTAAATTCTCAGTGGATGCCAGCAAATTTTTTTTAATCATTCTTGTATGTGGCCAAACCATGGGACTGATTGATCCTGGGTCTGTCAGGCCTTGTCCGAGGATGGTTTATGCATGACCAACAACCTGACAGCCCCTTTCTTCCTCTTCCAGCTGCACAGTTGGACAGCATTGGCTTCAGCATCATCAGGAAATGCATCCACGCTGTGGAAACCAGAGGTAAAGTTGTTCATCACATGGCATTGTTCTTGGTGAAGGTCATGTATCTGGTGAGGCGTCAGACCTGCTACCTGCTTCCTGATTTTGAGTGACTCAGTAACTCTCCAAGTGCCATTGTTGGTGTGTTTCCACGAGTCGTGTTACTCTGAAGCAGAGGCCTTCGACCCATTTGCTGTCATCAGCCTCTTTGGCTGATACAAGAGTGTTTTCAATGCCCATGTGTCAAAGATACGAGATAATAAGGAATCTAGTTACTGGAATTCAGTTAAAATAATGAAAAACATTTTTGTGATTTAATAATACATATACTTCTTTCTTACCACTTTAAATAACAAGTAATAGTGGTGGGTGTCATAACTGGCATAATTCAGAAATACAGTTGATCCTTGAATAATGCTGGAGTTAGGGGTGCTGACCTCCCACCCCCTGCCAGTCAGTCAAAAATCTGCGTATAACTTTTGACTTCCCCCAAACACCTATTAATAGCCTTCTGTTGACTGGAAAGCCTTTCCTATAAGATAAACAATCAGTTAACATGTATTTTTTATGTTATATGTATTATACACTGTAATACTATAATAGAGTAACCTAGAGAAAAGAAAGTGTTAAGGAAATCGTAAAATATATATATAGTCCTATACTGAGTTTATCGGAAAAAGTCCACATGTAAGTAGACCTTTGCATTTCAAACCCATGGTGATCGAGGGTCACTTGTAGTGATATTTCAAGATGGCTATAGCAGTCTCAATGTGTTATGAAAATACCTGATTTCTGGCCAAGACTCAGGTACTGCTAACGCTGTGATTTGTGTCTTATTATGGAAGGAAATGTTTAATTTCAATTATAGGCTCATGAAAGTAAAGGTGTAATGGTTTTCCTATCTAAGTTTATTGACACCTGGAATTCTCTAGTGTACCCCCAGGGTCTTTGGACAACTGGTTAATAACCGTGTTTTGGGAAGCTAGTCCCTGGTGACTCTGCAGGTAGGCAGGAGGAGTCAGGCCCCTGGTTTCCCGCAGCAGTGCTGTAGTCAGGCCCTGTCTGTAGCACATGGACCTAACCTGGGTCTGTAGGAGCAGAACAGAACTTTGCGATTAGGGAAACTGATTCCTCCCAATGGTCTCCACCACCGCCTCAGATGTTGCCACAAGGGCGATTTCTCAGTTCCAGCAGTTTGGAGCTTTGACTGCTCTGGTCTATTGTACCCCTGAGAAAAGCTGATGACTATCTTTCCTGTGAATTTGATTTGAACCATTGTCAAAGATGTGAATCTTACTATTCCACAGCCTCAGAACCCACCAGTCTTTTTTATTTGATTAAAAGAAGTTTTATCTTTTAAAGCAGGATCTGTAACTCTGACTAGTTAAGAAATATAAGTATCTTTATAAAGTCTATGAGGCACTGAGTAGAAGGGGAGGGGGAAAAAAAAAAAACTTAACTGTAGGAACCTCTCCTCCTACCCAGTCAGAAAGTGTTCTTTCCAAAGTAGTTATTTTAATGTATGCTGAGATTTTATAAATGCGTATTTCTGCTATATCTTCCTTCAGTGAAGAGTTAAGGCAGCTTGTGAAGATAAGTAAAATACAGTCAGAGAATATAAAGTAACAGTAGGTGAGATTTCTGGGAATTGATCTGGAGGAAATAAGGACATGGGCAGGTTGAGCCATAAAGACGTTTACACTGTGGTGTTAACGGGAAAAATCAGAAACTGGCCAAATGTTTCAAAAATTGGTTAAATCAACAGTAGTACATCCATGCGGTAAAAAGCTGTGAATCACTGTAACTGCAGTAGAAATACATTTATTGACATGCAAGGTTTTCATTATTATATATTAAATGAAAAACGAAAGCTATAAAACAGCCTGTACAGCATGAATCCACTCTGGGGATGGCAGGGGCTGGGGAGTTGCGTATATGCACAGGCATCCTTGACTTGTCAGTGGTCTCTCTGCTGTTCTTACTATCATCCCTTGATTTATCTACGTGCCTTAACTGCAGTTTCTAAGTTTTTAAAGTATCTATTACTAAGGTAATTTTTCAGTAGGTATATTAATTTTCATTTTAGAAGAAAAGAATGAGGAATAAGAGGTACAGGGTTAATAAAGGTAGAGGCATAAAATGGAGCCAAAACTAAGGTCAAAACAAAAATCCCCTCCCCTCCACTGTGAAATTCACACACTTGCCCGAGGTAGGCTACGTGTTTGTCTCAGTTTTCAGCAGCCAAACCAGCAATAGGGAAACATAATCATTTAAACCCCTTTGCAGAGCCTGTATGATAAATGCAAGCCCGTATCTCAGGGGGTCAACTTTTTATGATGTAAAACCAGAAAATACGCACAATAAGTTACAGAGGAAGAACAAGGTCACCAGTGGTTTGGTGTCCTCACCTCTGCCTCTTTGTCCCCTTCTCCTCTAAAATGAAAATGATGTGTTTTAACTTGTAAGAAAGTTTTCATTTGACACAAAAAGGAAAAGAGGACAATGTGAGTTAAATGCCATTTTAAGATAAATATTTGAAGGAAGTGGTTGTTTTGCTACTGGAATGCATGTATGTACACACATTATTTGTGGTGACCAGAGTTGAACAGACCTCCCACACTTTGTGGGGTTCGTTAATCATTGTCCAGCAGGAGACAGTGCTGTATCCAGTTCTAGGAAAGTTCAAGGACAGAAGAAGTAGAGACCCTTGAGAAAGAACCAGCCCTTTAAGTCGCCACGTTACTGAATAATGGTTCTGCCATTAAGTAGCTTGAGGCCCATCCCTTAGTTTTAGACCAGGCTAGTCCCTGAGCCGTGCAGGCTGATGTACATGCTTTTATAGGCCCCTTTTAGCTATGAAATCCTGTCATTCTAGACCTCTTCTTTTTGTTCATTAATTCTACATAGGCCTTGTTAGAGACATTGGAGAGTCAACCTTTTCCCAAATTTCTTCCAAGAAATTCTGCTTTGCTCCCAAAGTAGTGGCCCTGAGGGAATATGACACAGTGTTTTATTCATTCTGTTATGTATCATATAGAGATCTAGGTACTGGGGAGATAATGGTGAAGAAGACAGAATCACTGTACATAGAGTTTATATTGTGGTGGTTGGGAGAAAGACAAACAAGAAAGTAAATAAAAATGATGATTTCAGATATTATTACTTGCTACAAAGAAAGAATGGGAGGGGACTGGGCTTCATGTTGGTCATGAGATGCCTTAGGTTGAACAGGTTGCAGTTCAGCGGATACCTGAATGATAAGATCTGGGAGAAGCATGTTCCACAGGAAGCCGCTGAGCAGAGGCTGTGATATGGGGGCACAGGCTTGATGCGTTGGAGAAAGAGGAAGGCCAGTGTGGCTGCAGCAGAGTAAAGATGGTTGATGATGCAAAGGTGGGCCTCAGCTTAATCCTGCAGGGCCTTGTGGGCCGCAGTAAGTTTTGCTTGTGGTCTAAATGCAGTGGGAGGCCATTGGAAGATCTTAAGGAAAGAGAGGGTTTGAACTGGTGCATACTTTAAGAAGTCCATTTTGGCTACTGGTTGGAAAATGGACCTCAGGAGAATAAGATGGGAAGCAGGAGACCAGTTAGGTTGGCGGTGTCAGGTATGATGGGCCTAGGGGTAACAGAAAAATCATTTCCAGTCACTTGGTTTAAATGGTCCCCTTTTGTAAATGGTACAGTAGTGATCCTATCCTTGCACATAAATGAACAAAGCACTCAGATGGGCTAGTTTTTGGTTCTTTAGGTGTTTGGAGGTAATCCCCTACTAGTTGAGTTGCACATTTACTTGGGTTGAATGAAGGTGATTCACCTTTTTGTTCACAAATGATGTTTACGTGGCAAATGATCTGATTTTCTAATTTCTCAGTCCTGGCGAACATTGTCCAAAGTTAAAGATGCACCCACACTTCTGTACTCTTATTCTGTATTTGAGAATAGATTGTAAAGCTTTTATTCTTTTCTACAGTATAAAATTTCTGTCATGTCAGTTTTGGCTTTTTAAATTGAAAAACCAGCTAAGTGTAACCTTTAAAAGTATATATTTTGCATCTTTCAAAACTCTTCAGATGCTGTGTTTGGCAAGAGAAGAGGAAGGTCTCTTTGCCCTCTGTTGACTGAACTGAACTAACACAAGGGCTGAAGTGTGCAGCACACCCGTGAAATCCTAGACAGCTGCACCAAATCCCACTCCTTCGCTAAGAGCAGAGCTGAGGGACAGGGGACTTTAATTAGAGCGGCTTTTAGAAGGACTGAGAAAATGAAAAAAAGTGCATCTGGCTGGGTTGGCTTGACTTGTGTTCTGACGTGCCTCTAATTAAATCATCACTGTTTCTTTCCTCAGGGATCAATGAGCAAGGGCTCTACCGAATCGTGGGGGTCAATTCCAGAGTCCAGAAGCTACTGAGTGTCCTGATGGGTGAGTGCAACAGTGGCTGTGTGAGGCAGGTCCCAGTGAGGTCGAGGGGGCACCTCTGAAAAGTCACTAGTTGTGTAGGTATGAACAGCCTCTTGGGAAGGAATTGGGTGTCCAGGAGGGAATGCCCAGAAATCAGCTGCCCCACTCACCAGTTGTTAGGGATGTCGGCATTACTGGAAGAGGTACTTAGTGGGACTGGACAGAACAAAAAAATGGCAGGTCCAAGGCACCACACCCTCTGTTTATAGACTCAGCCACTGCCAGTCCAAGTGGTGCTCAGTTACTCATGTGACCACCACACCCTACTGTGTCTTTAACAGCTCATGACTCCCCCTGTCCTTTTTGGAGGCAGGCTTTTAGTGGGGCACACCCAATGCCCAAGGAAGGGCATCCTTCTAGCCTGCAGAGGACCTCAGATCTCATGTTGCCTGTTGCCAAGAAGGTGTCACGTGACTGCCACACAACATGTATATAAGGAGATAATTCCTGGATCATCTTTGCATCTAGATTTCAACGTAGACTCTTGTCATTTGAGCAGTGAAACCTCCCTTAGAGCTGGCTGGTATAAAATACAAAACCACTATCTTCAAATGTGTAGTGTTTGAATCAAAACCCCATGAGCCCATGAGCCAATTTGCTTAGGCTGCAGATTTCCTTTATTTTTAGATATGAATGCAGCCAGCTTCAGTGAGTCACATGGATTTAAATGGCAAACAGATCAGATTTCACAGATCAGTGGCTATTACTCATCCCCATGGAAGCCCAGCCATGCACTTGCAGAGATGGACTATCACTTAGGGTCCCTGCTCAGTGTCTGGGCAGGGACTTCTCTTGCCAGTATTTGTCTGTCTTGTTTTTTTTTGTTTGTTTTTTTTTTTTCTCCAGTTTCTGAAAATAGTTTTCATATGTAAGGAAATCTCCTCTCTCATGTTGACTAGAATGACTTTTCTCTATCTCTTTTTCTAGAGAGCTCCTTGCCTCTTGTTGGCAGAACCCTGTTGTGTTGCTAGGTACAGCGAGATCTTTTATTTGAAATTATGATTATTGGTGAGGTGCCCTGCCACTGAGAATCTGGTTCTTGGTTCATATTTGCAGTGGGGATAGTTTTTTAATAAACTAAACTTTTTTTTTTTTTAATTTTTTTTTTCAACGTTTTTTTTTTTATTTTTGGGACAGAGAGAGACAGAGCATGAACGGGGGAGGGGCAGAGAGAGAGGGAGACACAGAATCGGAAACAGGCTCCAGGCTCCGAGCCATCAGCCCAGAGCCTGACGCGGGGCTCGAACTCACGGACCGCGAGATCGTGACCTGGCTGAAGTCGGACGCTTAACCGACTGCGCCACCCAGGCGCCCCAATAAACTAAACTTTTTATTTTGAGATAATTTTACATTTGTATGCAGTAGAGAGATGTGTACCTTTAACTACTGTCCCCCAGTAGTAACATCTTGTTACCCTCTAGTAGGAGATCACAGCCAGGATATTATATAGTCAAGATGTGGAACAGTGTCCTCACCTCAAGGATCCCTTGTGATGTCCTTTTATGGCCACACCCATCTGCCTCACCTGTCGCACCTCACTGCTTTCCCTAGGCCCTAGCACCTGAGAATCTATTTTTCATTTCTTTAATTTTGTTATTTCACAGTTATCTCAGTGGATTCATATGTAATCTTTGGGGATTGGCTTTTTTTTTTTATTATTCAGCATAATACCCTTGAGATAATTTCAAGTTATTGGATCAATACTTGGTTGTTTTTTTATTGCTGAGTAGTATTCCACTGTAGAAATGTACCCAGTTTGTTTAACCATGCACTTATTGAGGGACATCTGAGTTGTTTCCAGTGTGGAGAAGTTAGGAATAAAGCTGTGAACGGTTGTGCACGGGTCTTAAATGTGAATATAAATTTGTTTCTCTGGGTTGACTGCCCGTAAATTTAATTACTGATTGATCATTTGACAGTTGCTAAGTCCAAGGTGGCAGAAGCATAGCAGGATCTGGTGGCTCCAGTGACATCTTTACCTTTGTTGGAGCCTTTTCCATTCCTTTATTCTGGCTTCTCGTTATCTCTGATCTCTGCTTGTCTTGGTATCGGCTATGTTGTCTGTGGGAATGTCCCACGTAGTCCAGTCTCAGCAGTTTTTGAATCTTATATCACTGAAAGAGAGTATCTTTCTTGACAGTTCATTGAGGACTTTGGTTGGTCAGCATGGGGCATGATTCATTTCTCAATTTCAGGGCAGTCACATGACTTAACAGCAGATGGATCCAGATGGCCTGGATCCTGTGCCTCTCTCTGGTGATGTTGGGGGAGTGTGGCCCAGAGGTGGAATAGGGAGGGGGTTAGACAGTAGAAGCCCATGGACCAAGCAGGATAGTTAATAGATTGATGCAGGAGTGCTTTCCTGAAATAATGGCTGCTGGGTAGATAACAATTAAAGTATGTCCGTTACAGGTTTAACAAGATCAGATTGTAGTTTTAAGAGGGGACTGCTGGCTGCAATGGGGAGCATATATTTGACCGTGGAAAAGCATGGAGGAAGAAAACAGTGGAAATAATTAAGCCTCACATAGCCTATCAGGGATGAACCAAGTAGCTGCTCTGAAGTTAGGAAAAAAAGGCTCAAATGAAGAGAGAGAATCAGCAGGACTTTGTAACTAACTGGATATGGGGCAGAGAGATTTCATAGATGACAGATTATTATGTAAGGTGACACTAGTGAGAAGAAATATGACATTTTAGATGGGTTTGTTAGAAAAAAGAACCACTTTAGCTCACTTGTGCTAAGCAAAGAGAGGTATGAAAGGATCTTGTTTTTCTCACTTCTCTTAGTGACTCTCAAACAAGATATTTGTCCTGTTCTCTTCCTCAGTTTTCCTAGGGACAGACAAAATAATCATGAGCATCTGAGAAATGTCATGAAAAAATAATAACCAGCAGCTGAAAGTCACAAGGCCAGCTGCCCCTGCCAGGAGCGCATTAGACATAGAGTAGAATTCAAACTGAGGCTCAACCAGAGCTGAGACATGACCCTAATACACGATCTCATCACAAGCGGAGAATGGTGTCAGTGGTTCTCAGTACCAGTGAAGGTGACCAGTTTGGATCTTGGAAGTGAGGAACCACCTTTTAGACCAGGGAGACTCCAGACCTAAAGGCAGAGGCCTGTCTATCTTACGTTTTGTGAACATGCTATCCTCGTCATCCATTCTTGGTACTGGTACTAAGCTGGATTAGCCAAGAGTGTGAAATAAATAAGGCTCCTACACTGCAAAACCTCTCCGTGAGATGGCGGGGCAGAGTGCAAACCACTCATTTTACTACTGCTTTCCTCGGTATTGATTGGATGCGCCTATTAGGTGCCAGGCAGTGTGTAAGATATGGAGTATTTTTAAGGTCTCTCACAAGTGCAGCAGTGAGTTTTTATTATTGAAAACATGGATTAGAAATAAGGAAAAACAGAATTGTTTTGATCACTTTGAGTTTATGTAGTCCTGGTACACTGAGGGGCTTGAGGTTGGAAGAGGGATCTTAAGAGCCAGTGCTTTGAGAACTTTTTATTTCTCTTGATGAGGATTCCTTAAGAGAGCTTGTTGGAATTTCTTGTAGTACGTGTGGTATAGCCTGGTGCTAGTGTCCTACCAGAGCTACTCGTGATCATGTTCTCCCAGCAGTGGGGGTCCTTAGTCTGTGAAGAGTGAAAAGGTCTAAGGGATACTCAAAGTTTCTAGAAATAGTCTCTTCCATGTGTGAACTGTTGTTTTCCCCTCTCCCCTGAATGTTAAGACAAATTTTTCCAAATTTTAGCCCAACATTTTTAAATACAAATCAGTTCTGTGCTTGTTGATCACATGTCTAGTTTCTCTTCCTGTATGTTTCTGTATTAATTTTAAATAATTTTTCTCATTAAAAATTGAGTGGTGATTATAGCAAATTTGGAGAGATTCAAAAAGTAGAAAGAAGAAAATAAAAATCTTGCAGATCAGAATTTCATTGACCATTTTATCATACCTTTAAAATATATTCTACAATACAAAATGTTGATAAAGTTGGAATCACACTGTGCATGTATATTGCTTTTTAATAGGCTTTTTCCATCTAACACTACAGTCTCTTTTCAGATGTTATTCAAGTTCTTCTAGAGTATGATTTCTGAGGGGGGGTAGCATGTATTGTGTAGATCCAACTTTTTTTTAAGTGTGTTGATTTATTTTGAGAGAGATGGAGAGAGTGAGTGACGACAGGGGAGGGATAGAGAGAAAGAGAAAGAGAATCCCAAGCAGGTCCCACAATGTCATCACAGAGCTCAAAGCGGGGCTGGAACCTACAAACTGTGTGATCATGACCTGAGCCGAAACCAAGAGTTGGACGCTTAACCAACTGAACCACCCAGGCACCTCTAGATGCAACTTTTTTTTTTTAAATCTTTATTTTTGAGAGAGAGAGAGAGAGAGAGAGAGAGAGAGAGAAGAGACGAGACAGCATGTGAGCAAGGGAGGAACAGAGAGAGAGGGAGACACAGAATCCAAAGCAGGCTCCAGGTTCTGAACTCTCAGCACAGAGCCCAATGCGGGGCTCGAACTCATGAACTGTGAGATCATGACCTGAACCAAAGTCGGCCACTCAACCGACTGAGCCACCCAGGCGCCCCTAGATGCAACTTTTTAATCAGCCTCCTATTCTTGGATACAAAGGCTGACTGCAATTTTTCATCATTCTAGAAACTCAGGTCAACATCCCCATTGAGGTTGCAGAGGTTAAGAGCATGTATCTCAGAGTTAGACAAGTTGCAGTTGGAGTACTTATTCATTTGACTTTACATAAATTATTTAAACCTGTCGACTCTTGTTTCTCATCATCTATAATGATAACTCCTGCCTCTGCAATAATGTGAGGATTACACGAAAGATTCATATGGGTTGCTGAGTTGAGAGCCTCTGCGTGTTAGTAAATAAATGTTGGCTGTTTTTATTTTTAACTTACATATGCATGTTGAATGATTTCCCTAGGATTTAAAGATGTTGAACTGCTGGGTCAGGGAATGTACATGTTTTCAAGGCCCTTAACTGATATTCCCGAATTTGCTCTCAGCAGACGGCAGACCGCACCGCCACGTACCTCACGTCCTTGCCGTACTCGTATTACTTTTTTTGAATGTAAATTATAAATACAATTTTAATGCATCTCTTTTTTATTTAACTTGGCATTTCTGTAATTCTGGGTGAAGTTGGGCCTTCCCCTGTGTTTCCTGCAGATTTATATTTCTTTTCTACTGAATTGCCTGTTTTGTGTTCTTAGCCTGCTTTTCTATTGGTGCATCCATCTTGTGATGGTAAGAACTTTCTAGATACGGAGGCTATGTCACCAGTATTTTTTTCCCAGATTGTCATTTATCTTGAACTTTATTCATGGCACTTGTGGTTTTGTTTTTAGGAATATTTTAAATTTTTAACAAAGTCCAGTCTTGTATGAAATTAGTCCTTTTTCTAGATGAATTTTGCCTTAAAAGATCTCCATTCTAGGATTACAAAACTTTTTTGTTTTCTTTAAACCCATCAAGAATATATTTATGTAAAATGGAAACTCTCCATTTTCTCAAATACTTACCTGATTGACCAATAATTGTATAATGAGAAAATTCTTCCCCCCTCTACTACTTTTACGTATCACCATATAGTCAGTCCTTTATACATTTTGGGGTCTGATGAAGGCGTTTTTACACATATTTTTCCAAAGGAAAATAAATTGTTTTTTTGTTCATTATCCTGCAATTATCAATCTTTAAAGAAAACCTTATCTTAATTATTTTTAGTCTTTCTGAAGTCTGTTTTTCTCCTGATTCTTTATATGTCAGCAAAAATTCTCAAAGTTGTACCCCATATCTGTGTGGAGGGCCATTGCCTATCATGTCATTCCTGCAAGTTGATTTTCCTCAGGACTTCACTGAGTTCTGCCTAGTGGATATTCCTCTGGTGACAGGCAGAATGTTGACTGTGAACCTAATTGTGCTGTTGAAACTTCATTTCCCTTTTTTTGTGCATCTTGATTAGTGTTTCACCATGGTGGTGAAGGAATTCAAATTCTGTGTTGATGTGGGTTTTTGTTTTCCTCATTCTGTAATTTTTTCCTTTTTAACTAATGTCTAAAGCAAGGTTAGTGCTGCAGAGAACACCTGGAAGGTGTTAAACTGCAAAGGTTTAAAGCACCAAGTTACAATAGCATGCGTCACCCAGAGATTTCTGATCCCCACCATGAGCTGTCCTTCCTTACTCCTCTGAGATCTTGAATGTCTAGACAGACATTCTTTTTTCTGTGCCCTTCATTTTCCACGTCCTTGTACAGAGTAGCATAAATAAAACAAGAAAAGACTTCTTTCAGAAGAAATCCTAAATAGGATTCTTTATGTCATTCTTCATGACAACTTCTGAGATCTGAAGGCTTGCCTACTAATGATTGGAAACAGCCCCAGACTTTGAAGACTGTAGACTCACGGAAGCAGCAGAGCCATGCAATGCATTCCAGTTTTACCCATCAGTAAAGGAGAACAGACAGATGGTGCAGGACTGGGACATTGTAGACTGTTAGGATGAAGGATTGATTGCTATTAACCATAATCCTGAGTTCTCGGGTAACAGCCCAGATGCGAGCCCACCTTCCTCTCTGCCCATCCCACCATCACTTGTGCTTATTGGAATGCTGCAGGCAGGTTCTCAAAAGACAGGGATCTATCACAGTAAGAGCTTTTGGATCTTAGTATAGCAGTGGGTGTGGATACTCTGGATTTTTTTTTTTTTTAATGTGTATTTATTTTTGAGAGAGAGCAAGACAGAGTGTGAGCTGGGGAGGGGCAGAGAGACAGGGAGACACAGCATCTGAAGCAGGCTCCAGGCTCTGAGCTGTCAGCAACAGAGCCAGACTCAGGGCCTGAACTCATGAACCGTGAGATCATGACCTGAGCCGAAGTTGGGCGCTTAATCAACTGAGCCACCTGGGCACCCCTGGATACTCTGGATTCTTAGGCACTAGATATAAAAACATACAAAAAATATGAAAGTTATTAAGATGTATGACTTATATAATCAGAAAATACAAATTTACTTATCACATTGGTACATATTAAATCTAGTCTTGAAAGAATTACCTATAGGGTAAATGAAGTCTAATTTACATAGTGGATAGTATATGTTTATAAACTTCCTTAAAGATGTTGTAGAGATGAAGAATGTGAGAGGCTCGAGAAGATTTTAAAGACAGTAAAGAAAATACAACTAACATTTGTACAAGCAGAGTAAGATCACGTGGTATTTCCTAAGGAATGACGGAAAAATCAGGGGAACAGACAAGAGCATCTAGAAATAGGACCCACACATATAGGGTCAATTGATCATTTTTGTTTTTGTTTTTAGTTAAAGGAAGCTTAATTTTTTTAATGTTTTTTATTTGGGGGGGGGGCAGAGAGAGAGGGAGACACAGAATCTAAAGCATGCTCCAGGTTCTGAGCTGTCAACACAGAGGGCTGTGACACTTGGAGGGCTTGAACTCACGGACTGTGTGAGATCATAACCTGAGCTGAAGTCGGATGCTTAACCAGCTGAGCCACCCAGGCACCCCGGTCAATTGATGTTTGATAAAGGCGTCAAGATAATTCAGTGGGGAAAGGATAGTCATTTCAGCGAATGGTACTGGTGGGAGAAAATCCATATGGGAGAAAAATAAATTAAATCTTTGTCTTAGACTATATATAAAAATTAACTCAAAATGGATCATATTCCTAACTCTAAGAGCTAAAACTACAAAACTTGTAGAAGAAAACAGAAAATTTTGGTGACCTTGGTTTAGAAAAGATTTCATAACTAGAATACAAAAAGCTGGAAACATAAAAGGAAAAACGTATAAATTAGAGCCAAATAAAAAACTTAAGCTCTTTAAAAGATATTAAGAAAAAGAAATGGCAAGCTACAGATGAGAAAAGTTTTGCAAGATGTGTATCTGGTAAATGACTTGTATCCAGAACATATTAAAAATAACTCAAGTAATTGAGTAATAAGAACACAACCAACTCAGTTTTAAAAATGGGTAAAAGATTTGAACACTTTACCAGAGAAAATTTACAAATGACCAAAAAGTGCAAAAAAAAGATGAGCACCATGATTAGTTCTTAAAGAAAAGGAAATTTAAAACCTAAATTATGCTTTCATGCCTACTAGAATAGCTAAAATTTCAAAATTAGACACCTGACCATATCACATGCTTATGAAGAGGTTGCTGTAGGAAAGCAAAATGACCCACCTGTTTTGGAGAACAATTTAGCGATTTCTGTTGAAGTGAAATGTACTTACTATATGACCTACTCCTACCATTTTTTACCCAGTTTCACTACTAGGTATTGACCCAAGAGGTGAAATTATAATCCATAGAAAGACCTGTATGTAAATATTTATACCAGCTTTGTTCCTAACAGTAAAAACTTGGAAACATACCTAATGTCCATCACCCAATGAATGGATGAACAAATTGTGGCAGATCTGTAAACTGAAGCTACTCAGTGATGAAAGGATTGAACTACTGGTACATATAACAGCTCAGATAGATTTCAAGAGTATTAGGCTTGGTGAAAGTGGTTGCCAGGGCTGGCGGTGGAGGGAGGGGGTTGATTTACAAGGGCACGGGGGTATTTTGTGGGTGATGGAAATGATTTTTATCTTGATTGTGGTCGTTACATGACTGCATACGTTTGTCACAAATCGAAGTGGGTGCTCAAAAAGGGTGAGTATACTCCATGAATTTCAAAAACACACATAGAAGATTCTCAACCTTCTTCCTCATTAAAAAAGGCAAATTAAAAACATGACCTTTTTTTCCCCACCTCTCAGTTTGGCTGACATCAAAGTTTTGGATGTTGTTGTCAATGATTTGGGGAAAGAGTCACTCTGAAATCTCATGGGACAGCCTCTGAGGGGTAGTTGAGGAATATCTTTCACATTTAAAAATACGTGTACTTCTTGAACTGGAAATTTCACTTGTAGGTTTTTTTTTCCTAAATGTAAGACAGGTACAATGAAACAGTAGTTGATATCGCAGTTTCTCATAGCAAGACCCAGGGAACAGCCTCATTTGCCTCACAGAGGACATCAACTGTGGTGCAGGGACAGACTGTGAGGTAGATAAATTTATGTGCCAATAAGCAACAATTTCTTAAGATTCTGTTAAATGAACATAGTGTACAAAGTGACATATACAGTGTACTTCTGTTTGTTTTTAAAAAGCTGTAGGTATTTATGCATGCGCTTGTGTGTGCATACACTGTTAGAGATATTGGAGCTGATCAGGATGACATTTTTGAGACGATTTCTGCTTGTAACCACTGCTTCCAGTCTGTCTCCTATTTTTCTTAATTCACGTGGTAGTAGGTTCAGGAAGAAATACTCATGTTTCACTTTCCCCAGAGGCTGCCTTTCTGTACCTTGGTCTCCTCCTCTAGCTTAGGTCCATTTACCATGCATTGCAGTGGTGAGGTCGCATGGTGGAGAGACATGTACTGAGTTCAGAAGAAAAGTGTAATTACGTCCTTGGCTCATATTCGGATGCCACCAGGAAGCTCTGCTAGGTGAAGGGGGAGCATCGGTAAGGGAGGTGTGGAAATTGGCAGCACTTTCTGAAAACGAGGTGGTTTGGGAGGCTGTCTTCAATATAGTTTGGATATTAAATTAAAATGGACGTCCTCAAGTTATGAGCCTTGCCTCTTCGGTGCTATAAAAAGCCCTTTGGCCGGGCTGTAATTTGACTCTCCTCTCTGTAATGTTACACAATATTCCTATGGTTACAGAGCCCGAATAAGTGGAAGCTAATCATTAGTTTGCTAAATGTGGTCCCATGGAACAGTTCATAACTCCCAGACCTGCCAGCTGCTGCTCGTTTAGTGTCGTGCTCTCTCCTTGGGTAGAAGTTGGTTTGTTCCTGCGAATAATGTACAGTAACAGTTGTCTCGTGTCCAGGAGCTGTGCGCTGTGGCAGCCCTCCATGTGGCTCAGGGATGGGGATGGGGAAAAAGGTCAGACTAAGCAGAGTTTTTTGGTACATACTCTTCCACAGGAAAAAACCATTAAGGGAGTAAGAGATGACAAAGCAAGAAAAGAATTAAAACGGCAGACGTTTTGGACATTGGGGTTCACTTTTCAGAAATTTGCTGTGATAGAACTCTGGAGTTGACCATTCTGTGACCCTAGAAATAAAATTGCGCTCTCCAGGTTGTTCAGTGTTTGTTCCATGTGGCAAGACAGACTTCATGAATGCCCAGGGTCACCTGCAAAGGCGTTTGCTGCCTTTAAGGGCCAAAGAGTTGATAAGCTGGGGTCTTTTCTATCTCATCTAATATGTATCAGGGGAACATACTGAGAGCAGTCAGTACTGGCTGGATTTGTGCCCTTACCTGGGGATTAGAGCCTAAATCCTTAATCTACTCATGATTATTTGGCCTCTTCCTACTAGAATGAAAGTGGGTTCTTTCCCAGTAAATGGAAAATCCATTGTGCCCACCTGTGACTCATTCCTCCTTTCCAGCTGAATGGCTGTTGACTCTGTAGGAGTAATCTCTTTTTCCTTTGAGACTGTCCAAAAAGAGTCCAGTGGCTGTCTCTGCTCACCTGCTGTATCATTTAGGTGTCTTTGGATTATTCAAAAAAACAAACCAAACAAACAAACAAAAAAACAAAAACCTGACCTTCCCTGGCTTAAGGAAGAAGGGAATTTATTGGCTCATATGACTAAAAAAGTATGGCGATATATACAGACTCCACCCATATCATCCAGACCACCTGTCTCTGCTCTCATCTCTGGCTTCGTCTGTCAGACTTGACTCTGAGGATCTAGATGGTGGCACCTAGCACAGTTGGATAACCTTGCAGGTAGAAGACCAACAGGGAATAGCAGACAGGCTTCCCCTTGTCTTCCAGAAAGGTCCTGAAGTTCATTTTGATGCAGCTGGCTTAGGTATTGGGCTAATCCCTGAACCAGCCATGAGGCCAGAGAGATGCTGGGATTTGATCGGTCTGTCTAAATCTTATCCTGAAGCTCCCTGGAAGCTGGAGCCTTCCCCCAGGCACGTGCAGTAGGAACCAGAGAAGAATAACAGCGTGATGGAACATGAGGCACTGTGCAAAAGGAAACAGGAGCGAGTGTTGGGAGGCAAATCACTAACTAGTCTTGTGTATGAAGAAGCTGGATTCTGTCTTCAGTTTCCTGAAAGACATCACTTCCGACCACGTCAACAGCAGTAAGGTGGGGCCCTATTGGTTTGTGAAATCATTCATACTCCCCAGCCTCTGCCTCTTATTTTTATTTACCTATGGGCTTCCCAGGAAGACTAACCATAGGAGTGGTCCCTCCCTTAATAATACATGCTCCTTTAAAATACACACCTTGATTTACTAGTCTACACAAGAGGAGACAAGAAATGATAAGGATCCATTGTAATTATGGTGTCCCCATTGCACTTCTCGGCATACGGTGGTTAAAAAAGTACTTATAAAAGTAATGGAATACCACTTTCTTACACAATACACAAAAATAAACTCAAAATGGATGAAAGACCTCAATGTAAGACAGGAAGCCATCAAAATCCTCAAGGAGAAGGCAGGCAAAACCTCTTTGATCTTGACCATAGCAACTTCTTAACACGTCTCTGGAGGCAAGGGAAACAAAAACAAAAATGAACTATTGGGACATCATCAAAATAAAAAGCTTCTGCACAGCGAGGCAAACAAGCAGCAAAACTACAAGGCAACCAACAAAATGGAAGAAGATATTTGCAAATAACATATCAGATAAATGATTAGAATCTATAAAGAACTTATGAAACTCAACACCCAAAACACAAAGAATCCAGTGAAGAAATGGGCAAAAAACACGAATAGACACTTCTCCAAAGAAGACATGCAGATGGCCAACCGAGACATGAAAAATTGCTCCACATCACTCATCATCAGGGAAATACAAATCAAAACCACAATGAGATATCACCTCACACCTGTCAGAATGGCTCACATTAACAACTCAGGCAACAATAGATGTTGGCGAGGATGCGGAGAAAGAGGATCTCTTTTGCACTGCTGGTGGGAATGCAAACTGGTGCAGCCACTCTAGAAAACAGTATGGAGGTTCCTCAAAAAAATACAGTAGAACTACCCTATTACCCAGCAATTGGACTACTAGGTATTTATCCAAGGGATACAGGTGTGCTGTTTTGAAGGGACACATGCACCCCCATGTTTATAGCAGCACTATCAACAATAGCCAAAGTATGGAAAGAGCCCAAATGTCCATCGATGGATGAATGGATAAAGAAGATGTGGTATGTGTGTGTGTACACACACACACACACACACACACACACACACACACTGGAGTATTACTCGGCAATCAAAAAGAATGAAATCTTGCCATTTACAACTATATGGATGGAACTGGAGGGTATTATGCTAAGTGAAATTAGAGAAATACAAAAGTCATATGACTTCACTCATATGAGGACTTTAAGAGACAAAACAGATGAACATAAGGGAAGGGAAACAAAAACAATATAAAAATAGGGAGGGGGACAAAACATGAGACTCATAAATGTGGAGAAAAAACTGAGGGTTACTGGAGGGGTTGTGGGGGGGTGGGCTAAATGGGTAAGGGGCACTAAGGAATCTACTCCTGAAATCGTTGCACTATATGCTAACTAATTTGGATATAAATTTTTAAAAATAAAAAATAAGATTAAAAAAAAGTAATGGAATAAAGTCATAGTATAGAAAGTATAAAAACGATTATAGTTCTAACACTTTAACCCAATCACTATTTTAATTTTAGACTATTTCCTTTCAGCCTTTATTCCTATAAGTTTCTCACAAACTTTTAAATCTTGGTGTGTTTTTTTGTTTTTGTTTTTTTGTGTTTTGCTTGATATTGCATGATAAGCTAGGCATTGTCCATAGTGTTACGTGGTTAGCATTATCATGTAAATGCAACATAATATTCCATCGGGGAGACATGCCAAAATTAATCATTCTTTCATCATTGAACATTTAGGTTATCTCCTTTTAAATTTTTTTCTGCTATTGAAAAGCGTTAGTGTGTATTGAACATTTCTGGGGTATGTAACTTAAATCTTGCTTTATCTTATTTCCTGAGGCCAGATTGTGAGAAGTGGGATTACAGCTTCAAAGGGTATAAACATTTTTATGACTCGATACATATTGCCAAATTGCTTTTCAAAACTATTGCATTTTATCTCTTCTGCCTCCAGCAATTTATGAGAGGATCATTTCACTGCATTTTTGCCGTCCATAGACATTTGCATTTTTAACCATGTTCTTAGCCCACAAAAAAATAGGTGTTGTTTTGGTTTTAATTTGGATTTCTTTGGTTAATAAGGAAGCTGAATGTTTTTAGTATTCTTGTGTTTAGCTGTATTTTCTGCTCCTCTTTACACATGGTCTTTTCTTCTTTTCAGACCCCAAAACTGCTTCTGAGACGGAGACTGATATCTGTGCCGAATGGGAGATAAAGACGATCACTAGTGCTTTGAAGACCTACCTAAGGTAGGGGCTTTTCATTTGCAGGGCAGGGTGCCAGCTTGTTATCATGCAATCAGGAAGAAAGCAGTTTTATTTTCAGCCTCCAGAGAGCTGCTGGGTGGGTGTCTGAGATGTGAAAACAGCTCATGTGTGGGTGCAATTAGCTCAGCTGGTCACACCAGTTGTAAGTCCTCTGTACTTGATGGGGTGCCATTGTGCGATGGTGCCATTGAGTGATTCAAGAAGCTTTGCTTTTTATGAGAAGCCACTATGAGAATCAGCCTTCAACAGAACCTAAAATAGGCTCTTTCCTGAAATCCCCAAATACTCTATTAAGAAAAGAAGGAACCGCGTATCTCATTCTGTTGACAGTGTGACTACATGTCCTGTGTATTTTGGTGATTTTGTGCCTTGTACAGATTGACTGTGTTGCTGACATTGGCCATTAAATAGAGGACTTAACGGGTGTCCCTTTTGACTCCTTCTCTTACGTTGGAAAACATTCCTTTATTGAAGAGACTCCTTTTCTTTTAACAATATATGTCCTATTCGTCCTACGTCCCTGCCCCTCCCTTGGTTATTAAGGGAATGGGTGAGTCAAGCTGCCTTCATATTGGTTTCATGAAGTGACCAAAACTTACGCTGGACTTGAAGGCTAGGGGAGGGTCCAGTGTTCAACAAAGAAGAGAACTACACTCATGAATTACAAAAGCATTTGTTCACGTTTTGCGAAGATTCATTTGGCTCAAAAACCAAGGAGAGCAATAGGAAAGGAATGAGTGATGCAGGTTTTATTGGCTATTGGGGAATTGATGGAAGGATCTTGAAGTCATGAGTAAGATGTAATGCTAGTGATTATCAAGAGTCAAATGAGGAGATCCAGTGAGAATAAAATAAAATAAAATCTGAGCCAAGAATAATTTATAGTGTGTTGAGAAGCTTATTTGGACTGTCAGAAAAAAAGCTGAAGTTTACAGTTAAGCATACTGAGTAAACATATTCTTTAAACATTCATACCACAAATACTACCATTGTAGTTTATACAAAACTATATTACAGAGGTTTGTATTTAGCACTGACCTTCTGGATGTTGATAGTAATTAGCTAATAAACAGTAAGTATAAAACATTTAAAAAAACAGATAAAATTTGATTATATCTTGACTAACGTTAGGGGATCTAGCCCTTTGGCATTCTGGAGAAACACTCGGTCATGAATTGGTCACAAAAACACAGAAGTCTCTCATAGTGTTTCCAGAGGAACTGATTGTAATAACAAGCTGCTGGGGAAGACAAGAGTTTAAGCGCAGGTAATTGCAAATGTTTAGTTAGTTGCCTTTTTCTCAGACACCCCTTAAAAGGCTGTTGTCAATGGGTGAGTCACCGACTGAAAGGGAAATCTCTTGGTTTGTGCTAGACTTTCACATTAGCACTTTCCTGGTTGTAACTAGGAAACATAGTTGCATCCATTCCCTTTGAAAAGAAAGAGTGAAAATGTCATGTGAAATCTCAGGACCCTTTCAAAAGGGAAACTCAGTTGGACTAAGCTGAGTTGCTGTTGTGTCCCTTGATCTTTGTCTCTATACAGTTGGGCAGCATCTAAGCCACGATTTGTAGAGTGTGATTGTTTTTATGAAGCTGACTTGTGTATATCCTTTTATCCCAGAATGCTTCCGGGACCACTCATGATGTACCAGTTTCAAAGAAGTTTCATCAAAGCAGCAAGTAGGTTTTCTTTTTGTCACAGTTGTAAGAGGGAGAGGGATAGATTTTTCTATTTCAAAGAACAGTCAGTATCCCAAAATAAATACTTTCTACCCTTTATATTTTGCGTGTAAACTACCAACATACGTGCTCATGAGGTAGACACAAAATAGAGATGAAACTAAACTAGGATTGTCAAGGGCCTTGCTACCATGTTGAATTTACAGTTGAGAGGAATTTCAGAAGTGTGTTTTGGGGTTGGGGGGAAGAGAGAAAAGCAAGTTTGGCTTTCTAATTTTGATTATTGGAGTTCTAACTCCTTGGGTTGTTTCCCAGCCCTTGAGTAGCATTTTGCAGAATGAATCAGAGTTCGCACATTACCTAAATTGAGCATTGGAAGTGTTTCCTTGAATATGACACCATTTATATAACTTCCCAGTCCTCTTTCCATCATGGCTTCCATTTACAGCTTATGATCATTCTTCAGCTATATCGTCCAGGCCCCTTGCGTCATATCACTGGTATTAAAATACATAGGGATTAGGTGCAAGCTACCCTAAATATACTGGAATCTGTCGACGTGGGGCAGGGCTCCTGTAAGGAGCAGTAAGATTCTCTATCAGATTTAAATCTGGCATGAGTCTCCACCGTGTTATTATGTCGAGAGTTTCTGTGCCTCTCTCTGCTTCCTTTGAGCCTTCAGAGTCCATTTACCCTGGTAGCCACTACTGGCCTAATTGATTAATACCTAATGTTCTGATGGCCTTATCTTCTCAAGTTGTCTCCTTAAAAGAGGGAGGAGAAAGACTTGAGAGAAAGCTGGGAGTGAAGATCATGTTTATGTGATTTCTTTCTCCGAGAAATTCCAAACCTGTAGCAGCCATTCTCTAATTAAACCTCACATCAGTCCTATAAATAGGTGTGGTGAGCACTATCATTCTGTCTCCCAGAGAAATGAAGCCACTTGCCCAAAGTCAGCCGAGCCATGGCAGGCCAGGATTGAGATTACAGGCTGGCAGAAAGATTTACATATTTTACCAGCCATTTCTTCTACCAGGCTGGTTGGTTGTCATGCATGAATTGAGAACAACCGGACGTTACCTTTGATTTGTTGGATGCTATCTTGAGGCGTTGTTTTGATACTTGAGACCCTTGTAATGTTGTTCATGTACAATTTGTTTATCATTTGACAAGTGCATAAAGTTCCTCCCTTCCTTGAAATGAAGCCGTCATTCTAGGAAGCCAGCTGCTACCAAGTTTCTGCCTGCTCTGAGTGTGCAATTGACTGGCTCCATTTCGTCCTGTCATCATTTTGGCTTGAATTCTCTGACGGTCATTTTTTTAATAAACTGCTACAAGAAGCATCATTAAAAACACTTCTAGATCTAGTCATGAGTGTGGAGAACAGGATCTTAAACCTTTGAGAAGTCCTTGGTCTCTTAGGGCCCAATCTTTGATTTCCTTTGATTTTTGTCTTGTAATCTGATTTGCCTGTGACACTGATCAAGTACTACCTCCTTCTTTCCTTTGCAGAACTGGAGAACCAGGAGTCTCGAGTCTCTGAAATCCATAGCCTTGTTCATCGGCTCCCAGAGAAAAATAGGCAGATGTTACAGCTGCTCATGAACCACTTGGCAAAGTAGGTTTGACACCGAATGCTGCCCTTTTATCACCCCTAGGAAGTTCATGTCTTAGCGCTAAAGCTGGTCTCAATGCTGCTTATGTTTCCCTCTCCCTCTATTGCATCAGGTATGCCGGAGGCTTAGGAAAGAAATGTGTGAAATGTTCACTGCAGTGGATAACAGCACCAAATGCCAGCTGATCTTTGCAGAGGAGGCTGGGGAAGTGCCCATGATATCGGGCCACCAGGCAGAGTTGTCAGGGGGCTTTTGCTCTTGTCATGATCAAGGGCAAACAGGAATATGTCATCTGAGATAACTGGGTCACAAGCAGAGTTTCCAGGAGTTCTCTGTCCTTGTGATAATCAGAGACAAAAAGGAATATGTTGTGGGTTTATAGACCTGGGATTTGGAGTAAAGAGGCCTGGGTTCTAGAGTTGATTGTTCTTAACAAGCCACTTTATGAGTACTGGACAAGCCGCAGAACCTCTCAATTCCTTAGTTTCTTCATCTGTCAGATGAATGGATAGTAGGCTCCCCTTTAACTACAATGTCATTGATTTGAAAAGTAACATGTATTAAAGCCTAGAGAATAAAGGAATTTGGCAAGTGCCCACTTCCCCTCCAAGATCATCAAAGCATTCCGCGAGAGGCCTGATTTTCCTGCTAAGAATATTTACTCTTGGAATGGTTTTGAATTTGTGTACTTGATATTGCTGGACCCTTTTAGGAATGGCCTTCCTGACTTCCCTTGCTGTGTCAGTGACTACATGTATGTATGTTCTAACTTTCCACTGACTTTGATGAATGTCTTTGGAGACTGGTGTATTAAAAAAGAGTGTAACAGCTAACTTAAACCATTAAGCCCTACATTCTACTGAACTGATTGATGTGTTATACATTTGGCCCTTTCCCACACTTTCCTCATGCCATTAAGTCAGGTCTTTGGGATAAGTTGATAGTGAGCTGAGGAAGATTATACCGGTTTGTTTTCATATTTCTACCAAGCACTTGATCCTACCATTTGGGGAGAGAGTGTACGTGTTACCATGAAGATTTCTGCAGATCTTAATTATGAAGAAACGAGAGTGTTTAGCATGTTGGTCAGAAGCAATTAGGCAGAGTCCAGGTTTGCTCCATTATTGGTCACATGTATTTTTTCCAGCGCTGTATTGGAACTGCGTGTTCAGAAACAATTAAGCATAGCAGAGAACATGCAAGGAGAATGCCCAAAAAGTGTCAAAGAATTCTGATGAAGTGTGTTTAAAATAATGGGAATTGGGCTTTCAAAAGTAACTCCACGTGCTCGGAGATGACGGTTTGGTGCCTCTTCCACACGACCCAGTCAGGCATTTGTTAAATGGAAAAGCTGTTTTAGATCTTAATTGCAAAACTTTGCACACTTGAAGGGCCTTTACTGAAACAGGCAGTTGCGGATACGTACTCCAGCCAAGTATGTGTGGGGATCCTCGTGGCTGTTGTATGGCCACTAGGTTTTGAGCCTCCTGGGAGCAGCTGGAGGAGAAGGCTTAGCAACCGGCTGACAGCGGTGGGCTTTTCAAGCTTTGGAGTTGTGATGAGAGCTTAATTGGACTGAGTATGATGGAGAGTAAATGGTGATCCAGCAGAGCCAGTACTGAATTTGCCCATTGTAAAACTTCCCTGAGGACTGAGCCTGTTTATTTCCTACAGGGTAGTTTGCTTTCTCCCTCTTGTCCAACTTAGCACTCTCAACCCCATGAAATTCAGTTCATCTTTGTCCCTGAACTAGCAAGGAATACACCTATAATATGGAAGTGACAGCTTGACCTTGGCTTTTTGTCTTCTAACCAATTTAAACCAAGTTTGTTGTTGGAGTTAGTTATAGTATAGCATTTATGGAGCATTATGCCTTGTTTTTGATACCTCACTGTGATTTTCTTTGGTTCTATGAGCTTATGTGGTTTTTTGTTGTTGTTCATTTAATCGTTAAAAGAAATCTACATAGAGACTGCAGAGTGACTCAGAGCTGATGTTACAACACAGACTCAGGTTCTCAGCAGGCTATGTTCTTGGTCTCAGAAGATGGGGATTTAAAGTGTCTTGGAGGAGATGGGTATAAATGAGCATTGCTGAATCCAGTAAGGAGTATTTATTTAGTTCTGAAAAAATGCTTTGCACCCAGAGGAGTTCTCAGATTCCACTTAAATGCTGTATGCTCATTTACAGCGCTGTCCCATTTTAAAATTGACCAGGAGAGGCAAGTTAACTTGGAATAAGGAGTTTGTCTGTTTAGTTCCAGTTTTCTCAGTTTCAGACTTAACCTCGGATATGCCTCATCTGTTGTTCCTCTGGTCCACTTACTTAACACTCAGCTTCCTTCCTAAGTTTTGGTTTCAAGGCTGGATCTGCTGGAAAACTCGTGTTCACTTCTCTCCTTACCTACTGTGTTTGCCCTGTGCCTCTCAGGAGTCTGATTCAAAGGGGAGACATTTTGTATTGTGTATTTCTTAGAGTGCTTTTTTGAAGTACTTTCCAAAATTGATTTATTTTCACTGTGGAGGGAGAGTTAAGACATTTTGTATTTAATCCCATGTAGAAATGTGTTCAGAGGGGATAAAAGTCTTAGAGGAGGATATAGTTACAAACTCAAAAAGCCTTCAAGCAAATGATTACCAGGGAACATCCAAATCATAGAGCTCTTGGGTTTGTTTCAGACCTCAGGGGGAACGTAAAAATTACAGGCAACTATGCACACATTTTTGTTGTTAAAGCTTAAATCTATGATAATTAGGTGTTTTCTTATTGGATCCTGGAATCTAGTTATACAATCTGGAGCCATGTGCCTAGTCACATGCCCTCAAAGCACAGTTAGACTCACTTGGGCTGTGTTTACACTTGACATTGGGGGACCACACCCCTGCTCTACTAAATTGAACTCTGTTTGGGAATCTGCACATCTGGTTCATTTCCCAGGTAATTATGATGCAAAGAGTCTTTTGAGAACCACTGGCCTAGAGAATGGGCCACATGCAGGGGTTTTCTAGGAGAGAGAAATGGCATTGAGTGGAATGGATTGGGATTTAACCAAGTATTAGACTTTGGCTCAAGCATCCGACTTTGGCTCAGGTCATGATCTCACCATTTGTGGGTTCAAGCCCCACATCAGGCTCTGTGCTGACAGCTTGGAGCCAGCTTCAAATTCTTTGTCTCCTTCTCTCTCTGCCCCTTCCCTGCTCATGCTCTCTCTCTCCCCTGCCCCTCAGAAATAAAATAAACATTAAAAAAAATTTTTTTAAAAAGGAAATAGGACAAAGAACCTCCAATAAGTGAGTTTAAAAAGGAGATTTTTATAATGAAATTACTTAAAAAATCCAGTTTTGATTTCCCATATCCTTACAGTTTGACACTGCATTAAATTGAGTTTCAGCAAATGACTTTGTTTTAAAATCATGCATAAAGCCTTTTTAATAATAGAAAACTAAGCTGGCTGTGGGACCTTGTGGAAATTAATCAGTCAACCTCTTGAGCCTCAGTTTTCTGAGTTCCCTTCTAATCATGTGATTCTGTGTCTTCATCAGGTAGAAGGGGTGGAAAAGAGAAGACATCCCCATATTAGAATTGTACAAGGAAATAGGAGTAGATGAATAATAAAGACAAATTTCATGGTGGTTTCCTCATGTTTATATATTATGATGGCTCCAAGTATCTTGTATATCCCCACACATACCATTCATAGTGGCTCATCGTCATTTTATTACAGTGTTTATGCTGCATTGGGAGGATTTCAAAGGACTCTCCATGCATCAGGAGTGGCTATTAAAAATACCTTTTCACAGCTGGTTTTCCCAAAGCACTTACTGAGAAATCAATCTCAGTCTCTCCTTTTTTGAAGCCACCATTCCTTTGTTGCTAAGATGTTGTCAAAAGGGTAGAGCCATTTTCTTGCTCCTCCAAAGAGGTAGTGTATCATTTAGGATGCTCTGGGATGTAAGAAACAAAATCCAATTCAAAATGGCTTAAACAGTAAAGGAATCTGTCTCTCATTACACAAAATCAGTCCTACGGGTCAGTTAATTTCTTGGCTCATGAAGTACTCAGGTTATTTCTATGGTCTTGCTCTTAGCCAGCCTCCTTGTGTTGGCTACGTCAGGGTCATAAGATGTTGTGTTGCATCCTTGCACATCTGTGGTTGTTCAGAGGCAGAAAGAGCATTACTTACTCTTTGCTTCTCTTTTTAAGAGCTATGATGATATTTTCCTCAGAAGTTCTCCAGCAGACTGCCCATCACATCTCATTGGTTTGAAGCAATCTCCAGCAAGGGGAAGGGGGCCACCATGATTTTTTATACCCAACAGGACTTACCTGGGCCATATGTGAGAGGGCTGGATATCAGTATAAAAGCAGAGCACTGAATCAGCAGTCCACATTGCTTACTGTAAAAAATCTTGATAAAAGAACATTTACAGTGTCTGGGTGGCTCATTTGGCTGAGTGTCCGTCTCTTGGGTTATGGTCCCAGGGTTGTAGGATCAGGCCCTGAGTTGGGCTCCGTGCTGGGTGTGGAGCCTGCTCAGGATATTCCCTCTCTCTCTCTCTCTCTCTCTCCCTCTCCCTCTCCCTCTCCCTCTCCCTCTCCCTCTCCCTCTCCCTCTCCCTCTCTCCCTCTCTCCCCTCTCTCTCTCTCTCTCCTTCTCTCTCTCTCCTTCTCTCTCTCTCCTTCTCTCTCTCTCCTTCTCTCTCTCTCTCTCCTTCTCTCTCTCTCTCTCCTTCTCTCTCTCTCTCCTTCTCTCTCCTTCTCTCTCTCTCTCTCCTTCTCTCTCTCTCTCTCTCTCTCTCTCTCTCTCCTTCTCTCTCTCCCTCTCTCTCCTTCTCTCTCTCCCTCTCTCTCCCCTCTCTCCCCCTCTCCCCCTCTCTCCCCTTCTCTCCCTCTCTCTCCCTCTCTCCCCCTCTCTCCCCCTCTCCCCCTCTCCCCCTCTCTCCCCCTCTCTCCCCCTCTCTCCCCCTCTCTCCCCCTCTCTCCCCCTCTCTCCCCCTCTCTCCCCCTCTCTCCCTCTCTCTCCCTCTCTCTCTCCCTCTCTCTCTCCCCCCCCACCTTCTGCCCCTCTTCTCTGCTTGCTCTCTGTCTCTAAAACAAATTTAAAAGATCAAAAAACAAAAAACACTTAACAAAGAGCATTAAATCTATTGAATGATCCTCACATGGTGTGTTAACTCGATTTAGACATAGGCCAATTTGGGAGGGGAGACTACTGCATCTGCAGTGTGGGCACACATACACTAAAATTACAAGAATCGGGGGGTGGAAGGTGAGAGAGAAATGAGGAGGGCAAAATGAACTTTAGTCTCATTGTCAGATGCTGATTTCTATTAGTCTGGTCATTACCCAATTGTCTCATGTTTATTTGAATGATATGTTACTTGTGGCCTTGAAAAAAAGGACAAAATTCTGTAGATGGCAGAAATCATGGAAGAATATTGCGGGGCAAATGCTTGGCATACAAGTGAGACCTTAGCAAAACATGTAGACTGCATTGTCACAAGTTATCAAGGGTTGAGCATTTAGTGGCTTGGCTGTTTTCACCTTCCTGTGATGGGAGTATGAGTACTTCCAGGCATTCCTGCAAATCAAGAAGGATGTCTTCATATTTCCTTCATGATCTAGAAGCAGAGTGAATTGGGTTCGTGTGCAAATGCCTGTGGTTGTAAAGAAAGTCATTGTTAGGCCTTGGTACCAAGGAGGATGGACCATAATGGTTAACTGGCATTTTCTGAAGTTGTTTAAGAAAGGGTTAGAATAAAAGGAAGTGTGTATGGATACTTGGCATTAACATATATCTTATAGATACTCTAATACTGCTTCTTCTTCCATCCCAAGTCTAAAAGATAAGATTTAGTTTAGTGAAGAGCTGTTAAACATGTGAGAAGAGCTAGTTATTTCCCCATCAAGACTAGTCCAAACAAAATAGCTGTGGAATTTTACAAAGCACATTTAAAAGAAAATAGTACTTTTGAGATGATGACTTTCTAAGACGGAAAGCTCCTGTGAGCTTCTCTGGCGCTCTTCCCTCCGCCATACACCCTGGCTCCGAAGCCCTTCTTCTCGCTAGTAACCACTGGCCACCCGCTGCTGCCAGTACAGAATTGCTTGGCTGCTGAGCCACTCACTGGTGGTGTACCCTGATACCCCCGTGGAGCCATGTTGACCACATTCTGCAGTTCCATTTGGCTTCTGTCTCACTGAATCCTACCCTGAACTGCTAGTTCTGGTGATTTTAACCCCTTTCTGTCTCTTAAATCTGTCCACCCCCCTGTCCAAGCTGGTATCATCTCTTTCCGAGACTGCTTGCAAAGGCCTCCTCACACCTTGCTCTGGCTCACTTCCAATCCCCAGAATGCACACTCTGCAGCCGGGGAACTTGGAACTCTACAGATCTCAACTTGGGATTCCCTTGCTTAAAAATCTTCAAAGGAAGCTTTCCCATTGCTCTGAAGATAGCGCTCTGGGTATGGCCTCCAAGGCCGTGTCCACATCGGACCCTTTCACACTCAGCGGCATCATCTTGTGTCCCTCGTCACCACTGCATCCCTGCTGCATAGTGCACGTAGACATTCATGCATATTTGTTGGGTAGAGGCATGGAGGGTCTCTTGACCGTTTCTCAAACATTCTCTTCCCGGCTCCCTCTTTTTGCCTCTTTCAGTTCATTTTCCTCTGTGTGGAATGGTCCCTCCCTAGCCTCTGCCTGCCAAAGTCTACCTCATTCTTTAACCCTAACCCAAATGCCATTGACTACAAGAATCTGTTCTGCCTCAAGTGCCCTCTCACTTTCCTCAACTCCCATAGCCTTTGCTCATTTCTCCCTTCTAGTGTGTATTACATTGCACCTTGTGGAAGTTTACCAAGCATCTGCCTTCTCACTCCTATTAGGTTGTGAGCTCCCAAGGGACAGGCAGTCTGTCTTCCTTTATCTTTTGTTTCTTACCTAGAGGTGGCAAACAAGGGCCTCCAGCCGGAGCAGCCCATACATGTGTTCTGTCTGGTATTGTGGTTCCACATGTTGCTGTTGATAAAATTTGGACAGGTTTCCAACATTTTTAACTGGGGTGATTTTACTTGAAAGAATTTAGATCTCTTTGCTCACAGTTGACTACAAGTGGGTAGAGTCCATGCCCTAATGCCTTGGACATGCCTTCTTCAGTGCACCAAGGCCTAGCTGTCTCTGTTGTCCCTTGTGCCCCCTACTTGCCTGGCCATGGGGTAGGCATTTGGATTTTCAGTCCCTGGCCTGCCTATCTGCTAATCCTGAAAGAGAGGCTCGATACTGGACGGTCACATAAATAAATGAACAAGCAGAAATGGGCTGGGAGAATTATTTCCCTGACCAGCTCTGTGTTTCTCCTGAAATATTTATTATTTCTGATAAATTGGAGGTCCCTGGAAGAAGTGGAAAGAAGTGCTTCTGGGCCTGTTTATGTGTATGGGCTGGGGGAGGGGGGGAGTGTATTTTTTTTAAGATTAAGAATGGGATTCTCAAAGGACCTTCTCTAGCTATTTTTGGCAGAGTCTAAGGAAAGTTCATTTAAAGTGACACTGCAAAGAGGACAACCACATACTTGAAAGCAAACAGGCAACTTAGCACTTTAAATTAACGGAAGCGTAGGAAAAAAATCAGAGCTCTATCCTCACTCAGCCTCGCTGCCAGACCTTCACTTACTTTCAACTCAAAGGTGTCTCTGTTCCGTGACCTTCCAGGCTTTAGGGTTAGGACAAGGCAAGACACAAGTTTAGTTGAAATTTTTGCTCTCAAAAAAAAAAAAAAAAAAAAAAAGCGACATTTCTGAATTCAAGGAACTAAATCTTTCACATCATAAGAAACGCCCATTCTGCAAGGGGAAATGCTTGGCTTCAAGCTGTTACTGCACGGTGTCTTGGAGCGCCTTTGATTTGGGTCTCCTGTTCGTACTGAGTTGTTCCACTTCTGTTGGGTTAATTTTTTCAATGACTTTCCTGTTCTTTGATGTACCTCTTCCTCTTCTGAACCCAGAGTCAGTCATGGAGCTCCCTCTCAAATTCCAGGAGGAGCAAAGAGAAGGATGCTATCTTTTTTCCCTTTCTTAGGGGCTGCTCCCATTTATTATGGGGTATCACAAAAGTGAGAGTGTTAACTAACAAGAATATGACTTAGTTTCTTCTTTGCCAACTTTTAGCAGAGCCAGCTGTCTGTCTTTTCCTTTTCCTTTCCTTTTTTTTGTCTCTCGCATTTCTGAATTTGAGTCATCTTTTCTTTTTTCTCGATGCATCTAGCTAAAGGTTTGTCTCTTTGGTTTATCTTTTCAAGAAATCAGCTCTTAGTTCCCTTGATCTTTTGTGTTGTCTTTTTAGTCCCCCTTTCATTTATTTCTGCTCTGGTGAGCCAGACTTCTGCATTAGCCCCAGGATTGGTTTCGTTAAATTCTCTTTGTGGCTGAGCAGCAGTGATTGCCTGACTCACATTGTTTGGGGCGCTGATGCCCTCTCTTGTGGTGTCCTCTTTGCATCGAATGGTAAGCGTTATCTGTAATACTTATTTTCTTACACTGACGGGTTTCCTAACCAGTTCTAAACAACTGTTGTGGCTCAAACCTGGCAGCTGCCACGAGGCAGTCGAAGTTCATCAGTGAGAGCACAGTGACTAAGAGGCCATTTCTGGACCCAGACAACCCGGTCTTGCTCTTGTCCCTTCTGTAACCTTACGTGAATTGTTTCACTGTGCCCGAGTTTCCTCTGAAAATGAAGATTGAATAATATGTCAGGAACTTTTAAATTAGCACATCAGATCCTTTTGGCTTCTCCTGTGTGTACCTCAGCCAGCAGTGCGGTAACCAGTTGTGTAGGCTGCACCCTGCTTCATGCAGTTACAGCTTGGTGGCTTGTCACCTCATGCCCATTCCATGTGCCTCTGGCCTCTTATCTCCCACCCCGAGGAGGCATGACACATAATGGCATCTCTGCCTGCACAACCTGTAAGCAGGGGGATATTTTTTTTTTTAAACTCCCGAGGATAAACCTTTGACTAATGGGAGGAGGGAGCTGGGCATTCCAAACAGTAATCCTTAGCCACTCGTGAGATGGTTCCAAGAGACAGAGCAAGTGCTGGGCCTTGGACCAGCCAGTGGCTAGCTTCTCTGGTTCATTCCTCCTGAGAACCGCCTAGTAAAGTATATAGAGGTAAACTATAAAAGCCTTCAGCTATTTTACTCTTCTTTCTGGGAAGCCTAGAGACAGCAATAGCACCTGCCTTCTTAGGGTTGTTATGAAGATTAAATGAATTAATCCACATGAAGCTCTTAGAAGAGTGTCTGGCGTGTAGCACACCCACCATAACTGTAAACTTGTACAATCTGTTTGAGGAATCGGGGGGTGGGGGGAGGAGGATCATGGAGCTGTGCCTTTTAAAGTGAGGGAAGATGGGGAATTGTTGAAGCAAATAAACCAAAACAAGTCATTCTTACCCAGGAGATGGATGGGCCTTTCTTCATAGTTCCATTATTGGCCAGCAGATCCCTTAGGGCTTGGTGCTAAAAACACAGCACACGCAGCTCTTGTCCACTTGGGAGAATTTTGTGTGTGTGTGTGTGTGTGTGTGTGTGTGTGTGTGTGTGTGTGTGTGTGTGTTCATCTTTGCCTTGGTTTGTTTTGGTGGTGGTTTGTGCGCACCTGGCCCAAAGGGCTGACCACGGCTCTCACCCTTCCTCGCAAGGTCATCTGGGAGAAAGAGCCCGTTAATACCTGCTTTCAGGTCATACCTTACACCAGGCTTCACACTTCCCTGTGAGTATTCAGTGCTCTTCATGAGTCAAATGCCCTGTAGAACAGTGCACCTGTTAGAAAGAAGCTCTGTGGGGTTGATTTCTATGGGAGGTGAGCAACTACTCACCTTCACCCTGCTGCTTCTTAATGTTGCAAGGCTGATTTCATCTCAGAAATAGCTGTCTGTGCTGCAGTTTAATAACTGTTAATTTCCTGGAGGGGAATGACACGTTATATCACGAAGACTCATCTTAGTCTGCACAGTCTGGAAATTTCCACTCCTCTTTGTGATCTTCAAAATGTTTCTCTTTGTGGGAGAGTCTGACTTCCCTTTGTTCTTACTCAGTTTCACTGCCCTCTTAGATGCCATTCCCAGATTAAACATTACCATCCTCTGTGAAAACGGTTCTCTGTGCCTCCAGGTTACCCCGTAGTACACTTGAGACACAGATTTCCCTCTGAGTTACTGAAGTCTGTATTGAGGTATTAATCTATACTCCGAGGAAAGTTGTACATGTATTTATCCTCATTCTGTCTTGGTAGACACTCTGGCAGCTTAAAAAGAAGCTTTGAAGAAATCGTCAGGTGGTTTGAATTTTGGTGTCCATCTTTTCTGCTTTCTCACGGGTATAGACAAGTTTTTCTTGCAGTAGTGTAGTATACTCCTTTATTGTTTTCAATTTGGTGGGATAAATGTAAATCATTATTTCTTGGTTCTGTGCAGTTGATGGTAGAGGAACCCAAATTGTTTGGCCTGTTGCTATATTGCAAGCTTGTGTTCTACGCATTTAGGAGTATAACAGGATTTGATAGAATAGGATCACTAATTTATAAGAGTCCGAGTGTAAGTGAGAAAATGTGATGACCTTAGGCCTCAAGGAAGAGCTGGTATATTGGGCCATTGGTTGTAAATGGCAGAAGTCAACTGTGGCTAATAAAAAAAGAAGTATTTTATGCAAGTATTCTGGGTCAGTCACATAACTGAAAGTAGAGTTGAACCATCAGACATGGGAAAGCAACCTCATGGGCCCTGAGGTGCCTGGTATCCTACTCTCCAACTCCATGTTCCTATGCCCTTCACTCTTTTAGAAGATTGTCTGAGATCTTGCTACCTATTTTACTGAGAAATCAGGAGAACTTCCAGAAGCTACCACACCTGTGCCTGTTTCTACCTTTCATCCAGGTATGCTAGAGGAATAGTCTTGTGCCTTTACCCAAAGGCAACCCCTGCCCTGGGGCACTAGAGTGGATTCCTTTTTTTTTTTTTTTTTTAAGTTTATTTATTTATTTTGAGAGAGAGCGAGAGAGCGAGCTCTGGTATGCATAGGTGTAGAGGAGGAGCAGAGAGAGAGGGAGAGAGAATCGCAAGCAGGCACCCAGCTGTGAGAGTGGAGCCTGACTCCAGGATCGAACTCACTAACCATGAGATTGTGACCTGAGCTGAAATGAAGAGTCAGATGTTCACCCCACTGAGCCACCCAGGGCACCCCCCCACACCCCCCGCACTGCTTCCTTACTGCGTCCATAAGGACTTGGCTCCAACAATTTTCCCCTCTCTCTCCTACATTATCAACTTTTCAGTCTCTGTTGAGTCTTTCCTATCAGCACGTGTTGTAATTTTTGTGATCCTTTACAAATGAAAAACAACAACCACCACCTTTCCCGCTCTTGCCTCCCCTTCTAGATACTGCCCCATTTCTTTCTGCTCTTCTCAGCAGAATCTCTCAAATAGTTGTCTGTGTTACTGCTCCCAAATCCTCTCTTGAACCTACTCCACATGGGCTTTTTTACACCCACTCCTCCACTGAAAAGTGTCATGTTGGTGTTGCTAAATCCGTTTCAGACTTCCCTTCCCTGATCATTCTGAAGCTTTTCACAGTTTCTCACTCCCTCTTCCTTGAAATGCTCTCCTCACTTGGCTTCCAGGGTACCACACTCTCCTGTTTTTCCTCTTCCCTTCTGGCTGCTCCTTTTTAGTCCTGTTTGCTGTGCCCCAGGGCTCAGCCCTTGAATCTTTAGGCCTGATCTCACCTTCCTCGTTCTCCTCCTCAATGAGGCCTTGCTCTAAGATGGTAACTGCCAGACCTTGTGCTCCCTCTCTGCTAGCATTGTTTCATTTTTTTCCTTAGCACTTATCATTATTTCATATACTCTATATACTTGTTTATTGTTGTTTTCTCCTCACTGAAATGTAAGCCCCTGAAGTCAGAGACTTCGGTCTGCTTCTCTACTGCTATATCCTCAGCGTCTAGAATAGTGCTTTGTACATAGTAGGAGGCACTCATAAATATTTATTAACTACTAAGTAAAATAAGAGGTGGAAAATATCCAGGGAACTCATGGGTAGCTCCTTTGGAGCACTGCATTTGGAATGTCCTAGCTCTGACCACCTGGAATCTCTCTTGGGATTCCATGCAGTTTTACATTCCTAGTTAAAGAGAGTTCTAATACCCTCTCTTGAGTAATGCCCCCGCTTCTCTAGTGAGGCAGTAGTGGGGTTCTCAACTGACATTCTTGGTGGAACCACACATAATGAGAAAGGGGTAATCCAAGGAAAACTGGATGCCATTATTCAAAGGATGCTGGATGGGTAAAAGTACCAGGTATTCGTTGTGTTTGCTAAGACACTATTTTTTGCATTACAGATTCCCTTTTGTATAGGCCTTGGCACAAATATTAATTCTCTGGTAGATCTCCTAAGTGCCTGGGTAACCCTGTTATGCATCATTATTTAGAAGATGGGGCCATCAGAATGATAAAAACAGCAAACATAGCATTCTTTGATTTCCCTAATACCTCAGCTCAGTTCCCCAGAACGCTTGTTTCTCCTTCTACATGAGCTAGTACTTTATAAAAGCTTGGGGCTCCTTTCAGAGCATGCCTTCAAAAGTGCCCTGCACCCAGGGTCATCCCAGTGGGAGTTTGACCTGGAGTGGAGGTGCCGGTGCTGGCTCGGGTCAGCAACACCCAGCCCTGGGCCATTTAAACCCATGTCCTTAAGTCACCAGGCAGGTGGCAGTTTTCCATTTCAAGCATGTCTCTCCATCTAGCTGGCTAATCAGGTTTTCTTGTTCTGTTGAGAGATAACCTTGACATTTTGCTTCTTTAAGAACTATACTTCCTTTCTCACTAGAACTGCCACTTAACCTGTTTAGCATGGCACCCAGATGAAAGTTTTCCTCCCAAAATTGTTAGAATGTTTCACAAGATCATTCTACCTGGCTCTAGCCAGATGTTTAATGAGGCGGAGAATGTTGGCAAGACCGTAGATTATCCTTTCCTTGTCATGTCATTAATGTGCCGTGACTCTGGACATGAACAGGCCCATCAGAAATTGTTTTAGTCATGGTTAAGTCTGATCTTACTCATTTGAAAAAGAAGGGAAACCTTAGGCAAATGTCTTGATACTTACTGGTCCTTCTAATGTTCCTCCTTTGGACATGGGGGGAATCCAAAAATGAATCCCCCCTTTACAGATGAACATCCCCCTTTACAGATGAACAGATCTGTAAAGGACCAGAATAATGGTTCATTTTAAAGTAAAGCCAAAAGGAAACATTCCAAAGTGAAGCACATTGCAGTAACAAAAATTCCAAGTTACATGCCAGTTATTATTAAAGGAGGCTGTCCCTGTATCCATATGCTCTTTGGGATTTGGCAGCGTGTTGAAACCAATGCTATTTGTGTTGTTGATAATCAAGAGCATCTCTGAGGCACCTGCGTGGCTCAGTCAGTTAAACATCCGACTCTTGATTTGGCTCAGGTCACGATCTCATGGTTTGTGGGTTGGAGCCTCACATCGGGCTCTGTGCTAATGGTGCAGAGCCTGCTTGGGATTCTCTCTCCCTCTTTCTCTGTTTCTCCCCTACTCATGCTCTCTCTTTCCCAAAATAAATAAATAAACTTAAAAAAAAAAGAGCATCTCTGCTGAAGCTAGCTAGGACAGAGCTGGACTGAGAAAAAGACGTGGGACAGCACTGTTGGCATCTATTAAGAAATTAATGTATTAATTTCTTGAGCTCCTGTTATGCACACAGCACCTATTCAAGATGCAAACTGTTACTTCTGTTAGGAGGTGGTAGGAGGGAGCATTGGCCCCAAAAGATGTCCTACTCCTGTGTTGTTTCAGACTCATTTTATGCACAATTTTGAGGAAGTTTACCAAATCTTGGATTTCTTTGTCCACAAAATAGGGGAATTCTTCTTGTAGTAAAAAAACAAAAAACAAAAAAAACACGCATATACACAGACATACACATACACAGTGCAGTTAAGGCATACAGTCTAGGGGTGCCTGGGTGGCTGAGTCGGTTAAGCACCCGACTTCGCTCAGTTCATGATCTCGCAATTCATGAGTTCGAGCCCCGCCTCAGGCTGTGTACTGACGGCTCAGAGCCTGGAGCCTGCTTTGAATTCTGTGTCTCCCTCTCTCTCTCTCTCTGCCCCTCCCTCGTTCACACTCTGTCTCTCAAAAATGAATGGACATTTACAAATTTTTTTTTAAATAATAAGGAAAAGAGTCTAGAAGGAGCTATCCACAAATATCTTAACTGTTATCTCTAGATAACGTGGGTTTTCTAACGTTGGCTTCTTTATCTTTGAAATTTTATAAAATGATTATGTGTGTTATTTTTAAAAATTACCATTACTTTTAATGAATGGAGCAGCTTTTTGACTCTGAGCCCCTTTAAAATCAAAGATATCTAAGATTTTATGCACAGGACTGGGTAGGACAAGACATGACAGTCAGTCCTGGGGTATTATGAGATAGAATCCCTTTTGTCTGCTTTTGTTCCCATTCTTTTGTCTGCTTCGCTGCTCATTTGCATTTCTACCTGAGAGTGGGCAGCAGAGAGAAAGAATGCATTTCAGCAATGCTGGAGATGGTAAAACTTTAACCTGAAAAGGTTTTGGGGTTTTTGTCCCCAACTAGTATTACTAATGACTTTTAATTTTTTTTTTTTTTTTTATTAAAATCTTTTTTTTTTTTTTTTTTTTTTTTTTAATTTATTTTTGGGACAGAGAGAGACAGAGCATGAACGGGGGAGGGTCAGAGAGAGAGGGAGACACAGAATCGGAAACAGGCTCCAGGCTCCGAGCTGTCAGCACAGAGCCCGACGCGGGGCTCGAACTCACGGACCGCGAGATCGTGACCTGGCTGAAGTCGGCCGCTTAACCGACTGCGCCACCCAGGCGCCCCAATTTTTTTTTTATTTTTTTTTAACATTTATTTCTTTTTGAGAGAGAGACACAGCATGAATGGGGGAGGGGCAGAGAGCGAGGGAGACACAGAATCGGAAGCAGGCTCCAGGCTTTGAGCCATCAGCCCAGAGCACCACGCGGGGCTCGAACTCGCGGACCGCGAGATCGTGACCTGAGCCGAAGTCAGACGCTCAACCGACCGAGCCACCCAGGTGCCCCACTAATGACTTTTAAATATACCAATTTTTGTTTTTCTCAGTTCCTTAGCTGTTAATTGAATGTGAATTTCACTGTTTTGGTATAACTAGTTTAAAAGAAAAATAACAACAAAAACTGCATTGTTTTTTGTTTCTGTATTGTGTCTTTTGGTCCTGTTTTCACGTATTGTGAGGGTCCACTCATCTACCATGGACTCCTCTCTTTTCCTCTTGTAGTCAATCTATTCCAGCCTGTGGAACCCAGAGCTTTTCCTACCTAACCCTCTGCCCAGATGTGCTAGCGCAGGGGTTAGAAAACCCTGCTGCTGATTTTTGTATGGCCCTTAGGTAAGTTCATGATGGTTATTTACATTTTAAAATAGTTGGAAGAAAATAAGAAGAATAGCTCATGACACATGAAAATTATAAGAAATTTAAATGTCAGTGTTGATAAAGTTTTATTGGAACAGAGCCACACTTAGTCATTTACATATTATCTATGGCAGTCTCCACATTACACTGGTTGGTTGAGAAGTTGCAGGAGAAACCATGTGGCTCTCAAAGCCTGAAATATTTGCCGTCTGGTTCTTTAGAGAACCAGTCTGCCAACTCTGTGCTAGAGACTCCTCTTTCTTGGATGTCTTTGAGCTAAGACCTGTTGAGACGTGCTAATTCATTCAAGAGATACTTATCAAGTGCCTGCAGTGTGCCAGACCCTGTGTTAGACACAGGTATCAAAGGTGAACACGATGCCTTTTCTATTAAGAGGAACAGCCTAGAGAGGAATGTGGACATGTCCACAGGTGAACCACAGCATCTGTGTGCTGCTGCCCAGGTGTGAGGTTAGGGCTGTGGGTGCTCCCAGCCGGTGCCCTGACTATGCTGGGGAAGGCAGGAAGAGAGGAACGAGGTCTTCGTTAGGTCGTGGATAACCAAGCTTTGATAGCTTAAAGCTGCATTGTTCTACATAGGTGAGTTTTAACTGTAACACTAGAATTGTTGCATTAAAGTTCACTGTTAACTAGAATAAGAGTTGTCATAATCTTAACAAGAGAGCCTTTAACGTCTCGACTGTGCGTAAAAATTATTGCTCTGTTACGGGATCAACATTTTATAGAGCTATGTAAATAAACATCGTATAGAATGACTTTATCATCATCGAAATTAAAATTTTCTTGTAACAATCACTGTTAGCTATGCACTTGGGAGGGGGAATAGACTTTTACATTAAAAGTGCAATTTTCACTTGCTTTAGGTTTTTTTTTTTTTCACATATTCCTTAGTTCATTTTTAAAAAGTTAACTCTTCTGTACTAAGGATGTTTGTTTTTGTATAAAAAGATCACTGACCCCATTCAGGCTCTCCTGAATCATCATGTTGGGGGCTTGGTGGGTGGATGGGCAGGGAGTTTTATTTTTATTTTTATTTTTTTTGTAATGTTTGTTTATTTTTGAGAGAGACAGAGTGTGAGCAGGGGAGGGGCAGAGAGAGAGGGAGAATCTGAAGCAGGCTCCAGGCTCTCAGCTGTTAGCACAGAGCCTGATGCGGGGCTCAGACTCAGGAACCTTGAGATCATGACCTGAGCCAAAGTCAAGACGCCCAACTGTCCGAGCCACCCAGGCACCCCAAGGGAGTTTTATTTTTTAATAACTGCCCGAGTGGTTTGCATCTACACCGAAGTCTGGGAACTACTGTTACGGATCATGTTGTTAAAAGATGCCTTTTTAAAAGTTACTATTATATTTATTTTTTAAACTGTTTTCTCTTTCCTACCATCTGCTATCAGCCCATGATGTATACAGAGCTTTTTAAGGTTCCCCAAGATGATGTGAAGGAATCTTGCTGATTTCCCAAAACATGGCCCTTCTCCCTCTTTCTTTCTTCTTTTCCCGGGGCCGGGTGGGGGGGGGTTGCTGGGGGAGGAGGTAGAGGAGGAATTAGAGCAAAATGTATAAAAAATCATTTAGAATATAACGTGTATTTGATAGATATTTGCATGTTTTGCTGTAATTTTTCATGTATATATAGTTATGCACACATAGGAATATATACTTGTATCACAGTTAGCATTTGGCCTGTTCTCGCTCTCACATTAACACTGAAATCCTCTTTCGGCTCCCTCCCCAGTTCCTTCCCTTTGCCCTCCAGTGGAAAGTTAACATGAATTTTAGCATGTATCCTTTTGAACTAAGTTCTGATAGTTTAAAACTGTTTTTTTCTGTGTGTGCCCAAATATAGTCATCTAGTATTTGTGTGTGCATGTGTGTGTTATAATTTCCATAAATGGCATCAGAGTGTACTCTCATTTTTCAGCTTGTGTTTGTCACTCAGTTTTATCTGTTTGAGATGAATGCTAGTTCATTCCTCTAAATGTTGTGTAAATAACGCCACATATTATTTATCCCCCTTCTCCTATTGGAAAACATTTAGTTGTTGCTAATTTTTTGCCATTATAAACAATGCTGCGTTGAACATCCTTGCAGACACCCTTTTGTGAACGTGTGAATTTTGGCATAGTGTGAACCTGGCAGTGGAACTGCGGGGATGCACACAGCTTTTTTCCTTTTTATAGACATGGCCAAATTATTCTCCATAATGACTGAGTCTGCGTATATGCCTGACATACTTTTCATCTGGAGCCATAGACTGATAAAGATACAGAATCTTTCCCGTGGCACCTCTGGGGTTTCAGGCGGTGCTATAAGTTCTCTTCATTATGTTTGTGGGAGTCGCTAAATTACCATCTAACCTGAACTGTAAAAGATTTAAAATGCAGAATTTAGGCTTAACGGAGGTTGGAGTGGAGGTGGTAGCATGCAGGCCTAGAATGCCAAGGAGGAAAAAAGAACCAAAGGAGTGAATCTCTTCGTGGAGTGCTGGTCCGGCTGGTGTTACACCACCCAGGAAGATCTGACATAGACACGTCCCAGCAACTCGACTTGTTTCTCTCCTCACCAAGGGGGCCTCAGCAAGTCCTCTTTATTCTAAAACCTAAAGGCTCCTGACCTGTGCCTCATCCTCCGTGAAATAGCCCCACCATCCTGGAGACCCAGCAGCTACAGGCCCAACTCTCAAAGGCCTCAGTGTACCTGACTTGGCTCCAGGGGCTCCTGGCTTAAACAGGTTGCCATGGCTGTGGAGCACCTTTTATGGACTGCAAAGGCTCTGCTGACTTCTTCGTGCAGGTCTGTTTGAGGATGAATCTGAAGTTGCTAACTGGTGTGAGGAATGTCTAGAAGCAAAATGTAAAGTCTGTCTTCTGGACTTGGGATCTGCATAGCCATCTGGACCCCCCTGAGGGATCTAAGGCCAGGAATACTCACTGCCCTGTGGCTTCTCAGTAGTGGGGAGGGGGCTGTAGCTGTTGATGCCTGGTCTCTTCTGGAGTGCAGGCTGAGCACATCTCTCTTTCTCAAACAGTGTTTGCAAATCGTATTCATAAGGACCTGATTGCCTCTCACCTTTGCTGCCAGTCTCTAAAGGCCAACTAGTTTCAGCTTGCCCTTTCTTAGCTTTTACCACCACTGAAGTATACCAACGCATGACTCTGTTTCCTGCCTCCTGTGAATGGACAGGGTGGAAGGAAGGAAGCAAGAAAGCTAATGAAGAGAAAAAAAAAGTCTTAACCAAGACTAGGTTCCTGCATACCCAGCCAATAACATTATCGTAACTCAGTAAAAAAAAGTTTAAGTTGTAGGTCAAGTAAGCCGGGACCCCAATATGATGTGTCAAGCAGGGTTCGAACTGGGATGAGACAAGAGGGACACCTGGGGTGCAAAATTGAAGGCGGCAATGACTTTTAAGATCCTGAGAGTAAGCGCCTCTTTATATTTAAAGAAGGAGAATTTAAAGAAGTGCTAAAGAGGTACTTGCTCTCAGGCTTGTTACAGATGGTCACCTCCCAGGTCTCTGTTGCCTGACCCTCATCCTGGCCCTGGGTGGGTTCAAATTCCCCTTTTGGGCTTTTTGGGACCATGCAGACCTGAGTCCTTCCTCTTCTTTTCCTCAGGTATGAGCAGTGACTGGCAGTCACTAGAGAATAGAGATGGGCTCAGTCTGTCTTTAGTTGGCCATCTCTGCTGCATCTGGAATTTCATAGCAGGCAGTGGGAAAAGGGGATTTCAGATACAGAACTTCGGTGTAGAGAGACCTTTTCAGGAATGTGTTTGTTATAGTTTAGCATGGATAATTTAAAATTGCCACCCCCCAACACACACACACTAATTGAAAGCTGGCTGTGTGCGCCACTGTGGCAAAATAGAAACAGGTGGATCTGATCTGGTGAGGAATTGGGGAAGTAACTTCCAGACCTCTGCCCGCACTGGGCTACGTAAGTACTTTGCGGCTGGCTGGTGAAAGGAACCAGTTGGTTCAAGGAACCAATCCTCCATTCAGGCACATTATCTCCTTACCATACTCTGCAAATTTGGACCCCAAAGGTAACTTACAGCTAAACTGAGCAAGAATAATATTGGCCATGGAAAAGGTCCTGGGATTATCATATGATCTTATCACAGGTTTAATCTTTCCTTGGTTCCTCAAAACCAGTGCTGCAGAAGACCTTCCCCTCCTTTAATACAGCTTCTGTTGGGACTACTAAGAAAATTGGGCACATATGAGTGCAAAGTCAGCTAGGGATGAGTAAAAGGCAGGTGGGTGGGGAGAACACAAGGGATCTATATAGTTAGAACAAAACAAGTTAGGTTGGTAAGCCTATGAAAAAACTGTTTTTTTTTTTATCCTGCCCTACTGTGAAGTAAGCATCTTTGCTGTTAGAACAGAAACCCCCTTTCCCCTTCTCTGTTTATTACTGCTTGCCTATAAGGCCTTCACTTGAGCCTTTGCTCCAGGCTAAGGCTCTTCTGTCTTTGCACTTAGCATGGGAGAAAGGAAGATGAGGAGATCACCCAGGAAGCTCTGTTTGCTGTTTCAGAGTTAACTGTGGTGTGCAGCTAATTTGATTATCACATTTAACCAAAAACACCTGCAGGGCCTGCCAGACAGATTATAGCCAGCCTGGTATTATGGGCCTCATACAAACCCTTACCACTGTCAGACTGGATTAAATGGTTGTGTTTTTTTTTTAAAAACATAAGTGCCTCATTCAGGCCTCTGAGTAAGTATTTACATCATCTTGGTGACTCCTTGGGATAGAAGATGCACGGAGGACCTGCTTTGCTTTTGGACTCATATCCCTATGGCCTTAGTGTAGTGTTTGTGAAACTGACCCAATGGTGCATCATGTCTGGGGAAAATGAGCTTGTTCAATGTCAGCTTCTCATGGCCTGGGCCTAGAGGTAGGAGGTAAGATATAGAAGCCTCTCAGCACCCAAAACCTGGGCTCATATTGCCCCACATTCTCTTCTCTCCTTTTGAACGACAAGGTCAGCAGTCATCTAGCCTCAGGACATTTGGATGGGAAGAGCTGTGAAGCCCTAAGAGTGTGACCTAGCTTTGGATAATGGGGCACTTGGAACTACTCCAGTGGAGTTCAGATGGCAGTTCCAGTAAGGGAGTATCTGTCCTTGTTACCTGTAAGACAGAAGTTGGCCTGATTTGTGTAAAACTGATAGGATCCTTCCCTTAGTCAAATATTGGGGTGCCTGTTACACACCAGTGCTATTCTAGGCATAGTGATAAAGCAGCAACCAAGACAGATAAAGTTCCTGCTCCCCTGGAACTCAAATTTTAATTGAGGAGAGAGACAGATATTTGCAAATATTCATTGAGCAACTAGTCAATGTCCTGTGAATACAGCGGCAGATTGTTTAAAAATGTGGTATGAAAATGCAGACTAAACTTACAGTGAAAATAGTTTCAGGGAGTTTTAAGCGCCCTCAGAGAAGGGTTTGCAGTTACAATGATGGGAGTGCATGAGGAGCTGTTAGATGAGGTGGTCACAGGAGATGCCACTTGAGTCACTACCTGCGTGAAGTGAAAGAGTAAAGCTATGGGAAGAGTTAGGGGAAGACTTTTCCGGACAGAGGGAATAGTAGGTACAGACGCCCTGAGAAGGGACCCTGCTGAGCATGGAAACACATCTGGCTTATTCCAGGAACAGTGAGGTCAGTATGCAGGCTGGATTTGGAGAACTAAGCAGGGTCTAGACCAGGTGGGGTTTGGGGGGCCGTGGGAAGAAGTTTGAATTACACTCCGGTTATAGTGGGAAGCTATCACATTGCTGAAAGGGTGGGTGATATGATATGTTTTTGTTTTTTGTCTCCCAGACAGCTCTGTTGATTCCTGGAGAATGAGCTGAACCAAAGTGGAGTCTAGGAGACCAATTTGAAGGCTATTGCAGTCCAGACTAAAGACGTTAGAGGCCTGAATGAGGATAGTAGTGATGGGAGTGGGGAAGTGGTCAAGTCTGTGATATACTTTGAAGATTGGGCCAGTGGGGATAAGTCATGGGCTGCATGCGGCATCTGAGAGGAATGAGGGGTGACTCCTGAGGTTTAGGCCTTCTATAGAGAAGACAGGGAAGTCTAGTTCTATTGTATTGGTGGGGGTGGGGTGGATTGGTGTCAGCCTGAACATGTCAAGAGTTCTCTGGAGAGCTTTGAGCATATAGATGATTTTTTCTTTACTATATATCAACATGGAACTGATCAGATCATGGAGACCAGGTCTGTGGGTAGAGTAGTCCCAGGGCAGAGTCCTGAGCACTGCAGCATTTAGAGGTGGGAAGAGAAGGATCTAGCAGTGAAGACTGGAAGGAGCAACCTGTAATCCAAACAGAGGGCTCTGGTTGTGTCCTAGTTAGGGCTCACACCTTATACAATGAACCAAAATTGAACTCTGAAAATCGAAGCCTGCTGTTTGGGGAATAAATTACTTGGTTTATTTAAGGTAACGACTATGTAATTGGTTTTCCATTGATGTTTTTGAAAATTGCACATCATTTAAGAGTGGAAGCCCTGGGGTCAGACAGATTGGAGGCCAAATTCCACTTGCACCTGGGGGGTCTTAGGTAATTATCTGACATATGGGACTCTGTTTTCATCTATAAAATGGGGAGAACAATAGGACCTTACCTCAGAGTCCTGTGGTGAAGATTGAGTTGATGCGTGCAAAGTGCATGCCACTGTTTCTGGCATGGAAGAAAGGCTCAAAAATGGCAGCTTACACTGCATTAACACTTGTTCAGGGTGTATTGCTGTGAATGTTTAATACTTGGTGCTATACTGACTTTTCTGCTTTGCATTCTTGGGTCTTCATTTGCTATTTATAACTGCTGTTTGGTATTGGTTGCTGACTCTCAGCTTGGTGACAATACCCAGTTGCTTCAGCCTTGAGATTTGCCCTAATCCCTAAGACAGTAATTATGTCATCCTGGAGGTGTTCAGAGAAATTCCTTTAGGGTGAATGAATTCTGGACTGTCACAAGAATATGGAGCTGTGTTGATTGTTCCCAGCCAGGGAGAAATGTTCCCCTCACTACTTGTCCCCACTCAAAAGTCAGGAGCAATAAGAATTTATATTGAAGAATTTATGAACATAAATAATAGAATAATAAAATCACTTGGCATCTGTTGAAGTATGTGTCAGATGGTTTCAATATATAATATCTAGTCTCATTGCAGAAATCCCAAAAAGTAGATGTTGGGATTTATTAATTTATAGAGGAGAACATTAAGATTCAGAGAGTGACATTATCTGGGGTGCCTGGCTAGCTCAATCAGTGGTGGAGCATTGCGACTCTTGATCTCCTGGTTGTGGGTTCGAGCCCCACATTGGGTGTAGTGGTTACTTAAAAATAAAACCTTGGGGCGCCTGGGTGGCGCAGTCGGTTAAGCGTCCGACTTCAGCCAGGTCATGATCTTGCGGTCCATGAGTTCGAGCCCCGCGTCAGGCTCTGGGCTGATGGCTCGGAGCCTGGAGCCTGTTTCCCATTCTGTGTCTCCCTCTCTCTCTGCCCCTCCCCCGTTCATGCTCTGTCCCTCTCTGTCCCAAAAATAAATAAAAAACGTTGAAAATTTATAAAAAAAAATAATAATAAAATAAAATCTTTAAAAAAAAAAAAACCAACCCTACAAAAACACAAAGGGTCACACATTGTCTTGACCAGAGTCATACTGCTACCATGTTTCAAAGTCAAGATTTGTTGGCATGTTCCTATAGGAGTCCTGAGCCTAATTGTTTTTTTGTGCTACATTCTGCCCCCGCATAAGCGTTCATTATAGATCTGAAACCAAGATAATGGGAACCAAGTTCATTGTAAGCAAACTTCTCCTTGTATTTTACATATTACCGTTTTGATTTCATGAAAAGAATATTCTTTTCAAATCGTAAAAATGGAAGTTAATTTAGTTTTTCCCATGGTTGCTATTTAATGATTCTTCTACTACCACACTGCTTACCTTTATCTGGTTATTCATAGCTAAATATGTTTTTGTATTCCTTAAGGTAAAGGGTCATCACTGTTGACTTTACATTTTCCTGGACCATCTCAATAAGTTATAGTTGCTAAGAATCTCTGCGGGGTATATCCCCCAGTGGAAGGCAATCCATAACGCACATTGGGGAAACTAGATCTAGAGGGTTTTTTTGTTTTTTTGTTTTTCCTTTTTCTTCCCTCCATGCCACCTTAGTCACAGATGGCATTGTTTCCCAGATGTGGTCTAGTTTACCTTACTAGTGATATAAAACACAAGCAATAGCCGCCTTCCTAATAAGGAAGCTCATTTACCATTTAGAAATACATCTAAAGTTCAACTTCATTTTCATCTCAAGTGTCCATTCCAGTAACTGATCCAGTAATCAGTTTTGCTACAGCAAAATGTATCTTTGTCTCCCTCTCTCCTCTCCTTTCTACTCTTGTGTTCTTTGAGGGGTAGGAGATCAAGACTTATTTGTCTGACTGTCCCTAGCATCTTGTCTGTTGGTCATGTTGGAGGTGCTCACTATATATCCTTTGAATTGAGAAGAATTGGCCCTTTCTTTTCTTTTGCATCTTAACTCAGATCCAGTATATCTTTATCTTATCTTATTCCTTGGGACTTCCCTCTCTTATAGGAAGCCCTTGAGATATTTCATTTGCAGAGAAACTTAAGTCATTCTATATGATGAAGTTACAGCCTAATTTTAGAGCAATGTTCTTCTAGATGAGACCCTTTAGCTCTTTCCTCCACTTTAATGATGGTATCTAGGCAGGATCCAGCTATCCATGTTGTTGACCTTGATATCATGTCACCAGCCCAGTCCATCTAGATGCATTCTTTAAAAGATAAGTTTTTTTCATCATATTCCATTAAAACAGAAAAAGAAAGAATGAGGCTGATTGGGCTGCTTGTGCCCAGCCGTGGACTCTGGATTCACACTCCCTGTGCTGATTGATTTATGATGGCTCTAGACATGAATTTGGAATGCAAGGAGCAGCTCTTTCCTCCTTTTTTGCTTCCTTGAGCAGAATGCCTGGATTGCTTATGGGAAATTTGGCTGGATTGCTTATGGGAAATTTGGCAGGAGAGCAAGGGAAGGATTATGGCCTGAATTTCCACAGAACTGGAGGGAGGTGTGTTTGGAACTAAAGGGAGCCCTGCCCTTTTCACTGCCCTACTTGAAGCTGACATGTGCCCTCCGTGGCATGGCATACTAAGGCATGCTTGATCTGGACACTGCCTCCCCTGCAGCCTTGCCTTTTCACACCGTGCCAAAAGCCTGATGCTCTGGGAGTGACTCTTTCTTAAGCCTGTGTCTCTCTCTGAATTGCTGCACGGGCAGACGTTGCTGTTCCTCACTCCGACCCTGTGCACTGTGTGCATAATGTGGTCACAGCCTCTGACACCCTTGATTCACTGATTGTTCTTCCTCTTTGTTATAGGACAAGCTCCTTGATAACAGGCCTAATGTCTGCATCGTCATTGGTCCCACTCGGCCTGCCCCGCTGGAGGCGCTTCACAGAGCTTCCTCTGGTGGGAGCGAATAGAGGAGGCATTCAGCAGATAGTCCCCTCTACACATGTAGCTACAAACTGCAGCAGAGTACAGGGACTGTCCCTCATCGAGGGTGGGGGGTGGTGAGCTAAGAGCTAAATGATCGGTAGGAGTCAGTTGAATAAAGAAAAAGGACACAAGGGAAGAGGCTCCCAGATTACGGCATATGTGAAGGTAAGAGTGTAGTTGGAGTACACAGAGGAAGGGGCCAAGGTGGAGATAAGTTTAGGAGAAGTATTGCAGGGGCATTAGTCTAATTGCATATAATGAATAATTTCTAAGTGAAGTAATCAGTCTGAGTTTGCTAACCAGACAGGCAGTACTGCAAACCAGCTCCTGTTCAGGCTGTCCTCGCCCCAGACTTTGAGGCTGGTGGTGGCAGAGGCAGAGTGCTCCAGAGCATTTGTTCAGCTTAACCCAGCGTTGATCCATTTTAGTGGAGTTGGAGTGCCAGAAGTTAGCTGGGGAGTCTCAGCCCTAAAGTAAGTAGCTGTGGGTACAAGGAAGGAAGCAAAAGAACACCTTGAAGTTCAAACTCCTTGGAGACCATTTTGGTTGTTGAGATTCTGACTTTTTAAAGTTATGATTAATGCTTTCTTGTAAGATTTAAATAATTTTAGCTATACTTGTCTCCATCACGCTAAGGAGACTCTCCACTTGTCAAGGCTGATAGATTGCCCGTCAGTGCTTTTCACAGAGAAACAGGACAAAACTCTTGTTTTCATTCCAGTCTTTGACATGCAGAGCTGGTCATACAGAGTTTCATATGGTAGATGCTGATGTGGCTTCTACTGACCATAAAAGATGAGGCAGTTCGGGAGAATATTTTTCTCTCCAGAGTAGCTGGGGAAAAGAATTGTAAAGCTGGGTATGGCCATTCAGAGCACTAGAAAGCTGCCCGTCCGCTCTGGCCCTGCTGAAGTGACACAAGCCCCGTTGTCTGTTTTATGTAGAATGCCTACGGGGGGCGGGGGAAATGAATTTGGGCCTCCATCTGTATTTTTTGTTCATCATGCAGGCCACTTTTGCCAGTGCACCTAGATCCCTGGAGTGATGAGAATGGAAGAAATAACCACAGAGCCCTAAATCCTAACCCCAGGGTCCCTTCACCTTGGCCATTATTCTAGGGTTTATTACCTGGAGATTGAGCCGGGCTTCCTTGTGTTGAGATACTTCCCGCCCTTCCTAGCATGTTAGGCTGCTGCTGAGATGCTGCCAGTGTAAATTCTCTTCAGCCTAAGTGCACGTCTTCATTCTTCTCTCTCGTTGCGGGGGATGGGGGGTGGGAGGGCCTTGATACCAAAGAACTTGTTTTAGTTAATACAGAGGGGTTTGCTGGGCATCACTGGTTCTTCACATGGTCTGACATCCATGCGTGCCTGGAGCCACAGTAGAGTTTGGGATCCCGCTCTCACTTGGGCTCATGCTTATGTGTGTGTGCGCACTCTCTCATGAGCCCCTCCCCTCCCCCGCCACCCCTGTTTCTTTTTCTCTGTCTGTCTCTCTGTCTCTGTCTCTCACTTATTTGTGTCATCTCTTTCGGTGCAACTCCTGCAGTGAAGTCTGCTGGTTTTATAGGCTTGCTGGGTCACGTTCCATGAAGTTTCCCAAGCACTAGATAAATGCCACCAAGGTCAGTGGCATCGTGACCCACATTTGCTCTCTGGGGACTCAAAGATTTGTGCAGGATCTAGAGTGCAGCCACTCCCTCTTTAGAATTCAGACCTTCCTGGTAATGAGCGCCCGCCCTCCAGAGCATCAAGATGTTAACAGGATTTCTTAGACACACTCACATTAAGGTGTTGCAAGGCTGCCCTGTTGTTTCACTGTGGGGAACCAGAGCTGTTACCACTTGTGCTGTAAGAACTTGGTTGTTACATAGGAATTAAAGGAATTTGCCCTTCAGCAACTATAAAAGGATGAGTATCCAACTGTTGTGTTTGTTTTGAAAGCAGTTTAGTGCCAGAAAGGCGTGTTTGATAGAGTTCAGGAGACTACAGTCCCTTCTAAACCCTCTGTTTATTCATGACTGCATTTATTAAATGCCAGCCCCCAACAACTCCTTCACTGTGCTGTCTGCGCACTCTCCCCTCCAGCCACTGTAGCTTTCTTTGAGTTCCTCAAACTCGCCCTCCTCTCTCTGGCCATTGGGTCTCGGTCGGTTACCTCTAACAGAATACTCCTCCTTCATCTAGTTAACCCCTACATGTTTTTTCTTTTTTAATGCTTATTTGTTTATTTTGAGAGAGTGCGTGCATGAGTGGTGGAGGGACAGAGAGAGAGAATCCTAAGTGGGCCCTGCACCATCAACGCAGGGCCCAACGGGGCTCGAACTCAGGCACCGTGAGATCACGCCCTGAGCTGAAATGAAGAGTCGGAAGCTTAACGGACTGAGCCACCCCGGTGCCCCAACTATTTGCTTTTTTTAAAACAGCGAGTGCTTCTGAAACAGGAAATCACCTGCAAGTTTGTTAAAATGCAGATTCTTCTCAAGAAGGCTCCCAAAGGGGCCTTGGCTTTGACAGTTCTGACGAGCTCCCAGGTGAAGCTTGGGACTCCTTATGTGGCCTTCAGCTTAATCTGAGCCTCTTATTTTTCATGCATTTGACATTATACACTTTTCTAAAGCACTCTTCACAACTGTATAGTTTCTTAAATTTGTGCCATTATCTTAGTACTGTTCATCGTTACACAAACTGTGAACCCTGTGAGAACAGTGACCGCTTACAATTTCTGCTCATTCTTTTGTTTTCCCAACTTATCCCACAGTGTGACCTATAGGGCACACTGTATGTTTAGGATAGGCAGAGAAGTAATTGACTATTGTATTGATTAAGTTGATCAGTTTGAGGAGACAGGGAGATTATAAAACCCACGGGTTCACTTTTTTCAAGGAAAGAGCCTCCTAGAATATTTAAATTTCATGTCCAGCAGAAATAACCTAAGGTAATTTTATTTTATTTATTTACTTAAAATTTTTTTTTTAATGTTTATTTAGTTTTGAGAAAGAGACAGAGCATGAGCAGGGGAAGGGCAGAGAGAAGGAGACACAGAATCCGAAGCAGGCTCCAGGCTCCGAGCTGTCAGCACAGAGCCCAATGCGGGGCTCAAACCCACAGACCGTGAGATCATGACCTGAGCTGAAGTCGGACGCTTAACCGACTGAGCCACCCAGACGCCCCCCTATAGTGATTTCAGACTGAAGTGATTACATGGTGGGTGAGTGCATGGTGCTTGGTCTTCATTATGCGAAAGGAGAAAATGCCAAATCACTTGAACTCTTGACTTGTCATTCCCAAGGACTGTATTCCTTTTTTTTTTCTTTTTAACATTCTTTTTTATTAAGATAAAATTCATGTAACATAAATTAAGCATTTTAAAGCATACAGTTCAGTGGCATTTAGTACACTGACCATGTTATGTAATCATCAGCTCTGTAGTCTATTTTTAAACATTTTCATCACCCCCATGGGAAACCTCATCCAAAGGACCATCTTGGTAAGTTCAGCATTTCTAAAACTTTGTGGTCTCGGCAGAAGTGCTCCAACAGCCTTTATGTGAATTATATCTATGTTGACAGAATGAGAAATTAAAATTAAAAAAAAATGAAAGATTTTTTTACAGATTTATTAAATGACATTTTACATTTTTGTAAATCTCTTTAATGTCTGAGTTAATAGAAGGTAATTAGGTAATAGTGTCTTCTTCTTTCAATCTGTTGTCATTTATTTTGTTACTGAAGGATATGAAAAAAATCAGGGCACACAGATATATGCAGTTGGAGAAGGAAGAAGTATTTCTAGTAACCTTTTGAGACCATTTTGAGTATTCTTTTTTGTTAATATACCAACAGTCAACAGGTGATCATTTTCTTTAAAAATTATTGCAATGTGGAGAATGAAATCCTGTTAGTGAACTTTTCACGCAAAATGGCATTGAAACCTATTGGCCTACACTGTACTTTGGCTCTTTTACCCATGCTTGATTTTTTTAATTTAATTTTTAATGTTTACTTATCTTTGAGAGAGAGACAGAGCGTGAGCAGGGGACGGGCAGAGAGAGAGGGAGACACAGAATCCGAAGCAGGCTCCAGGCTCACAGAGTCTGACATAGGGCTCGAACCCACGAACCGTGAGATCATGAACTGAGCTGAAGTCGGACGCTCAACCGACTGAGCCACCCAGGTGCCCCCCGTGCATGACTTTTTAATGCACATTGGCCATTTGGAAAGTTTTGGTTCAGGGAATCATACGAATCTTCCAATGTGGACACATTGCGTCATAAAAAACTTTTAAAATCACGTGTGTTAACATTATCACTGATGACATTAAAAATAGTTATTAAGTATTGGGAAGCTGCCAAGGTCATGGTGGCCAATCCAAGTTGTCAAAAATTGTCCTTTTTTTTTGTTTGTTTTCTTGAAAGAATGAATTTTATTATTGTAACAAATATTGTTGTTTTCCTAGAAGCGACCACCTTGCTTGGTTCATTTCTGAGAAAATGTCTACCAGGCACTGAAGTCTGAATAACCATAGTTTCTCAGTTGTTTTTTCAAGTTAAAATGGTGCTTTGTAATAAAAAGAGGTTGGTTTAGTTGCAACTCAGAGGATTGCACAACTGCTTTCCCTTCAAGTCAGCTTCGGTATGCAGCAAAGTATGCACATTTCCTCCTTAATTACAGTATTAAAAAAATGTGTGGTAAAAGGTCAAAATTTAATAAAAATAATTTTCACTGTTTTATCAAGGGTATTCGTTGAGCAAAACCTGGTGGTTGTTTTTTTGTTTGTTTGTTTGTTTTGTTTTTAACCTGTTAGTTTGGAGTGGTAAAGAATGCATTGTTGGTATAGTTTGAGGCAACTGCCTAGATTAATTCTAAGGCTGCAGCACTTTCCCTGAACCTTATTTCCACGTCCTGTGGAACCCCTGAAAATGTCTTGGGAACCTCCCAGGAGTCTATGGGCCACACTCTGAGAACTACTGGTCCTAGCTAAAATAAGAATCACAAAGTAGCCTTCTAGTAAATACGCTCATTCCAGCTCCTTCTTAAGAAGTATACCTGACTACAAGGCTAGCAGAAGAAATCTCCTGTGACTATACTAAAGCAAATGAGCCCGACTGAGAGTTCGATGAATTCTCTCATTGCAGAACTAGCTTGAATATTGCCCCTAGGTTGCCTGTTAACATCTAGATTTTTTTTTATTCAGATATCTCCAACATATTTTATTTGCTGACACTTTGAGTGAGACATATTTTTTAATTGATTATAAAAATCTGGAGATTGTTGGAAATAGTTTTTTGTAGAATTCCAATTTTTAAAAAATTAGAGTTCAGATTTGGGTTCCTAACTTCTCTGTTCAGCAGAGCTATTCTTTCATAGCCTTTTCTCAGTCTTTTTTTTTTTTTTTTAAACCTGAGTAATTTAGAACTCAAAGCTTAAAATTCTCACTATACGTTGACTCTAAACTCTTGTCCTAGAAATGTGCTTGTATATTTGACCGTAAGTTATGATGTTAGGATTCACACTGCGTAGGCTTGCTTGATCTTCTCATTGGATAGCATATCTATTGTGTTTCTTTATGAATGTTTATTTCTTCCAAGCATAAAGTTTCCAATCTGATTTTATTAATATTATAAGGTGGTTTTTTATTTTTAAGTTTGCTGTATTTTTCATAATTATTTTGCTCTTTGTGGTGAGTTCAAGTTTGACTTAAAACCAGTTCATAGGAATCATCACTAGGGTGTTTAGGTGACTATTGTGAGACAATTCATTGAATTACCTACCATCACAAGCTAGGATGTGTTTAATCTTCATTCGCTGGACCATTTTGTGTAGAAATGGGAGTGGAAAACTCCTTAGGGTATTAATACCAATGGGTAGATGTTATAGGAAAAGATTGTTCAGTTCATTATATTATGAAAAGAACATGAGGATTCTATTTGAATCATGAATCTGTTCTTTCATAGCTAGGTGACCTCGGTCAAATCACTCAATTTCTCTGAACCTCAATTTCCTCATTTGTCAAATTGTAATAATAACCCCTCTCTTGTGGGAATTGGATTTAATAGTATAACATAAAGAAGGTAACACATTGCCTTAAACCTGCTACTCTCAACAAATAGAATTAATGTTAACATATATTTTAAAAACATTTTTGATAAGACTTTGTAAAAGTATAGAATGTCAAAGACTTAGGAGGTTACCAGTAGAAAATATAAATCTGATTCAAAAGAGAACAGGAGGGGGATACCTGGATGACTCAGTAGGTTAAGTGTCCGACTCTTGATTTTGGTTCAGGTCATGATTTCATGGTTCCTGAGATTGAGCCCCTTGTCGAGCCCTGCTTTGGGCTGTGTGCTGACAACATGGAGCTCGTTTGGGATTCTTTGTTTCCTTCTGTCTGCCCCTCCCCTACTCGCTCATGCTCTCTCTCTCTCTCTCTCTCTCAAAAGTAAATAAATAAATTCAAAAAAATAGAGAAAAGGAGAAACTTATTTATATAGACAATGAAAGAAAGAACTGTGAAAATATAATCACTAAGTTATATTCAAAACTGGTTAATGTTCTACAGGGTAATAAAACCCCCTTTTGAGATTGTCTTTTCTGCTGAACAGAAATTATTCACATCTCTGCCAAAAAAAAAAAAAAAAAAACATTTGCAAACTTATCAGTTTTAGCTCAAAGTGAAATCTACTCTGACAGAGTCTGAGTCCTCATTGATAGTAAATAGTCAATCAAGCAAAAGTTGTGTTTCCCTAGAGAATTAATTAATAGGGCCTGCTGGCATTGTGGCTATTTTAGATGGGTGAGGAGTAGAGGAATTCAAATTCATCATTATCCATTAACTTGGGTTTTAAAATCATGTGGGAATGTTGATGAGACCTGGGGAACACTTGAGGGTAGAAGGGGTTAGAGTTAGCTTTGAAACCCCTGCCTTAATCAGAGATCCTATACAGGCTTCACTCTCATTGAAAACCTGGACTGCATGTAAAGACCAATGGCATTCCAGGACACAATATAACAGGGAATTTATTTTTCTTTCTCAGCCTGGGACCCGGGATCTGTAAGGAAATTTATAAAAACATTTAAATTTATTCTACCATTACCACTCCCTGATACTGCTTGAACCCTGGCTGAAGAACATGTAGTCAACCTGTGGCACCTAGGATTTCCAGAAATAGCTCCTCTGCAGATGAGTTCAGAATAAAAAAAATACATAGGAAAACAATCCAGTATCAACCAGAGACCATGGAAACAATGTACAGAAATATTAAAATCCATAGACTTCAAATAATAAAACAGTAATTTAAAAATCCCATAGAGGGGCACCTGGGTGGCTCAGTCAGTTGAATGTCTGACTTCGGCTCAGGTCATGATGTCACAGGTTGTGGATTCAAGCCCCATGTCGGGCTCTGGGCTGACAGGTCAGAGCCTGTAGCCTGCTTCAGAGTCTCTGTCTACCTCTCTCTCTGCCCTTCCCATGTTCATACTCTGCCTCTCTCTTTCTCCCAAAAAGAAAGAAAACATTAAGAGAAAAATTTTAAGTCCCATGGAAAAACATAAAAATAACTGTATTTAAAATAATTAAAAATACATAGAAGGAGTTAAAAGCAAAAGAACAGGCAGCATTGGAAGAGGCAAATGGAACTTAGGTAAAAAATAATTAAAATTAAAAATCATTTGATTAAATAAATATCAGACTAAACAAAGCTGATGAGAGACTTACTAAACAGGAAGATAGACCTTTAAAAAATTCCAGAATGCATTCCAGAGAAATAATGAAATAGAAAATATTTGAAGAGGCGTGGCTGGGTGCCTTAGTTAAGCATCCGACTCTTGACCTCATCTCAGGTCTGCATCTCAGGGTCATGAGTTCAAGCCCTGTGTTGGGCTCCACGGTGGGTGTGGAGCCTACTTAAAAAAGAATATTTGAAGAGACATGGAAGACAGAATGAGAAGATTTAAAATAAGTCTGTAGGAGGTACAGAGGATGAGACTAAATAGAATGGTAAGGCGTAACATTTGAAGAGATGATGGCTGAGAATTTTCTTAAATTGAAAAATCTAAAACATCAGATTCAGTAATCATGACCAACTTCAAAGAGGAGAAAGAAAACTGAGTCTACAAAAATCACATCCATAAAGATCTCTTGTATTATAACTAAGAGCCCCACACCTTGGCCCACATCACATGAGAAATTAGGGAATGAACTTCCTGTCACCTAGCCTTGCCCTTGGAACCAGAGTCCTGGTATAACACTAGTGAGGTGAATAATGCAGACGTTTTTCTCCTTGAACTTCACTGTTGGGAAAGTGGTTTTAGACTGATACCTTTCAGGTGTAGTATTTTATAGCTGAGCATCATTTGTTCTACCTATTATCTCTTCTGATTGTAGGCTTCATCCTCTTCATTGGTGGGAGTTTTAGGGGTTAGCCAATCTTCCTGGTTTGTGCGTAGAACCAGAATAGTCCCTGCTTGGCAAATTGCCTTAGCACTTCCACTGGCTTTGAAGGCAGGAAATGAAATCTCTACATTTTTGGTGTTGACTTGACCTTCCTAAGCTATTCCTCTCCTTCTCCTTTCTGCATATGAATTGATACAGGTACCTCCATTTTCTGGACTTAAATAGAGATCTGAAGCTGTAAAGCGTCCCTGGGAGGGGGTCACACGCCAGGATACCTCACTTGCAGACAATCACAACAGATTGAGATGAGAGAATGAGAATGAGTGCTGGCGGCAGATGCATTTTTAGAGATAAGGACAATACAGAAAACTCCAATCCTGATATAACATTCCTCATTTCTTTCTCGTTATTTTTCATTTCATGTTCAGTGCTAGGAATCAGTGAGTCTCATGATGCAGGACTGTGAGGTCTATACCACCCTTGATTTCTTTCCGGAGGAGTAGTGCTTCAGTGTGTCTTGAGTTGGGCCTCCAGATAGTTCTTACTCTTTCCTTTGGTTTCTGTTAACAGAATGGGATTGTTTTCTCGGCCCCTCAGGGGGAACTCCTATTAACCATCCCTGTTACTGATTTTTCCCCCTTCTCTTTCCTCAGCATCCGACCACACAGTGCTTCGGTGCTTGTCAGATATAATGTTCTTCAGAGAAGGTCTTTCTTTAATTACTTTTCATTCTTTTTTTTTTTTTTTCCTTTTCCTAACTCATACACACGCAGTGTTGCTTTGAACAGTTGTTTCCTATCCCCCTCTGTCTGGAAACTAGATGATTAATTTTTTTTTTTTGTCATTGCTGTAATTGAAATGCCCACATTTCAATTTCTGCTGCATGTGCTACCCAGCATTTAGCTGGACAAGACAGAGAGAGAAGCTGGAGGGGAGGTGGTCGTGAAACATAAAAGCTTTTTATTTTCATAATGGCTTGGAGCGTACCCTTCCTGGGTGGGGGAACACAGCTACCATGGCAACAGGTGCTGGTTGGGGGGAAGGCTGCAGCAGCCCTGGTAGAACAGGAGTCTGTAGACTGTGGAGCAGCACGTGGGGGCGGCAGTAGCCTCCAGCATGCTTTCCTTTCCCTAGTAATTACTGCCATTTTTCATAATTAAGACTGTGTGTTATGTATAGATGGGTAGGTTGGTGTTCTGTTTTGCTTTTGAGTGGCATAGAGAGCAATCAGCAGGACCATAAGTCAGGCACTGGCCTCTAAGCCCCTGCTGTGTCCGTAACCGAGAACTAAGGTCTAGTAGGCTCCTGGGTGCGGAGCCTGCTCTGCCCTTGGTGCAGGCACGGGCAAGCCTTCTTCATCCACCCCGTTCTCTCGTCTTGATGCATCTCAGGCCTGGGGTTCCTTCCTTGCAAATGCCAGTCTGCTCGGTTGGGGATTTTCAGAGCGTGAGTCTCTCCTGTCAGGTCTTCCTAGAAATGCCACACCTAGAAACTCTGCTTTTCAGAGGTTCACCTTCACCCAGGACCTCATTATTGGCCCCCAGATGCTCAAAAAGTTGTGGGTTTTTTTTTTTTTTTTTTTTGGACTCTTGCATAGAGCGAGTCCTTATCATAGGGATTCTGTTCTCTCCCAGCTCAGAATGCTGAGCCTGATAAATCTTGCCCAATGATGCTTAGTTCTGCTAATCACTAACTTCCTGCTGTCTCTGAAACAGATTCAGTAGTCAGAGCGCCTTGCAAAAGGAGAAGCAAAACTAAGTCCATACAAACGCACATCCCAGAGAAGCTATGAAACACTGTGGACAGAAAAATCTGTAAAGACCTCTTGAATCATAAATAAGAGCTCAACAACCATGGTCTTTAATTTAAAGTTGTTTTTTAGGACTTGGTGGCCCGGTTACACTGTGCCTCTTGCATCACACACCCAGGAACACCAGAGCTGAAAGCTTAATTTCTTACCGCAGCCTGCTTTACTGATACCATTCTCTGTGTCTCATCATTCCTGGCTCTCTGAGCCTTCTGTTTAAATTTTTCCTCCTCCACCTCCTCACTGTCATCATCATCACCACCATCCTCCCTGCTGTGCGCAGCACTGGATAGTCTTCAGAGCCTTTTTCACCCTCTTCCTTGCCTTGTCCTTAGAGCCTCCATGTGAAGTAGATTGAGGAAGTACTAGGATTCTTGCTTGGCCTCGGTGGCAGCCATAAGTGCCTCCCAAGTGCCACGGCACTCGCTGGGATGAGTGGTTTATTTTGCAATTAGTGGGACACATACTCTGAAGCTCAGGTCCCTTCAAGTCCTTTGGCCACCAGCCTGAAAATAGTTCTAACAAAATTTATTAAGCACCTGTCCTGCCAGGTTCTGGGCATACATTGATATGTATAAACAAGACAGATAGGGGGTTTACCTTCACGGAGCTTACAAAGGGGGGGATGGCCTCATTTCCCTGCCAGACGTCTTTATTTGTGGTTCTGTAGCAGACCCCAGTACAATCCTGTACCAAATACTGAGCCAGTGAAATTGAACCTTGCCCAGATTCATAGAGAGGGGTTTGATATCTCAGTAGTAGTTTTTCATCCTCATTAGATTTCATGAAAGATACCTGAATTATAAATACAAGAACATCTTAATAGATGTACAGCTATATTTATCTGTAAAATTATAGAAGTAAGGCCATCTTTGCTGGGTATGTCTTATTACTTACCTGTTAACTTTTGGTCTGCTTGACTGGAGACTGATTGTTATGTCTGGGCCCTTAATAAAGTCATTGGATCAATAAACATTTAGAAAACGGTCAATATCATTAATCAAAAAATAGAATTGAAAACTAGATAGGCATAATACTATTCACTACTTATTAAAAATTTCAAAATAATAATGCCTTAGGGCCTAGAGAAACAGGCATGCTGAAACATTCTAGGTGAGAATGTAAATTGATAAAGGTCTCCTAGGTGACAGTTTGGAAATAAGTATTAAAATCTTTTATACCCTTTCATCCAGAAATTCAATTTCTGTGAATTTATTGTAGAGAAAGAAAGATGTACAAAAACATTTATGTGCGTACAGGTTTATTGTGGTGTTACTGGAAACAACACATCAAAAACAATCTGAATGTCCAATAATAGAGGCCTTCTTGAATTTATTATCCATACAATAGAATACTATATAACCATAAATATGTTGGACAAGGTAATGAATGATATTTGAAAAGTATATAGTAAGGCAGTAAAAACAGGTCATAAGGCTATGTGCATGCAGTATGATCTAGGTTGTTTAAAATACGTGTGTGTGTGTGTGTGTGTGTGTATTTCTAAGTGTGTGTGTGCCTGAGGAAAGCAAAGGACAAAATATCTATACCTTAAAATGTTAAATGAAATTTAATTATTTCTGACTAGTTGGATTATGGGTGATTTTTATTTTCTTTGTGCTTTTCTATCTTTTTCAGTTATCCTACAATGAACACTTGGAATTGTAATACCAGAAAATAAAAAGCTTAGGCTTTTCTCCCTAATTATAGCATTAAGAGAAAAAAGAGGGGCGCCTGGGTGGCGCAGTCGGTTAAGCGTCCGACTTCAGCCAGGTCACGATCTCGCGGTCCGTGAGTTCGAGCCCCGCGTCAGGCTCTGGGCTGATGGCTCGGAGCCTGGAGCCTGTTTCCGATTCTGTGTCTCCCTCTCTCTCTGCCCCTCCCCCGTTCATGCTCTGTCTCTCTCTGTCCCAAAAAAATAAATAAAAAATGTTGAAAAAAAAAAAAAATTTAAAAAAAAAAAAAAAAGAAAAAAGAAAGGACCGTTATTTAAAAATGGCCACTGCTCTAAGGGACAAAGTGACATCCAATGACATTTACTGATTCTATCTTAAGGAAGATAGACATTTTGTTTCATAAGTTTACCCCTATGTATGTCCCAGGGGCAAGGGAGACATGCATGGGTGTGTACATGTGTAAAGGAGTGTACCACCCAGCTGGGTGGTTGTGTGAGTGTGTGTGGCCATGTATCACAGCCTTGCACTGCCGTGGTTCTTGTGGGAGTCACATAGATTAGCGTGTCCACAAATGCTGTCTGTGTTGGACTGACCAATGTGGTTCATGCCCCTGACTCATGGCCACATGCGGTTCCATCTGGTGCCCCAGGTACAGCTACAGGCATCCTGTCCTCCATGGGTCAGGAGTCTGCAGAACTGTCACCTGTGCCAGGGCTTTATGAGATAGACTTTCTTGGAGCCACTTAGTACTTTTTTCTTTAAGTCCCAGTTTTTTATCTTGTAATACCAACTCATGTGGAAGACTCGTTCAGGTGAGTGAAAGTATTAAGTGATTTTTCTGACATTTTTATAGTGAACTCTGAACCCTGGCCTTTCATAGAGTAGCAGGCCTTCCTGAACCTTGCTCTCTCTTCTCCCCCTCAAGTTTTCCAAACACAAATGATATTTTTAAAGGATTACTCTTTTGTTTGTTTCCTGCCCTGTTTAATGATTACCTAGCTTTTTACATAACCCAACCAAATGCTGGCACATGTCAATGGGATTGTGGTATAGTTATCTCCTGCTATGTAAATTTTAGGAAGGTGGCCTTCTGTTTGCAAGACTGAGCAGTAGATCTATTAGTGACGTTCACTGGAGGAGTCTCTTCCTAACTGGGTTGGGGCAACAGAGATGGATGAGTGGGAGGAGCAGCCAGAAGCCACAGGGCATTCTCAGTGTTGGGTGGGAAAACCTAGAGGTGGCAAGGATTCTGGTGCTTTCCATTGTGCTAAACAACTCTTGACACAGACTTCAGCATACCTGTTCAAACTCCTGTTGAATGCAACTCTTAAAGAGATCTGAGGCAGGCAACACTAATGTCTGTGGTTGAAGATTGGACTTCTTAATTGCCCATGCATTTGTGTATATGATTTGTAGTGTTCTAATTTGTGGACTTCTAGACTCTACTCTCTGCAATGACAGAGCTCAGCTCACATGTCTCCCCTTAGAGGCCTTGCCCAGCCTACCTAAGTTAGTCCTTCTCACCAGTTTTTATCACACGCTCCTATTTAATTTCATCTTACCACTTTCTCAGCCTGACAGTCTTACTGTGTTTTGTGTATTTTCTGTCTTCCTAATGGGACTGTCATGCCAGTATATTGAAGGATGAATCTTGGCTTTTGGGTTCACTGCTGTATCCCAATGCCTAGAAGACCGCATGGCATCTCGTAGGTGTTCAGCCTGTCTTGGGGAGGACCAAACATGGTACATTTGGGAACATGCAAAAGGCCAGGGTAGTTGGGAGCTGTGGGTGAACGCAGAAATGCAGGATGGCAGTTTGGAGAGGTAGGCGGGGTCAAATCATATAGGCTACAGCGAGGACTTTGGAGTTACTTGAGGATCTGATGTTCATTAAGTATTTTCATCTCTGTGGATTTATACGTGATCCAGACTGGTTTGCTAAAGTGAACTATTGATGGCTTTTCCACTGGGAAATGTGCACCATGGTGTCCTTAAAGCCCACACTGCTGTTCTCTTCCCTGTCTCTACTGCCATCAGCCTGGCATTCTTAACCCACCTGTCCAGAGGAGCCCAAGAAGGCAAGGGGACAACAGCTAAGGTGTCAGGCTGCACTGCCTGCTCAAATGAAAGCATTCCAGAACTTGGTCATTAAACACTTTGACTTATCCATTGAAAAGTATTGGATTTGGGCTTTGTGAATGACACTCTGTGAGAGCCTAAACGAGGGGCAGATCAGGAGCCCAGATCTCACCTCCATGGTTTAAATCATTCGGTGTCTGTGTGACCAGATACCCCCTGCTGTTCTCTACCTAATGAACAGGTTGGGTTTCTCACAGTGGATCACCAGTTCCTGTTTGACCCTGCACTTTGTTTTATATTTTGCTTCCAAAGTAGCAGAATTCAAGGAGTCTCCAGTTTTGTGTGCTGGCTACGAGGAGGACAAATCAGATTTTGCCAGACGTACACTGAAGTAAGAACTCTATTGGCATAATTCCCTGATGAGTCTATTTTTGTGGTGAAGGCAGAAAATATAACAGAAGGGTCTGTGTGTTCACTCTTATTCTAACATGTCCCACTATGTATAAACACAATTATTTTATACGTACAAATAAGTAAGATGAGCTACATTTCCACTTAGGCTTGAGCTCATACGGAAATTTTGGACATAACAGTTTAGTGTAACAAGGAACTAGGATAGGTTGGCACCAAGCTTCAGGAGTGGGGAGGCGTAAGAAGGGGTAATCCACTCAGATTTTGTTTTCTAGCTTTTAGGGTCTATAAAAAGCATGTTGTCTTTTAAACAATTCTGTTCTTTAGCATCAGACATTTGAACACAGAGAATGTCGATGTTCTCTTCAAATGACTCTTCATTTGGTGTTAGGGATCTGGGACTTCTTCTTTCACTTTTAGTACTAATTGATTTCCAGAACTTTCCCATGGCTTGTCAGTTCCTGTACATAAAGAACCATGAACTCTTCAGGACACCTTGAAATAATTTTTTTCTTAGTTGAATATCTACATGTAATTCAAAAGTTCTGTGGTAGCATGTCAGCTTTAAATTTTAGTCATTTTGGTACCTTGGCCCTTGAAATAAAGCTACCTTTTTCAACCTCAGCCTCTGAATTTGTTTCAGACTCATGGTAAAGAATGCAATTTTCTTTTTTTTTCTTTCTAAAAATTTTTTAAAAATATTTATTATTGAGAGAGAGAGAGAGAGAGAGACAGAGAGGGAGAACCAGTGGGGGAGTGGCAGAGAGAGAAGACACAGCATCGAAAGCAGTCTCCAGGCTCTGAGCTGTTAGCACAGACCCCCATGAAGGGCTTGAAGTCGTGAACCACAAGATTATGACCTGAGCCAAAGTCAGATGTTTAACCGACTGAGCCACCCAAGAGCTCCAAGGAATGCAGTTTCCTGTCTGTTTTCTTTTTGGGGTAAAAGTACCCTCCTTTTCAAAAATAAACCAGATGGGTTATTTCCTTGATTTAAAATATCTCCATGAAAGGAGACAGATTACCCAGGGTATATGTATGACTGTGCCTGAGTGTTTTTTGTGTTTTTGTTTTTGTTTTTGTTTTTTTTCCTTTCTAACAATCTGTCAATCTCTTACTCCGCAACTCTCCTATAGCCCCATCTGTGGATTTGGAATCTTGACTTGCCCTCCAGGAAGGATTATGGTCCTTTCCCTGAAAATGAGGCTTGCATTTCATGGGACGTGAGAAGCTCTGACTGCTCAGTGTCACAGCTACTGTTACGGTTGGAGCTGAGCCACATGGTGAAGGGCCAACCCTTAGCCTTTGCTGTAGCTTCTTTTGTCCCTGTTCTTTGACCCGTAGAATGGGACTAGTAAGAGGGATCTGGCTTCAGAAGACTACTATTTATTTTACTTAAAGATTGTAAAGATGGTTAAATTCAGTGAGCTTTATGAATATTTACACGACATGTTCAATATCGGTGCTGTTTGTGGGTGACTCTTAGCCGGGTAGCAGGTAACTAGCACCTTGAGGCTATGACTCTAGGCCTTTAAATCATGTTGGCCTCAACATTCTGTTCTGCTGCCAAGTTCCTAGTGGAAGTCAGCACAGTGACTAAGGGAAAAATGTGGACCAGCTTCATAGACCTTCCACGTTAACACAGATGTAGGTGCAAATGCACACTGCCTGGTAGGTTTTTGTTACTCAAATCAAAGAAGTACTGTATTCTAGTTTTTACATGTCTTGGATTCTCTGAAGAGGTTTTATGCTGGTTTGCAAAGTTCTCCTGTCTCTTACATCCCAGGGCCTTTGAGCATGTAAGTCTTAGTAGCTGAGACCTTTCTGAGTCTACAGAGAGAAGTGACAAATATTACGCTCTCCCTCTGATCAGAATTTTCTCATTGCTTTTCATGTCACTGAGTAGAGAACAAAGCTCTTAAAGTGGCCTGCAAAGTCCTACAGGATTGGCTGCCCCCGGGTCCATTACCTGTCTGGCTTTCCCTAGTGCTTTCCCCTGTTCTCACTCAGTGACAGACACATTGGCTTTCCTTAGGCAGTGCCAACATGCCACATGTGTTCCTGCCTGAGGCATCTGTGTCTAGTGTCTGCTCCCTGTAGCTTTTTCCCCAGAGTTTTGCAAGATTTGCACAGCTTGCTTTCTTCCCTCCTTCAGGTTATTTGTACATTCCTCTTTGTCACTGACACCTTCCCTGACCACCCTGTCTAAAATTGCTAATAGGCCCTCATTCCTGCCTTTCTGCTGTGTATTTTATTTGCTTATTGTCTGTCCTACCCCCAAAATAATATAAGCTTCATAGAGCAGGGAGTTTTGGGGAGTGTCTATTTTGTTCACTGCTCTATCCCCAGCTCTTAAAGCAGTCCTTAGCACATAAAAAGCCCTCGAAAATACTTGATTGTTGAAAAATACACGATGCACTATTGGCCTCTGTTCTGGGTCACCTTGTACCTCCTTCCTTGGATAGGAAGTCCTAAGGCAACTTGCAAGCCCATGACCTGCCTTTCTGGACAGTGCTGGCCTAAAGATGATAGGCTGAGCCACTGAAGGAAGTGTTGCCACCAACAGGAACTTAGGTATTTACAGCACTTGGTACCGTCAGGTTGGCATGTCATGCCTATAGGCAACTTTTAAACTTCCTCCATTTATGCTGTGGCATCTCTCTCTAGATGGGAGAAAATAAGCTTCAAAATAAATAAATCAGTGATAATGAATGTGAAAGGACTTTAGAAACTGTAAAATGTTTCGAAAATGATAATTCCATTGGACTGAAGAATGTTTCAAATTGTTCTACAATTTGAAATAGTTAAGTAATTTTCCAGGAAGAAATGTTCTATGGGCCAGCTTCTTCATAGGTTTTTTTTGTGTGTGTGAGTGCTGTTTTTCTCCATCCAGGCCCGTGGACTGGGTCATAGAATATAGCTACAGGCTAGGACCTGAACCAGCCATGAGCAGAGAAGGGAAAACTCATCAGTCAACCCCTAGATTGAAGGCATGTGCCTTCTTTGTGCATAAGACTATTCAGATACCAAGTAGCTGAAAGAGTGTAGGGCAAATGGAACTCAGGTTGGCCTGTTGTTAGTGTTTAAACGACTGTGACTAATTTCAGAAAATGAGGCAGCTTAGTAAAAAAGTACAGTTCTTATTCTTAATGAAAGCCAGCCTATTCTGGAGGAGGCCAGTAATTCCCATGACCCAGATTAGTTTGCTACCATTGGAAAAAATTAGGGATTAATGCTGTTGATGGGCAGACTTGAAGGTAATATTCTTGTTTGCTTTCAAAACATCCTTTTAAAAATAATCAGGTTCTTCTTTTACCCATGATCTCTTTAGGTTAAGCTTTTTAGAAGAATGGCATGTGGAACAAAATGGCAGCCTATATACTGTGTATAATCTATTTCACACATGTCTGCACATACAACACACACACACACACACACACACACACACACACACACACTGCATTGTACCAGGGCATTTAAGAGCAGTAGCTCTGGAATCATACTGTAGATTGCCTGCCTTCAAATTCCATCTCTGCTGCTTATTTGATACAGGACCCTGGACAAATTTGAGTTTTCTGAGCATTAACTACTTCATGCAGGACAGTAGTAGAAGTTACCTTGTAGAATTATTGTAAACATCAAATGAGATCATCGATGGAGTACTTAATTCCTGACTCAGGTTAAATGCTGAGTTGCTCTTACTGTTGATGACAGTTTTAATATAATCTAAGATAGGCAGGAAGTACAAGGGTTTTCAGAAAGGGATGAGAAAAAGACATTGATGATATGTCTTTAATAAGACATATTTAATGAGAACATTAGAAAGAGATTGGTATAATATTGTGAGCTTATGGTATATTGCATAATGCACATTAGGTAATGCATGTAATAATGATAATGATACCCTGTGAATATGTTGTGGACATTGCACCTTGCAGATTAGCGATGTGGCCAGGGAGAGCCATGTTGTGGTTTGTTACGTGCCCTCAGTGTCAGGGTGAGGTGCGCTGGCTACTCCCCCAAAAGCTATCCCCAGCTTGGCAAAGACTCTGAGACACCGGTAGGTTACATGGAGGTTTAAGCCAGACTTTTAGTGCAGCTGAGCCTTGATAACCCTTAGATGAAGCTAGCCTCCCAAAGCATGCACGTGTCCTTTTCTCCCCCTTAATACCTGATAGGAACAAGCTCTATCCTAGGCCCTGGGGATGTGGCATTGAGGGAGATTAGTACCATCTCTGTTCTCTTGGAATAAGTGGGGGAGATGATGGCAATTCCATGAATGGTGACATAATTCAGTAAGTGCCAGGAAAGAGAAATGAGGAAATAGCATTGTAACAAAATACCTGGCCTGGTACAGAGTGTCCAGAAAGACCTTTCTGAGAAAGTGCGAGTAGTAAGTAGGAAAAGGACAGATCAAGAGGAGCTGCAGAGCTTCCCTGGTTAGGGGATCAGCATAATGAAGGGCCTGGAAGAGGTTAGCTGGACCCTGTAGGATCTTGTAGGCCATGCCAAGGGTTTTCATCTTAAAATTAAAATTAGCCAAAGCCCTTGGCAGTTTTTAAACAGTTAGTGATGTTGCATTGGAAGGGATCAGAGTGGAAATAGAGCTGGTTGCACACTCTTTTCCTTTTGTCTGAGGAATTTTTGGCACCAAGTGAGTGTTAGAGTTGACATGCATACAATTGGGAGGTACTTAACACCTTAGCAGTGACATTCACCCATCTGAAGCACGGTTTATATATGTCACCAGAAGTGGAGAAGACATTGGCAGTTATTCACAGAGCTTTCAGATCCCTGGATGAAAGCAATGTAGCCTGGCCTGATGGATGTATGGCCATAATTGTCATTTTTTGGCGGGGGGGGGGGGGGTGGTTGGGCGGGCGGCGAGAAACAATCTTTTCAGCCCCTCCTCTGGTTTTTCTTTCAGTTTCTTCCTTTGATTTTATCCTTTTCAGTTTCTTTCAATTTTCTCAGTCCTAAAGCGTTTACTCTTTAATCATTAGGAAGCAGCTCTTAGACGTGCCAGCCAACCACAAATGGAATGCTCTCAGATTTGAGGGGGTCTTCCCTCATTTCCATGATAGTGTCAAACATGCAGCCAGTTTTACTGCAGGAAGGGAGAAGAAACAGTGGTTAATTTCGTATCACTCTGAAAAGGCATGAACCTTGTTCTGATTTCTCGGTTTCTCCCTTTTTTCTAATTTAGTGATTTGGGTGGTGAATGAAGGAGCACTGTTTATTTTTCTGTTCTGTCCACCGCTTCATTCGGCACAGGTTCAAGCACGTAACTGCTCTGTGTATTCATTTTTGGTTGGGTTTTCCGAGGAATAGTTGTGCCTCTTGTAGCCTAGGCTGAACTGACCCTGAGTGGTGTGGGAACATCAAAGTGCTAGGGTAGAGAGTATGGCTGTTCGCTTCGACAGCACATATACTAAAATAGGGTAAAGAGTATGGGTTTCCTCTCCTGGCTCTGCCTTTGGTTGGCCTTGTGACCTCAGGCAAATTACTAAACCTGTCAGTGCCTCAGTTTCATCCTCTGTAAAATGTTAGGGGTAGCCTCACCTACATGCCTTAAAGGGTCTTCTTGAAGATCACACTGTGTATCATTACCCACCGTAAACACTCAATTATTCAAAGCTTTAAATGTGACTTCTCACTGGACCACCATTCCCAGAAAGATGTTGAATATGGCTGGTGAGCATGACCCAAGTCAGTACACAGAACTATTTATTTTAAACTCTCATTCTGGTGCCAGCCATTGGGACAGCCCAGCAAAGTTATATTTATGGCTCTAATGGGTTTCCTTGGCACAAGCCTCCCCAGCACGATCCAGATGGGTCCAGTGTTACCAAGTCCTGGTGGTATTCAGGCAACACACACATACAGACTGACTTACTAGAAAACGTGTAGCCACTGGGGCATGGGGATTCCCCCACCACTCCCCATTATATACTAAGGGTAAATTTGAAATTGTTGAAAGGAGCCACGTGAACAACCATGAACGTTAAACTTGGCCTTGTCGACCACAAAAAAAAGTACAGTTCCAAGAACTTCACGTCCACCTCATCCTCCTTAGCCCCAGATCTTTGAGCTTCTCTGCCCCTGGATGGTGGTAGAGAGAAAAGTGCTACTGACTATAGCTTAGGTGCCTGCCCACTCAGCCACTTTCGGAATTGGTAACCTGGGGCCTACATTCTGCTATCTGCCCCGGAGGATGCTACAGGAGGTGCCCTTCAAATCCTGATCTGGTCCCCAGTCTGGAGTTGCTCGTTAGAGGGGGAACAGTCGGAGTAGAAATGTCCCATGAATTTACCATGAACGTAACCTTTAGCAGTTAAGACCTCTGGGCAGGGGAATGTCTGCAGCCAGGCTTTGCAGGGAGGTGAGCTTTGGATGGCGAGGATTTGCTAGGCAGGCCAGGGGCAGAGTGTGCTCCTGAAGGCCGAGGAGTTTGATGGGCTTGCTCTTGGCTGTGAGGCTCCCAGTCTGTTGTGCCAGAGGTACTTGGAGGGAAGTGATGGAATACAAGTCATTTTATGTTTTGAGCTTTTCTATAGATTTGAAGTATTTCATAATTTTTAGAAAGGGAAAAAAAGAATAAGAAATACAAATAGGTAGGGTAATGGAAGTCCTGAAAATACAGATGCAGGAGTCAGTGCTCTTTGCCCCAGACAGAAGCAGGCCGCTAGAGGTTCCTGCACAGAATACCAAGTGACACCACCAACCATGTGAATTTATTTATTTATTTATTTATTCAATGTTTGTTTATGTTTGAGAGAGAGACACACAGAGTACAAGTGGGGGAGGGGCAGAGATCAGCACAAAGCCCAAAATGGGGCTCAAACCCACGAACCACGAGATCATGACCTGAGCCGAAGTCGGACGCCCAACCGACTGAGCCACCCAGGCGCCCCCGATATGGCTTTAAAAAAAATTTTTTTTAATGTTTGTTTATTTTTTGAAACCAAGTGCAAGCAGGGGAGGGGCAGAGAGAGAGGGAGATAGAATCCAAAGCAGGCTCCAGGCTCTGAGCTGTCAGCACAGAGCCTGACACAGGGCTCAAACCCACGAACTGTGAGAACATGACCTGAGCTGGAGTCAGATGTATGCTTAACTGACTGAGCCACCCAGGTATCCCCAATGTGGCTTTAAATTGGCAGGTGCTGCTACTTCTATCATCACCACTACCTTGACCACCACCGTAAACAATAGCAGCCATCATTTATTAAGCCATTATTGCAGGCCAAGAGATTTATTCACCTAATCTTACTTAGCTTTAAAACTTAATGAGGTAGGTATTACTTCTTCTGTTTTACAGGTGAAATCATAGGCTTAGAGATGCCATGTGACCTTCCTGCTGTCATCTGATTCCAAGCAGTGTGCTTTAGTGTCTCCTTTACCTTTTTTTCCATATTTGTAAATTTGAGATAATATTTGTCCTCTCTACCCCTAGAGTAGCACTTCTCAAATTGTAAGTCATGGTCCATTAGGGGGATGAGAAATTAGTTTCATTTTTTTTTAATAGTAAGTTAAGAAAAAAAAGGATAGAAGAGAAAATATCAACATTCATCAGCCTTACTACTCCCCAACTTTTTGTTTCTGGTTTGTGTGTGTGTCTTGCTATTTATGTATATATGTATGCATGTACTAATGAGAGATTAAGTAAGAAAACGTTTTCCCTATCATGGGACATTGTCCAAAAGTTTGAGAGCTCCTGTGTTCTTCAGATATGAGGAAGGTTGAATAAACATATAGTTGCAGAACTCCTTAGAAACTCTAAAACATGCTACAAGTGTAAATTATCATCGTTATGTAATACCGGAAGCTGAACCAAAGCACGGTGGGTAGGTGTTGCTGTGCTTGTACACCACCCATCCAGTCCATGGCACATAGTGCTAACCTGTCACCACACCGTGTCCGGTGGAGCCAGGGCTTAGGCTTGACACTCCTTGACACAGCATTCCAGGCCTCAAGGTGGAAGCTATTTGCAAATGCAGCCCTAGGCTTATGCTTTCTTGGAATACATCAGGACCAGTCTGTGACTTAAAGCACTGCTTAGCACTTCCAGAGTCATGGCTCTCATTTAAACCACAGGAAACAGATGTGATCCCTATGACAGCATGGGGGGCACTGCATTACAAGCCCCAAAGGGATTGACTTCTGTCTCCTCCTCTCATAACACTCCCCCACCACCATCCTCATCTGGAAATGATTTACCTCCTTCTGCATCTCAAAGAGCATCAGACCAATCCAGAGTCCCCACCCATTTCCCCTTAGACAAAGGTGGCAGGAGGCCCCTCTGCCAAGGCCATTTTCCTTGAAGCATGCTCTTTTCTCCTTAATTGCAATTCATGAGGGAAGTGCTGGGAACAAGGGGTTCCAGCCCCTCAACAACTGCCCTAAAGGCATCTTCTTCAAGAGACTTACTGCTTTTCGGCTAATAACAGCAAACTCCATGGTCACAAAAGGACCTGGGTCTTGCTCAGGTTAAAATCACATGTGGAACTGTTTTTCTGCGACATTTAAAGGAAGCCTATAGAACTGCCAGTTCCTGGGGAAGGCACCACAGAAATGTCCACGTAGACCTAAGGATCTGAAAGGCACAAACTCCTGCGGTGGAATGTGCAATGCACAAGAAACTTTTATATATGGGTTTTAAGTCAAGACCCAACATGACGTTCTGGACTGTGTGAGGAAGAGGTCATGCAGCCCAATTACCAACCCAGAAAGCAGCTCTCAGTGTTTTATAGACCTCACTAATGAATGAGTCCCATGGCCTCTGCTGGGCCAGGCTTCCCAGTGGTCTGCCAGCCTGCCTCCCACACATCTGTAAATTTGTCAAGCTATAATGGATGGCTGGTGCCAGCAGAGGCTGAGGTCTAGGCCTTTCTCCCCGGGATACATAGAGATCTCAAGCCATTAATTATTCTAGTGTAATGAACATAGCCATACCAACTTGTGAACAGTAATAATCAAGTGACAGATAAATTTATTACTTCAGTATGCCAAAAGATAATGGTAGTTAGTCATGAAGGGTGCAGCTTCCCCCCCCCAAAAAAAAGTTTTATAAGCCATAGATCAATGTGTTGTTCAAGTTTTAAAATAAAATGGATCACTAAAAAGGAAAGAAATTATGTTGGGTAGCCTCAAGCCTATTTATATTCAGAGTTGCTTATCTAGAGTTACTGTACCTTTCTTCGTAATGCCTTTGGGCATTGGGGCCTGCAAATTAGAGTAATTGTTATTCATTAATTAAACCTAAGAAATGGAACACAGCTCCAGACTTTGAAAAGTGAGGTTGGGATAGTTGAGATATAGTCCCCCTAAAAAGTCATCAGTAATAGTTGGAGGTTTTATGAGTAAGTAGCTGGATTGGGAACAGTTGTTTTATGTGTACCCAGAAACATCCCATTTAACATCTCATGAACGTTCGTTGGGCTTCTCCTGGGCACTGTGCTCAGTGCTAGCGTTACCAAGTAAAATAAGTGCACAGTCTTGATCCTAAGGCAGCAGTAGAGACATGAATAACTTGTAATAAAGATAATACTTCTGCCTTGGTTGAGAGGAGGAGGAGGATTGGCGGAAGACTGGACAGAGACTGCAGAAAGGAAGGGGGCGCATTTGTGAAGTGCAAGAGAACATTCTAGGCAGAGGAGTGACGAAGGCAGATAGGTATGAAAGTGGGAAGAGGATGGATAGTGAATTACTATAATAATAATCACTACGTTTCCCACATGTTACCATATTTAATTTCTACAGCCACCTCATGAAGTAGTTGTATTGTTTACCTCCCCCTCCCCAATCTTCAAAGATGAGCCCAAAGCTTAGACATTGAGTCACTTGTCCGCTGACCCAGAGCAAGCAGGCGGCAGAGAAGGGCTTAGAGGTGAGTTGGGGAAAGGTGTGTTACTTCACTAGAGTCTGGCCTTTACATTAAAGACATTGGAGCCCATCGAGGGCTTATAATCATTATTATCAGAACAAGTGCAAAAGTGCTAACTAAACACTTTATGCACACTGGTTCACTGTGTTCTTTCCCAGTGAGGTGTGGGGCCACTGTAGTTGTCAGCAGAGGAATGACTTGATCAGGGCTGAGTTATAGACAGTAACTGGTGGTAGCAGTCAGGATAAACCTGACTGTGGAAATGCTAGTCAGGGATCCTGACTAGCTAGTCAAGGAGGCTGTTGCTTTAGTCAGAGGTAGTGCTGAGAAGCACAGTGGTTAAAAAAAAAAAAATCATCCAAACCATATGTTTTTATATTGGTCTACAATTTAAAAGTACTTTGATACATAAATAGCTTGTTGACTCATTTGCACAAGGGACTTTTGTGGCAGGAGGGGTAAGTCTAATGACTTTGTTCATTTGGGAGGGGGAAGAATAAGGGCATGGAATTCACTTCCTGCACCCAAGAGCCCATGTTGAAAGAAGCGATGTTACAAACAGCTTGTAAATATGCAGACTTATTGACTGAGGCACAGAAACGGAATCTTTGCCCTTGCCAGGTAAGAACTTGACCCTGAGCATTAATGCTTTCAGAAACATGATGCGTACCTGGGAAGTGTGTAAGTAAAATGGAGACACAACACTACAACTCAGAAAACGCAGAATATTTTTATGTGGACCAGAAACAGGCCAAGATACCAGTGGTCACTGCCCTTGCTTAGCAGTCAGCAAGCAAATTCTCTTCGTATCTGGACCGTTCCACGGTTACAAGTTTCACTGACCTAACGACCCTTCCTGCCCCTTTCAGCAGAGAAAGTTTTTATGAAATTAGACTTTTAGCCCTGGAAAATCATAGAAAAGTACACATCTGCTGATAAAATTGGTTGACGTAGTAATTTCAGTGAAGGCTCAGTTTCACAACCAGCACTGAAGGCAGTAGAACGTCTTCTCCTCCTACCAAATAGAAGTATTCAAGAGAAACAGTGCAGGCATTTATAGAATTGTGTGAAAAATACTCTGTATAAATAGCACTAAATGCTAGGGAGGTATGTCTGTGCAAACTACTATCTGTGACCAATTTCTCTCTAGTTGCTAGTAATGAATAGTTTCCTTTTTCTAACAGGTGATTTAGTGAAGCCCCTAATATTTTCTTAACAGTACTAAATTGAGCCTAACTTTTAACTTATTTGTTGCCTGTAGATCATTTGCATATTTTTATACGCAAGGCCAGCAAATGAACAATTAAGTTTTATGGCTAGATCATGGTGGCTGGGGTATGAAGATCAGATACATGTTTTGAGTAGTACTTATCCAAAACGAAGTATATGTATTTAGCAGATTACTCAGACCCAGCTACTGCTGACCCTGTGTGTTCTTAGACTTTGAGTATAAGTGACAATATAAACATAGCCATATACATGGATATACACAGTGGTGCATTTTTATTTCTGTTTGTGCCACATGTTTTGCTTAATGAAAGCCACATGTTTTATGTGATGGAGTTTAATACTTTGAGCCTAAAGTGCTGGACTTCGTAAGATCTATCCATTGTTTAAAATTAAGTCTGTTTGGGGGCACTTGGGTGGCTCAGTCGGTTGAGCATCCGACTTCTCAGGTCATGATCTCGCAGTTCATGAGTTCAAGCCCCATACTGGGCTCTGTGCTGACAGCTCAGAGCCTAGAGCCTGCAAAGCATTCTGTCTCTCTTGTGTCTTTGTCTCTGTCTCTCTTCTCTCTGCCGCCTCCCCAACTTGTACTCTGTCTCTCTCTCCCTCTCAAAAATAAACATTAAAAATAAATAAATAAATAAAATAAAATTAGGTTTCTCTTGTGCCTTGTTTGCAAATGTATGAAAGCCATCAAGAGTTTTTATATTTGCACTAGAGAAAATGCTAATGATCACCACAGGAGTTTAAGCAGCAGCGAAGTGTAAAAGTCATAATTAAGAAAGTTTAGCAGTTACCTGGATTTGCAGAGCAGGGATTCACGTGTGCAAAATTTCACATTTTGGAGGGCAGCTGCTTTGGTTGGTTGGTTGGTTGGTTGGTTGGTTGGTGTAGGCAAAACAGAAATGTGTAAAGGAATGTCATATCCTGAAAGAGCAAAGTAGCCTGAATACTGAAGATTTCTAAAACTCTGGGGGACAAAAATACAAGTAGAGAAGTCTCTCTTTGGACTTGATATCTGAAGATGTCCCAGGGTCTGGCTCCGGCCAGTTGAGGAGTCTGAAGATAGGGGAAGGCCCCGGGAAGTCAGCTATCTATTTGTACAGTCTTTCTCTCATTTGTGCCTTTTCTTTTCCTTCCTCCCAGTGTCGCTAACAACCACAAGCAGAATCTGATGACAGTGGCAAACCTCGGCGTGGTGTTTGGACCCACCCTACTGCGTCCTCAGGAAGAAACAGTAGCAGCCATCATGGATATCAAGTTTCAGAACATTGTCATTGAGATCCTCATAGAAAATCACGAAAAGGTAATATACCATTGGTTACTGTGAGTGAAGAATTTACTTTGGGGGGACTTGAGTTGGAAATGGTATTCAAGGTAGTTGCAAGTTCCCATTGCTAATGACTTTTACACCATGATGCTGATGAAGCTGCTAATAATGGTGGTGGTGTTAGTGACGGTCATCTTGTCATGGTAGCTTTGGCCAGATGGAGAGTAGGGCAACAACAGTGGTTGTTATGGTAGCAGTTGTGATGGGCAGCACTGGTTGAGCCTTTCTTCTGTACCAGGAGCTATGCTAAGCACTTGATGTGGGTTGTCAATGTATGGTCACAACAATCCAATGAAGAGGTACCCTTTTGACCCTCATTTACAAAAGGCCCTTTACCCATTTTTTACTTGGTTGTCTTCTCATGAATTTCAGGTTTGTTTGTTGGTTGGTTGGTTTTAATACTAGGGAGAGTAAACTATTTTTATCTTGTAGTGCAGATGTTTTTCCTACTGTGTTTACGTTCCAGTTTTCTAAATGGTGTATTTTTTCATAGTGTGTGTGTGTGTGTGTGTGTGTGTGTGTGTGTGTGTGTGTTGGAGGGGGAGTCTGTTTTCTTTTAGGGCATTGGGGTTTCTGGTCTTTCCTAAAAAGATGTCTCTCATCGTACATAATAAACTATGTCAACACAGAGCTATCCTTACAGAACTGGAGTGGGGCCATGAAGCTTCATTACATCTGTCCCACCTTAGTTCCCACTAGCAAATTCTTAAGAAGCTTCTCAGAATTCATAGGGTCTCCTAGAATACCATTTGAGAGCCACAGTGATGAGATATAATAAAAAATAATCTTAAAAATGCTGCCCTCCTAAACGAAAACTCTGCCTAGAATGGTGATCTAATTGTGCTAGATAACCTGCAAAATAAATGTACAGTCAGACCACTTCTCACCACTTGTCTGCACCCGATAACACTCTAACATAAGCCGTCATCATCTCTTGTCTCAATATTTACAAGAGCATCCTGATTTGTTCTCTTCTCCCACCCTTGACCTCTCTATTTTGATATTAGTCACCAGAGTGAGATTTTTTTTAAGTGCTAAGTCAGATCATACCAGTTGTCTGCTAAGCACCGTCCAGTGGCTTGACTTGGTGAAAGTCAGAGCCCTTACAAGAGCCTAGAAGGTCCCACACAGACTTTGCTCTTGCCTCTTTGACTTATCTCATCTACAGCCTTCTCCTTCAGTTCATTCCTATGGCCATCTTGACGGCCTTGCCTTTCGTTGCAAACATGCCCACCTCAAGGCCTTTGCAGTTGCTGTCCCAGTACTTGGATGAGTCTTCCTCCCTGTAACTTCATGGTATACTTTCTTACCTCTTTTAGGCCCTCTAAGTGAGGCCTGCCTAGATCTCTCTGTTTAGAATTGCCTACAGTCCCAACTCCAGCATTCCCCTTCCCGCAACTCCTGCTTTCTCTCTCTGTAGCACTTACCTCTTCCTAGCATGCTACATGGTTTACCTCCTCATTAAAATTTTGCCTTTCTGACCTCCACTATAATGTATGCTTCATGCATGCAGGGACTTTGTTTTGTCCACTGCTTTGTCCCCAGATCCTCATAGGCACTCAGTATATTTGTGTTGGATGAATGAATGGGCTCTTGTGGTACCTGGCCTCCCTAATGGCTCCAAGTGACCCTTGCCTCCTGGTATTCACTGCCTTGTGTAGTCCCTTCACTGCATAGGGGAATCCAGTATTGATCCCAATGTGATCAATTGGCTATTGCAAAAATAATGGAGTATGACTTTGGACACTGATCAAATAAGGCCTTGCAACATTGCCCTTGGCTTGTGGACTTGCTCGCTTTGGGGAAAATAAGCCACCATGTTGTGAGGGCAGTCACACAACCCTGTGGGGAGAAAGTGAGACTTCCTGCCAACAAGCAGACCAATTTGGCCACCAAGTGAATGAGCTGCTTTGGATGTCACACTTTCAGATGATGCAGCCCCCACCGACATCTTGTGTGCAACCTCATAGAAGACCACTGAGCTAAGCCTCTCCTGAATTCCTGACCCATAGAAACTGAGAGAGGTGCTAAATGTTTTAAGTCACCAGGTCTTTGAGGTAATTTGTTGTAGAGAGTTAAAATTAACTACCCAAGACCCTCTGAGGGTAAACTTTGAAAAAGTAACAAATATCCTGCAAAGTTGTGTGAGTAGCATGGCCTCTCTCTTACATGGTTAATAGAGATAGGAAATCATATTATTTATTTGAAAAATTACGTTTTCTTTGTTGCCAACTTTGGAGCATCATCCAGCCACCTCTCTCATATATAGTCTAATTAGGTATAGGTGAAGTTTGTGTGATATATGACAAAAATGAACTTGCGAAAAGGGAATATAATTGAATAACAGTTAAAAATGGTTTCTAGAGGGGCGCCTGGGTGGCTCAGTTGGTTGGTCGTTTGACTTTGGCTCAGGTCATGGTCTCGCATCTTAGGGGCTCGGGCCCCGCGTCTGGCTCTGTGCCTACTGCTTAGAGCCTGGAGCTTGCTTGGGATTCTGTCTCCCTCTCTCTCTGCTCCGCCCATGCTTGCACTCTGTCTCTCTCTCAAAAATAAATAAACATTTAAAAAAATGGTTTCTAGAGATAAGACACTTGGATTCAAATCTGCCACCTCTTTCTACTTATTGAGTAGATTACTTAACCTCTCTATGCTCATGAAAGTACTTTCAGTACACTTTAACCGCTGCAACAAATAACCCCCGAATATCAGTGAATCAGGAAATAGAAGTTTATCTCTTGCTCACATAATGGTTCACTGTGGGTATTCTGAGAGTGGCATCCTATGTAGTAGTTAAGTAAAGCATGTCCCTTCCTTCTAGTAGCTCTGCTTTCTGCTCTGCAGATCTCTGTAATCAACCAGTTGGCGAGGAAAATGAGAAAGCGTGGAACCCTGGGTTAAGAGTGCATGAACTAAGCCTCCAAGATGCTTTCCTTATTTTCTTCCACATTCCATTGGCCAGAAGTCAGTCACATGGTGACATCTAATTGCAAAGGAGGCTGGGAAAGTGACTGAACTGTGTACCCAGAGCAAGGGGAAGCAAGTTGGATGAGTCGCTAGCCAGTTTGCCATGTTTCTTCAGTTGGATTGCTGAGGCTTAAACAAGATGATATATAAAGGACTTAGCCAAGAATCTGGCATGAAGTAGGGCTCATTAATGGAAAACTATTGTTTTGAACAGTCTCAACAGAGTTCTCTGAAAATAGAGCTCAAGTCTACTTCTGAATGTCACGTGTTCCCCTCTCCCAAAAATAATATTTTTTACAACTTAATCTTTTTGTGAATAAACGATTAAATGTTGAGACAGATATGTGAGGAATGAGCAGTTTGATTATATTCCATCTCCCCAAAGGGCAGTGTCTAATGATTTTTGAACTGTAACTCTTTTTGGTATCTTTGGGCCTTCAAAGCCAGCAAGCATATTCAAAAGTCACAAGATATGGAAAAGGACCAGAAAGTGCTAAAACAATATTGAAACTTGTGTAAACAAGGAGCCATCCTGCCTAGGACACAAAATACAGAAATAGAAATGAAATTTGAAGTGCATGGTCAGGTCTGTAAGTATATGGGCAAGAACTGGTTGAAAATACACATCTGGTTTGTTGGATTATAAATTATGCTTCTCTCTGCTGGTATTTGTTAAGGTACATAAAGCATTAAGAGAGTATTACAGTGCTTCATTATATGCTCTCTTTCAGTAGTCTATGCCAGAGAGTGGGATGAATCACAGTGAGGTTTTATGTTCCTGTGGGAGCCAGTGATGAAGGACTATGAATGAAAACATTTCTGGGATGAAGGCTGCACCAGAGTGCCTGTCTCCAGTGGTGAGGGAGCTAACGTACCACCTCAATAGAGGACCCCTCGGGGGTCCATGGTGGGCCAAAGTTTGCAAGACCTGGATATGTGCATTATTCTGGGGAGAAAGTCCTTCATATTCATTCATTAGGTTTGCCTTTTTGGTAAAAACAACTTAGAGTAAATCAGCTGGACTACTTTTTAAATATACCTTTAGGGCTGGTTGGGTATAAAATAAGCACTTCTTAGATCCACTTAATAGGAATCCTAAGCATCCGTGGCCATCCTCTGGCCCCTGGCTTTTTGGAGATGATGCTTTGGATTAATTTCCTCCCATTTGATGAACTTCAGTCATCAAATCCAGAGCACTTTTGTGTCCTCAGATGAATATTGTCAGAGACTTGTTCTTTAAAATTTACGCTATTAAGATCTTAGTTAATATTTAATGAGCATTCCCTTAGGCTTGACTGTAATTTTCTAGAAACATGCGCACATACACAAATGTAAATGAGTGACTACTTTTTTAACTAGCATCATGAGTAGGACAAAATTCTGAAACCCCACATGAAGAAATGCTTTCCAACAGCATCTTTGCATCCTGTCCTCCAGTAAGAAGCATGCAATAGTATATGCCCTCTTGCTTGAAACAAATCTGAATACAGGTCTTAAATATATGGCCCCCACAATTACTGGCATAATACTCCCTCATATTGTTACGAACATTTTGTAGAACGTATTTACTTGGTCCTTTGGAATAAAATTAGGAGGCACCCAATAATAGAAGATGGTACCAAGAGAGGGTATAGAAACCTAGGCATCTAGCCACTGGACACACACACACACACACACACACACACACACACACACGGTTGGGGGTGGGGGAGAATCTTTTGTTTTGTTTTATTTTTCTTTTTTTTTCAATATATGAAATTTATTGTCAAATTGGTTTCCATACAACACCCAGTGCTCATCCCAAAAGGTGCCCTCCTCAATACCCATCACCCCCCCCTCCCTCCCACCCCCCATCAACCCTCAGTTTGTTCTCAGTTTTTAAGAGTCTCTTATGCTTTGGCTCTCTCCCACTCTAACCTCTTTTTTTTTTTTTTTCCTTCCTTGGGTGGGGGGGAGAATCTTAAGATGCCTGTTTCAGTTACCTATTCCTGCTTAAAAATTGTCTCCAAACCTAGTTTCTTAAAATAGCAAGGATTTTTTTTTTTTTTTTGCCCTCAATTCTGTGGGTCAGAAAATTTGAGGAGGGCTCCTGTGTGTCCCATATGGTATCTGCTGGAATGCTCTGACTGCAGCTGGATGATCCAAGAGGGCCTTAGTCCACACATCTGAAACCTTGGTACTAGTTGTCCTGGGATACCTTGATCCTCTTCCTGGGGGTCTCTGTCTCTCTGTCTCCATGTGATCCCTCATCACTTGGTAGTCTAGGGCAAACTATCAAGGGGGCAAACAGAGAAACCACAAGGCCTCCTAAGGCGTAGGCCTGGAATAGACAGAGTGTTGCTTCAGCCACATTCTGTTGGTTAAAGCAGGTCACCAGGCCAGCAAGATTGAAAGGGTGGGAAATAGAACCCACCTCTGCTGGGAGAAGCACTGTGCTCATAAAGGTGAAGGAGCAGTTGTGGGCTGCTGTCTGTGCAGGGGTTCTCTCATAAGACCTCACCTCGCATGCCTGGCAGGTTTGCATGTAGTTTCTGTTGGAGAAGGCATTGCTTTCCTATGAGAGTCTTGCCCTAAACACAGGCAGCTCCTCAGTATTTCTTATAGGAAGCACTCTTCTCCTTCCCCTCAGCATTGCCAATTTTTACAGAACCGGGGGACATTTGGTGATACTGACAAGTTAGTCCTCAAATACCCTTTGAAAGCCTCAGTGTGGGGAACTAACTCATCAATGTCTAAAACTGGAAAAACCTCTTTGTCATCAAAATTGACATTTAAAAGAGAGAGGAGGGGGAATGCTTGCTAGCCAGAAAATTCACTTTCTTTTACCTGACAAAACATCTTTTTTGAAGAGAAGGAAAAAGGCTCCTGTGTTTGAACTGGCTTAAGCATATGGCTAAAGCATATGGCCAGAAACTCTGTCCTTCACCTCCCCCTGCAGATCCAGCGAGGAGAGCACTGTTTGGAACCGTTGTAGGAAATAAATATCCCACAGTAAGTGGAGGCAGAGAGGAAAAAGCCAGAAGATAGCAATTATGTTTGGGGACTCATGGGGGATCGTCCTTTTTCCATGTTTGGTAATACATACAGATATGTAGGTAATGGATTTTTGTAACGTGCATAGTCTAGAGGTAATATTGGCAGCAATAGTTACCCTTTTTAAAAAAGTTTTTAATGCTCATTTATTTTTGAGATAGTGTGAGCAGGGGAGGGACAGAGAGAGAGGGAGACAAAGAATCTGAAGTAGGCTCCAGGATCTGAGCTGTCAGCACAGGGCCCATCGTGGGGCTCGAACCTACAAACCGAGATCATGACCTGAGCTGAAGTTGAATGCTTAACCGACTAAGCTGCCCAGGCACCCCAGCAATAGTTAACTTTTACTTATAGCTTCTTGTCTACAAGATAATGTGCCAAGCAGCTTTATATCCATCATATCATTTCATTTTTGTAAGATCGGTATTTTTCCTCTAATTTACAAATTATAAACCTGATGTGCAAGAAGTTTAAGAAACAGCCTTTAGGAGAGGAGCTAGGGCTGAAATGCTTTCACAACCCAAGCTATTCAAATCTGTTCTAGTTTGTCTCTGGGCACTGCATTGTTTGAGCACCTACTGTTGGCTGCAAATGAGTAAGAAGGGACTTTTTTCCCAAGGTGCTCCAATTTTATCAGGGTACAACTCAATATGATACCGTGTGCTAAGTGGCATCCAATAAGACGAGTAAAATGTATGGCATCACTGAGGAGAAATCATTTAATTTTGTTAGTATCAGGCTCAGACAGATAAAGACGTTTTCTAGGCAGAGAAAGAGTTGAGACAAGAGGAACAGCCTTCCAGGGGAACGTCAGTCAATCAGGATTAATTAACTCATGTGTATTAAACTTTACACAGTTGAGAAAGAATGGTGGGTTATATGTTAGCAAGTGGTGGGGGGATGCTGCCAAAAACTGTTGGTTTTACCCATTGCCTGGAGTCTTGAAAGCTATAGGAAAGGGTTTGCGTTTACTCCTGAAAAATGAGAACTGTCAGGTTTCCTGGTAAAGGGGTGAAATGATTACCTCATCACTTTGGAAGGACCTCCCTGGGAGCCGAACCAAATTGCACTCTGATTATTGATATCAAAATCACTTGTTAAATCGTGAAATCATAGAGTTGACTATACTATTGTAAACTTGTGGCTTTATATATAAAAACAATTTCAGAGTGTAACCTTTGACTTGCAGCCCTTACTTAACACAAGGTACACTAAGATCCTAATTTTATTTGGTTCTTCGTGAGATCTAAAGAAGAATAAACTTAAGAGATTTCCTTTTTTAAACAAACAAACAAACCTGTAGTCACATTTCAAAGGGGAAAGATTTTAAGTCTTGCTGCAAACTTGGTTTAAGGTAACAATCTGTTATGTAAAATGACCATTTCTGTATGGATGCAATCTTTGCCCAGCTCACAGCTGATCACTCTCAGCCTTAAAACATCAAGCAGGCCAATATGTAGGGTTATAGTGGCAGGTACCAATATTTATATGCTGGTAGTTAAGATAGTAAAGCAAAATGGTGAGTGCTGTCATTGTAAAATGCCCCAAAGCCTAGGGATTTTGCTACTTTAAATTTTTTTTTTTTTTTTTGGAAGACTGCATTGCCAATAACTTTAAAATTTTAGACGTTTGGGAAGAGCAATCCTATCAAGGAAACAAACTGCTTTCTTCTTAATATAGTTTTAGTTAAACATGAAATCTCTGGTTAATAACGTGTGTGTGTGTGTGTGTGTGTGTGTGTGTGTGTGTGTGTGTGTGTTACATCTTCCTATTAAATTCCAACCTATAATAGTAGGATTGGACCCACTCGTTCTGTAATGGTCCACAATATTTCTTATGGCTGTGACACTCAAAAGGGTTTTTGTACATGAAGAAGAATGTGCATGTGCACATATGTGCCCGTGCACCACATGCTTTTATCAGTATTGCCCCTTTTAATGCCTGTCGATCTTTTATAAAAGAAATCATCATGATTCTTTTCCCAGTTCATCAGTTTGCTTTGGAAGAGGTAGGAGGGTTGATCTTTACATTGTTAATTCTTAGAAATGCCCAAAGATGCCCCCTTTTAAAGTATGTTAACTTTGAATCTTACATGACAAGGAGAAGAGCTGGTAACCATGGATGGCCCCACTAAACACTAGGGTAAACACCATGGCCTAAGCAATCTTGCATTCCCATTGGAATGGTAGTGTCTTTCAACGCAGTTGTCTTGATTTGAGTTGATTTGGGCCCACCAAACTACCTTGATCTGCTTTTACCAAAATGTCAGTGGAATTGAAATCCATTGCGCTGCTGTTGGGGTTTGCACACAAAATGTACATCAGTTAATAAGATGCAATTGGCTTGAGCTGTTTCTGGCAACTGACAAGCATTTGGTAGCTTTATTTCATTTTCTTGATATTTCAAGCTGTTGTTGATATGCAACATTAATGATGATGATGGAGACTGGGAATTAGGGGAATTAATTGGAAATTAATCTTGTATCTTATGATCGTGGCTTTTTTTATGTGTTCATCAGGAATTTTTGTGACCTTTCCTTCCATTCATTCCTGAATGTACTTTTTTTGATCCTATCCATGTTAGGTTTAAAAGTAAGCGAGATTTACTTGTATGCTGGGCTGGAATGCTTCCTTCACAGGCCTTTTTACTTTTCTTGAGTGTCAAGTGTGTGCAAGTTAATCTTTAATCATGTGATAAGGTTGTGGATCTAAGCATGTATATTCCCTCCCAATAAGCCCCAGATAAACCAATCATTGTGTGAATGTGTAGCTCCTTTAATGTTGCTCAGATAAGGGTAGAGTTTTGTTATGTTTTCGTCTCTTCCTCTCTGTTGACAAAGAGAACAAGAAATAGAACCTTTTTTGAGATAGTGAAAACCCTAACATCCCATGGATTACCCGTGCCACCTATATATGCCCTCCGTTACTAAATGGAATTGGTTTCTTCTTGAAGGACTGTTAATAAAACTCCCAAACTACTTTCTAAATTGTTGATCTCTCTGCCAAAATGCTGATAGCGATAGGACATCGGACTTCCAATTGTCCTTAAAAACCCTCTCTGTAGCTGTAGCCTATGAATTTGGTTTCTTAACTGTTACTATAAATGAGCCCTATTACGACTTGCCTGGCTTTCTCATGGAAAGGCGCCGGGTTTATGGCTTCTCGGGCCCTAAGTGGCCTTGCTGTACTGTCTGTCCATGAGAGGGAGTGGGCAGTCTGCGAGCCCTGCTCGGTAGTTCCAGCCTTCCACTCCCAAAGCAGACAGTCCTCACGTTAAACAAGCCCAGATTTGTTGATCCTTTAATACTTGGAACTGATGAATTTGTGTCTCAGGAAAACATTCAGTCTCTTCTGTTTTGCTTTGTAATCCCCAGGCCTCTGTCATTGATTTATTGTCTGAGAGCTACTTTGCAGTTACAGACCAGAAACTCTTCATCATGACCTAATTTTCCTCCCATAAAAATCACAGCACATAATAAAGAGTGTACCCCACACATTATAGGGAAGCTCCTAATCCTTGTAAATTACAGGAGCATGTATGAACGGGACCGGAAGAGGTGTAAAAATGTGTATGTGCCATGGCTAAAAACAAATTTAGCAAGTGTCAGTGGTCTACAGTGTCAAGATGGGCCTCTGGCAGGCAGGGGGAGCAGGCAGTGAAATTTGAGTTTTGTAGATGATGCAAAGGAAAAGAACAGGAAATTTTAACATTGCTGTAAGCAGTTAAGATCGATGTTTTGCAAAGAGCAGTAATTAAATTTGCACTTATAAATTAAATCCTTGTGTCCTGACTGCAAATAATTCATTGTTGAGTCTCCACTTATTTCCCTTCTTCCACTTTTTTATTGAATGCAGTAATATCTCGTGAACACTGAGTGTCAAACCGTGTTAGGTGTTTCAGTCTTCGCCACAGTCCTGGGAGTTTTTACAGATGAGGCATCTGAAGGTCAGAGAGTTACACAACTTGTTCAGAGTCCCAGAACTACTAGTAAGCAACTAAAGTCGGATCCATTGAACTGTAAAACTTGTATCCTTTTTATTTTGTCCTCTGTCTCTCAAATTAATAATAAGTATAAAGACTACAGGTGGGTAAGATCCAGACAGTCGTGCTAAGTTTCCAGTCCAGCTACGTGCACATAGGTGACCTTGGACAAATCAGTTTATCTTCACGGAGTCTTAGTTTCCTCGCATTCACTATGCCAAGAATAATAGTACCTTTCTTACAGAGTTATTCTGAGTAAAAATAATGAGATAATTTATTCAAATAACTGAGCATGATGGCCACTCAATACCTATTGGTTATTTTATTGTTATTTATACCACTACCATCTCTAGGCCATTCTTTGCTGGGTTCTGTGTGCTCAGTGCTTCATGTGCCTTAGCTTTTTAATAGCTCTGTGAGGCAGGAATAGGATCCTCCTTGTTTACACAAGAGAAACAGGCTCAGAGGGGTTGAGGCTCTTGCCTGAGTTGAACCCAAGTCTGTCTAGCTCCCAAGCCTCTTTGCTTTCCACCCATATGACAAGTGTACATTCCTTTCCTGTGCTTTTTGTGGCCTTGTGACAGTGATGCTGATTATCAGTGTTGGTGAGGTCAGTGCAGCTGTAGGTGTTGCCCACTGAGCAAGCAGCAGAACCTGGACTCCACCCGGTTCTGTGTGACTGCAGAGCCCAAAGTGCCCTGACCACTCTCCTGACCACAGCTTAAGGAGAAACAGGAGCTTGGTATTTATGGGACTGCTAATTCCACTTATAGGAAGCTTGAAATTGAGAGTACTTGGAAGAGTATCCAGAGTTGTTTTTTTATTTTACAGTTTTATTCCTCAGTAGCTTTCAGAAGGCTTATAGCCTTCCCAATAAGTTTTTTTTTTAATGATTATTTATTTTTGAGAGAGAAAGTGCAAGAATGGGGGAGGGGCAGAGGGCAGGGGGGACAGAGGATCGAAACGGGCTCTGCACTGACAGCAGGGAGCCCAGTACAGGGCTTGAACTGACAAACCCTGAGATCATGATCTCAGCCCAAGTCAGACACTCAACCAACAGAGCCACCCAAGCACCCCAGCTTTCCAAAAAACTTTTATTTCTAAGCCGTTCCTAACTAAGTCAGAATTAGTTTGTAAGTTTGGATAGAATTAACAGGCCACTTGGGGCACAAAATAAATCCCCTCCCCCCTTGTGTATTCATTTGGAAAGTCTCTGTGACATGAGTAGACTGTTCCAGCCACATGGTAGAGTTCCATAAATCCATTGTTCATAGGTGATGGGAACTCACCCTTCCATCATTCAGCAGTCATTTGTACACTGATTGTTCTGAACAGAACAAAGGAAACCTCGTTGGATTTTCTTGAAATTATCTCTTCCAAGCAAAATAGGATCGGAATAACCAACAAAACTGTGAAAAATTCAGATTCGCATCAGAATTCCAAATTGAGCTTTTGGCACAGAGACAAACTCTTGGCCTGGCTAGAAGGTGGCCAGACCATAAGCAGGCTTGAAACAGCTTGCATTTGTTCAAGTTTCAGAGTTAAAAGAACAACAGTATTTTGGGGAATTATTTCCCAGTCTCCTTAATGTAAGTTTGTATCCTCTGCACTGGTGGTCGTGAGGTCTCATTTACAGAGGTGCCCTTGCACTTCAGAAACACATGTAATCACAGTGGCGATAGTCTTGTGTCCGGCACTTTGCATTTTGGCGCGTGAGAACAGCCCCATCAGAGCTCTTCAGCGGCCTGGGCCTGGCTTGCCTCGAGGCCGCCCAGAGAGCTGGCCTTGGGGACTGTAGTTCTCACCCGAAATGGTGCTGGTTTCCCAAACAACTTTTCTTTGAAAGAAAGCTACCCATGTGCAAGAAGCAAATACTCTCCTATGTTCCCACATCTCTTCCTGCTTGGTGTGTATCAGCATTGCTTTGGAAGCAATTTTTCACACATCTGCCGAAATCCACGGCCTTTCCTCACAACTCAAGTCATCTTTGTTTCCCCAGCGTTTCCTACAGTTTTTAGGCAGGAGTACAACCACCACATTTTTGGTGACAGTTGAAATTAATATGCATATACATTATCTCTGTGCCCATTATAGTTGCGCAAAGAGCTCCAAAGCTTGGAGGCCAGACGTAAGGGGGCGGAGGCCTCTCACTAAGTCTGAATTCATTTTCAGATGTTTTCAGCTATCGGGATGGCCGAGAGGGCTGTACTTGAGGCCAGAGGCAGAGGGGTGCTAAGAGGCACCATTACCTGTTGAAATCCGTGCTTGTGGGTCTGGGGAATGGCTTCTATAGTGAAGATTGGCTGGAAAAGCTGAGCTGAAAGAATGAGACGGCTGAAGAAGTGGAGAGTGCAGATGGGAGAAGCCACAGCCGTAGATTCCGGTTCCCACCCCTCTCCTGCTTTGCTGTGCAGCAGGTCAGGAAATCTCTCCCATGGCACGCTCACCCTACTTTACATGCTGAATTGACCTGCGGCTTAGAGAGAGGTCACGTGAGTACCTAGCACAGCACCTGGCATGCAGGCACGGATGATCACATACAGGAGCAAGGTTTACATGTCAGTGATATTCGTGTGCCATGAGGTGCTCACCCGGGAGTAGGCTCATGGCTCAGTGTTGTTTCGGGAACACAGTAAAGGGGAGAAAGCCTCTTAGAGGCTGTGGTCCTTGCGCTCATTAAGAACCATGGTTTCTTTTTGCTTCCCTCGCAGATACTCAGGAGACTTGTACATATATATGCATAGCGCTGGTACTTATTTTTAGGGGTGCCAATTCCTCTGGAAGCCAGGACGTTTCTGTTGTTTTTGCTTTAAGTCCCCTTCTCTTCTTACCCCCTCGCCCCACTTGAACTCAGCTATGTTGTGATTCAGTTTATTTTGTTGAAAATTCAGTCCCCTAGGGAAAATATGATAATGCTGTTTTCAGACAGCTGTGTTTGGGAGCGAGACTGACTTAACCAGCTGGCTGGCATCATTGGAGCCCAAGGACTTGTCAGCCCATGGAGCGCAGCTGTCTTGGCTAAAATTCTCATCATTCTTATGACTTTGCTTTCTATATATCTGCTTCAGAGTTCTACTTTAAAATGTATGCACAAAGAAGAGAGGGCCATTAGTCTGTGGTGTGTCTAATGCCATCCATAGTTGAAGGAAGTAGGCTACCCCTACCTTTCTCTTGTTACTCATGATTGTTGAGAAAGAGGAAATCCAGAAGGAGGCTAGCTCCAGAGTGACAGATGATAATGAGTGGATCAATAAATACTGATATCTTAATACAGTGTGGTTGTCATATAGCCATTAAGAATCACATTTGCCATTTTTTTTAATGTTTGTTTATTTTTGAGAGGCAGAGATAGCACAAGCAGGGGAGGGGCAGAGAGAAGGGGGGGGAGACACAGAATCCAAAGCAGGCTCCAGGCTCTGAGCTGTCAGCACAGAGCCCGACCCGGGGCTCGAACCCACGAACCATGAAATCATGACCTGAGCTTAAGTCGGATGCTTACCTGACTAAGGCGCACCAACCTATTTTTTAAACAAGGGAGAAATGTTGAAATATACTGTTAGATGTATGGGATACTAAAGTATGTAGATTATATAATCCCAATTAGGGAAGATGTTCTTTTGACATTAAGTGAGATAACTCACACAAAGCACTTAACCTGGCACCTGGCATATGGCAGATGCCCAGTAAATCACAGCTACCTGATGCAAACTCTCCAGCCACGGGGAACACATTTACCTCGTACAGTGTTAGACCCAGAGTCCTCGGTATGAAGTAAATGCTCGAAAGATCTTTCTTGATTGAATGAATTAGTGTGACTATTTTTATGTGTTTGAAAAGAAATCTAGAAAAACCTTGGGAGACAGCTTTCTGTGTTATCTGTAATTATATCTATAGTTTTGGCAGTTTAACCTCTCTGCCTTGGTTCTTCATTATAAATGGTGAGGACAGTACCTGTTACCCCAGATCATTGAGAATTGAATGAGCCACATGTAAAACACATGTAGTGACTAATCCCCAAGGAACTGACATTACATGGTGGCTACGGTAATCATGGTAAGCAGTGTATAAGTGTAGCTGTTATCATAGTTCTATCAAACTTGTATCTGTAAAAAGAGAAAAAATTGTCATGATTTTAGTCTATTGTTTTCTTCTTATTTTCCCCAGGAATTTTTTTTTTTTTTTTTTTTTTTTTAGTGAAAGCTTAAAAGAAAAAAGTTCATAAGAAAACTCACATGTTTGTAGTAGTTCTCTTTAAGTAGTGGAACTGGAAAAGTTGTTCTCTTTTTTTTCTTGATGCTTTTCTACATTTTCCAAATGTTAGTACTGGTTACATTTGTCATCAACCTTCCCCCCGCCCCCCCCCCCCCCCCGCCTTTTAAATAAGAAAACACTCAGCATCAAAGATGATGCACAGCTCCTGAACTAGAAAGCAGGCTCCATCTAAGGATGACAGAGGACCCAGAACTGGTGCCCTGCTCTGGACTTCTTGGAATGTTATTTAAATGCATGTTTCACATTCTAAGTTGTGAAGCAGTCGTTACGAACTGGTCAATAGAACCAGTGAGGAAAAGTAAAGGGGTTTTGATTAATTGGTTCTGGACAAAAAGCAGTCAGAAAGCTCAAAGCCTTGGTAATAGACCATGGCTTGTATTTACCACAATACATTCCCATTTCTCCTGGAAAGAACAACCGACAGAACATCATCAGGGGAAGTGACAGCAGAAGGGGCTAGAAATGGAAGGAAATAGTCCCCAATATCCAGGATATGCTTCTGAAAGAAAACGTTTAATATCATTTCTGAGAGATGTTTCAAGGGAAGTCCTGAGCAAATGCTGGTGGTCTTTTCGGGTCTTTTTCTTGCTGATTCTTTCATACCACCAAGCTTTCGGTTGTGCTGGTCGGGGCCTGTGCTTGCTCCCCCACTCACAGCAGCGTGTGACCCTTTTGTGAAACTTTCCTTGCAGATATTCAACACCGTGCCTGATATGCCTCTCACCAATGCCCAGCTGCACCTGTCCCGGAAGAAGAGCAGTGACTCCAAGCCCCCTTCCTGCAGCGAAAGGCCCCTGACGCTCTTCCACGCCATGCAGTCAGCAGAGAAACGTGAGTCTCCTGCTCAGGGCCAGCAGGGTGCTCACGAGACAGCCCGTGCCACTTCCCACCTGCTCAGGGTGCACACCTCCGGCCTCTCTCTAAGGGTGCCTGCCCTGCGTGTCCTTGAGGATGGTGTATGGCGGTGCCCTCACAAGTTTCATTGCTGAGTAAGCCTGGTAGGACAGGAAGTAGTGTTAGGAGAATGAAAGGCAAGGGCCACTTGCTGTTCAGGATTCTCTTTCCAGATCTCCTTTGGGCGAACAGCTGAGCATTGTTTCTTCCTGCTACACAGTAAGAGCTCAGCTCCGGCATTACTGCCTTGGCCCCTTTTTTGTTAGCGGCTTCCACAGAACCAGTTTCCTTTTCTCAGTTTGTAATTAAATGCTTATTAGTGCAAGTCACATGCCCTACTGGACTGTGACTCTGAGGGCTGGCCCTTGCTTTGCTCATCCTTCTGCTCCACCTCACAGGGCCTGGCATGGAGCAGACACTTAATATATGTGTGAACTTAATTAATGAATTAATTAGAGAATAATGCCCTCTTTGTTCCAAGCAGTAGAGTGTTATCACCTCGGTTTGACTGAATCCTCTTTTCATGTCAGAACTGAGTTCTTTGCAGTTATCAGGCCACTGGGCCCTAAAATATCCAGGCTTATTTGAGCTTCTGTAATAAGAGAGCTGGGTGGTGGTGAGGGCTCCAGCTCTGCCTGGAGTCCAACCAGACCTGGGTTTTTGTGCCAGCAGCAATGCACAGGCAAGCCTTTTACCTTCTTGCAGCCTCCGTTTGCTCATCTGTGTAGTAGGGATAACAGTGCCTATCTTAAAGGGATTTGTTAAGGATTAAATGCAATTTTGCATTTAAGCATCTGGCACAAGTCCTAGACTTGGCAAGGGCTGAGAGCTGCCACTATTATTACTAGTTATTGTTTAATCACGTGCAAATACCAAGGCTAATTCTTTGATGCAACTGACGCTTAGATGAAGCCTGCAAGGGACTGGGAGTATACAAATAGGACCTTGTTTTTAAAGTGCTCACAGTTGAGTGAGGGGAATAGACAAGTGAATGGATCATGTAGGTCACCGCAGTAAGCACCCTCAGAGAGAGATACCCATTCACAGAGGCTGTGGAACATGTGACAGTTGAGAGCCTGCACTGGCACTGGACTGCTTGGCTGCTGGCTCTGAGTCTGCCGCTCTCTGGCTGTGCACGATGTGGGCAAGTTAACTTGCATCTCGGGGCCTTGGGCTTCTCTTCTGGAAGACAGGGATACTAGTTTCTCCCTCACAGAGTTGTTGTGCAGATTAAAGCACTTCACACGGCACCTGGTGCACAATAAGCGCATTTACTGGAGGGGGGGGGGGGGTGGAGGGGCGTAGGTGGTGTTGTTATTGTTGCTGTTGTTGCCTTTATGAAGTACAGTAAAGACACAGATCAGAAGAATCAGCCACTTGGCTTCGAAAAGGAGAGAAAATCCATATCTGGATTGGCATCTTCTTCTTCCTTATGAAAAAGCATTTCTTATCCCCTGTGTTTCAGAAGTTATCATTCTGAAAACAAATCTTCGCTGCCCCCAGAGCGTCACTGCATTTAAAGATGTCATACTATCCCATAAAATGGCTGGACCTTGGTGAATTTAGCACCCTTTGGGTTGTTTCAGATGTTTAGCTTTCATGAGTAAAGCCCCTGTTAATCTTTGTAGCTAAATCTGTTCATATACATGATCATTTCGTTAAGATAAATCCTGGAAGAATTTCCAGGTGAAAGGATTTATATACTTCTGGGGTTTTGACCCCAATGGGGTTGAGTTCTCTTCAAACAATAGCCCGTGTTGCTCTTAAATACCTGGCCTGGGTCCTTCTCACTTCGGTCTGCACATGGCCTGGGCCCCTCTGAGGGTAGTAGGGAACACTTGGAACAGGACTGGTCTCACCCATATCTGCCATGAACAGGGCATTAGGCTGTGGAGGGGTGTGTTCCTCAGGTGTCCAGGAGAGTGACGGTCACCTCGTTGTGTACTAAGCAATGAGCAGTGTAGGTTAGGATGGAAGCAGAAGCAGCCTGGAAGCAGGTCTACAAGCGTACTCTGGGGGCGTGTAAGGAAGAAGATGGAGATGAGGAGAAAATCAATTAGATCCTGACTCAAGATTAATTTTTATCACACGAGCCAGAGGATGAAAGTTAAGGATGTGTGAAAACAGGTGCATCTAAGCCGCAGACCGAGCTGTCATGTCCCTGTCTGCACCATGGATGGAAGCATGGAAGACGGGAAGACAGTGAAGCAGCTTATCTTTCCTCCAAATGTTAGGAAATGCGCCCTGGAAACAGGACTGGAACTTCCATACACTCAAATATTTCAGGGGCGCTTAGCTTTCTTCCCTGTCTTGGAAAAGAAACATTTCCATTGAAAAGAATGTGAGTGTGCATATATTCATAGACTTCTTATGGTTTGTTTTGGAAATCGCTTTTTTCTTGAGAAACTAGAAATGACATCCAAGCTGGCTTGGAAAGTGCCATAGGAGGGGTTGAGTGAGTTGATGCTGGAAGGGAAGACTGGCCAGGAGCTGGAAGGTTCTGTGAGCACCCCTCACTGTTAGATGAGCAGGTGACAGGGCACTGTCTTGCTTGCACACAACTTACCCTTCCCTTTGTCTATCTGTGGATAAAGATAGAAGGCTACTTTATCAAAGCACTTTGCTGAATTTACTCTGTAGAATTAAAGTACAAATAAATACTGCAGGTAATTGGTGAGGGAAAAATTTGTGTATTTCCATATGGTGATGTTTTTCAGTTTAAGGAACTTTGGCTACTTAGTTACTTCCCAAACTCGAGTCATTTGCATACACCTTCATTTACTCTTTGGCCCTCAATCACATAATTCATATGCTTTTGTTTGAATACATTTCTTTAAATTGATCTTAAAGCCTCTGCCTTCTTTACATGGCTTCATCCTACTTAGTAAAATCTCTAAAAATGTGAATTTGATGGTCTCACTGTTTTACTTTCTAATATACATTAAACATGTAACCATTAAAATAAAGATAAAGACTTCTTACTTCTCACCTGTGAAATTTGTACCACGGTTTGGAGTCCACAGATGGTACTTTGAATTTTTGAGTGACTCCTTTCCTTTCTCTTAATGTAAATATGTGAACTCAAGTTTGTTTTGACTAGAATTGGGTTCTGATACTGTCATTTGGCTGTTCTGTCACTGGGGGTGTGCACTCTTCACCTGTTATTTCCATGCTGTGCACTTTCAGTTCCTGTGACACCTGTCCAGCTTTGGTGTGACCTTACCTTTCTTCAGGTTCCGGCCACAGGGCAAAACCTTGTTACAGGGATTGCTCTTGTGTGGACACACAAGCACATCTTCACATAACCCTTCTGTACCTTGATTTTTGGCAGATGATGTTTTTCAGAACCCCCTTTCCTCTTACTTCCTCCTGAGTTCAGTTACACTTTTCTCCTCACTGATGTACTTGCGCTTGAGAATTTTCTCTGTATTGCATTGGTTAGCCCTCTCTTCAATCCCTGTTGAGATGTTTAATGGGCCTAAAACTCCTAGCGTAGCTCACTTGGATGTTTCCTTTGAGAGGTTCCAGTTGTTGATTGTCAGCGCACATTTTTCTCTCCCCTCTCTGCATTGCCCCCACTCTGTGCAGAAGACGTTTGTCTTAGACGCAAATCTCTGCCAATGCTCTTGGCCTCAGGTTGCAGGTTGTCTCCCTTTTCCTGGAGAGGAAGGTCCTGAGAGTCATCTTGGGAGTTCATAGGCTCAATCCTCTCTCTTTGTACTTCAGGCTCCTGGAAGCATGTGGCATATTAGCTGATGCTCCTGGATATGGGTCTTGTTTTCCAGAAGGAGTTTCTTCTTCTGTGGAAATAGAGCAGTTGTGTCCCACGCACCTCCATAAGATTCTTCAGCTTTAATCTTATGGGTATTAGTGGAATCTTCTCCCAACAGCATTTCCCCTTTCCCTAAAGGTAGAGATCTCTTTACGATAACCGTGTTCTCTTCCCAGAATGAGGAGTTGGGTGCTTTCTCCTGCTCTCTGTTGGGTAGCGACTTTGGTCAGTTCCAAGGCAGCACATGACTCCTCGTAGACAATCAATGTGTGGTGGAAGTGGGACTAGGAATGAAATGGGAACAGTGTCTGAGACTAAAACTTTGTGGAAGGGCACCTGGGTGGTCAGTAAGTTGAGCATCCGACTTCAGCTCAGGTCATGATCTCAGGGTTCATGGGTTCAATCCCCTCATCGGGCTCTGCACTGACAGTGCCGAGCCTGATTCAAATTCCCTGCCTCTGTCTCTCTCTCTCTCTCTCTCCCTGCCCCTTCCCCATTTTCTCTCCCTCTCCCAAAAAATAAACAAAAAAAAAAACAAAACAAAAAAACTTTGCAGAAAAGAAGAAAAGGAATTGATGGGGAAAAACAGGATTTAGAAACATAGCAACAAATACAAGCCACTGAATATTGTTAGTGAAGAGGGACCAGAAATCCAAGTTGTATGTAGGTGGTCAAGGAATGCTTCCTGAAAGGTAGAATTCCGAGTAAGATGCTAAAGGAAATGAGTCATAGTCTCACACAGAGGACAGAAGGGTGGCTGTGATGCTCTGCACAGGGAACAGGGAATAGTCTTTCTATAAGTAGCAGAGGGTAGCTCTTGTCTCTCGGACTGAGGATTGTGGAAAGATATGTTCCCAAATTGAACTTCCAAAACATTCTCCCACAGAAATCAGATTTTTCGTTAATGTATGTTTTATATATATATATGGCTCTTTAATTTATCAAGTGGTTTCTCATGCGAAGCCCTGTGCATAGCAACACCTTACTTAATCTCTAACATTACACAGGTACTGTCCCCGTTTGGGACAATGGAGGAAGATAAAACTTATATTAAATAACGTACTCGGGATCACACAGCAACAAAATAGGTTTGAATCCAGTTGTTGAGACCTCAGAGCTACACTATTAGCCAGTGATGATTCTGCCTTCTGGTTTCAACTTGGGGGGTTGTTCTTAAAGAGATGTGGTTCTGTGTGCTTTTGTGACCTAGCCTGCAAACCCCTTAATTCTAAGGGGAAGTATTTCCAGTTCTGCTTATGAACCTGGAGTCTACATTTCCCTTAAGGGAGAGATCTGCCTGTACAGAGCTGGGGGTGGGGTGGGAGTGGAAGGCTGGTGTGGAAGGATAAACAATGCATTTGATGAAGAATCTTGAGACCAAGTTGGATCTGAACCTCATTCAGTAACAACAACAATCAAAGTTAAAATTATTATGCCTCACCCAACATGCCAGACAGCCTGCTAAGTGCATCAGTATCTTATTTCCTTCTCACAACTGACCGTCACCCAGTGAGGCAGGTCCCCCCATCCACACTTCACAGACAAGTAAACTGACGCTCCAGAGGTTAAGTAGTCACACAGTTGGTAAAGCACTGAGGAGGAATTTGTACCCAGGTGATGTCCCTTCCCCATGCCAGGTTGTCTCCAAAAGGGTGCCTCTGTCAGTTCTTCAGGCACGGAAGTAAAAGTTTCTAGACTGAATTACAGAAGCAGTAAAAGCCATCTGTCCTAGCATCTAGCGGTGCCATGGGGGCACTTGGACCATCTTAAATGGATTCCTCAATATGCATACCAGCAGGCAACAGCCCCTCTAGATCTTGTACCAATTATGCAGAGAGCAGGATGTGTTCAGCAGGACCTTTCATTTGCTGGGCCAAGGTAGTCACTATGATTTGCGATCACAGAACACATGCATCAAGGTTTTCACAACTGTGCTGGCAAATGAATGATATCAAAGGAGATGACTGTTTAATCTGTAAGGTGCCCCACGGATAACATCCTCCAGCAGAAATCAGAGTGCTATCTCCAGGTGAAAGGTACTGACATAGAAGCTGTACTTTTGCTGGACAAGTGTAGAAGGTGGAGCCAGAAGGATTAGAGGGAACCAGCAACCAGATCTAGTCCCTTTTAAAGTTCTTCCAAGAGATTACGAGGTGACATTTATCACTGATTTTTGTCTCAGATTTTTAGTGCTTACACCAAGGTGTTGAAACCTGTTTCTTGGAACAGTGGTTCTTAGACTTGGTGTCCATTGGACTTGTGTAAGGAGCTTGTTAAAAATACGAATGCCTGGTCTCCTCCCAGGTATGTTCTGAATCAGGAGATCTTGACTAGAGCCCAGGCATTGGTATTTTTTAAAGCACTCTGGTGATGCTGATGCCAGCTGAAGTGAGAGAGGCACACACCTGGGGGAAGGAGGGACAGTCAAGGCTGCTCATTTCTGTCCCTCCCAGCGCATCTCTTCGACTCTCTGTTGAGGTTTGTGACAGCCTGGTGTGGTGGTTGAAAGCAGGGGTTCTCCAGTCACACTGCATTGTTTCAGGCCATCCCTGTGACCTCGCAGCTCTGAGACCTAGAGTGCATTAGTTTCCCTTTCTGAACCTCCATTTGCTCATCTGCAAAATCGATCACTAATAACAGCTTCCTTGGAGGGCAGTTACCATGATTAAGTGAACCAGTGCAGGTGCATGTAAAGTACTTGACACTGGGCCTAGAACGTAGTAAGCACCTAATAAATGTTAGTTACAATTGTGATGATTATCATCAGACTATAGTTTTACATTACATGTGACTGAGGAAATACTCCCTCTGTGGATCTTGCAGATTCCAAAGGAGAGACCCCTATGTGAGAGTAATGCAGAGTCACCCTGGCCCCAGAGAGAGCTATTCTGGTGCTTGAATTCACATATATCAGCAGCTAGGATGAGTTGTGTAGCATGGGTGGGTCTGGGGAGTGGGAATAGATTCTTGGGCTTTGTTTTACACGGATCACCCTAACATGCTGCTGGAATTATAGCTCTCATTAATTCTCTTAGCTAATATAATTCATTTTGGACCCTTTCCCAGACAGACCCAGTGAGAGGTTAAGAATTCAGCTCATATACTTCTCATTTGTGTCTTCCTGGTTGAAAAATAACTGGGAATTCATAGTATTCAAAGGCTTATCGCATAATGTCTTTCTCCCAGCCCTCAAAGCTGCGGCTTGTGCGTTTTCTCAGGTTGCCTCTACAGATCCTGGGTGCTCTGGCCACACGTGTTTGTATTGGCAGGTGACGTGTTTATCCACATGGATTCCTACTGTCACACAGACTGTAAGGTGTAACGTGGCTCTTGGCTTCATTATGCATGATGACCATGTGTGACTGAAAACCACATAGTTGATGTGGCCATTTAAAACAATGATGCCCTGGAAAGCTAATGGCAAGCAAAAAGCTCAAAGTAGATCATGAAATGAAAAACAGCTTGTTACAGGCTTCTATCTCTGTATCTCTATCTTTATCACTAAGTGAACAAAGCAAGTAACTCATCCATAGTTACGATGTTATACTATTTTGTCAGAAGCATATATGCGTATGTTTCTATGTATAGAAAATTTGGACATTGACATACCAAAATAAGTATGGAATATTTGTATGCTTTTCTGTACTTTAGAAGTTGGAGAGGAATGCATCTTTATTATGTATTGACTAATTTTTACATCATTAAAAAGAAACTACCTATTCACACATTTCTTTACTATCCCAAGCCCATTTTTCAATGAGTCATGGTATAAAAATAAATATATCATTTTCTGTTTGCTAAACATTAATAATATAAGCATTCTGTAGTGGATTCCCTCACTTATCAGGGAACCAGAGATTAAATGAAGAATGTCCCTACTCCAAAGCAAGTGCTCAGCTAGGGGGAAAAAAAAGGCTTTGTTGTACATAGATTATGTGTTTAACTCTGATCCTTCAACCCCTGGTTCAGCCGTATGTAGACGTTCGTTCCTACATTGTGGTTTTGGAAATGGTGGTGTTTCGGGGGTGGGCTTCCCCATGTGCCTGCAAGCCTCTTTCCTGTGAATCATTTCAATCCTGGGCCAGGTGCAGTGATTCCCCCATTCTCTCTTGAAATCCAGTTTTATTGGCATTTCTTCCTTTTGCAGAGAAAAGGGTTATTATGAGCGCCATGACTAGGAAATAAGTCAGTCACTCTACATAGGACCAAAATTGGTAGTTTTTGCTGAGGACAACCTGCCAAAAGTTGTAATAGCATGTACTATGTCCTATGGTCAGAACAACAGATCAACCACATTTTGTACTTATCAATACGCTATTTAGTCCCTCACTGCCCAAACTGCTTTTTAGGGCTGTTTTTTGAAACATTGCCCAAAATGTTATGTGCCCAAACACATTGCTCAGACTGCTTTTTCAGATTATTTTTATCATAGGGACTGACACTGGGTCAACATGAAATCATACCACCTCAGATTTTAGTGTGGCTTGGCACGCCACTGTTACCAGGAAGAAAAACTACAAGGGAAAAAAAAATTGCTTCAGAAAGTCTGATTCTAAGCTTCTCATGTACTTGGGTGTTTCCCAGAGATGAAAAACTCAGAAATTACTGTGCACTCATCATTTTTTATTGCAAAATTCATTAAGCTGCCATACTGTTATCATCCTATCTTGTCAAGATGATACATTGCAGACTTCATTGCAAAACTTTAATAAGCAGGAGAAAGTACACCTCTCTCCCTGCCACAGCAAGGGAAAGCCTCTGGGTATATTGCTTTTGTCTTAGTATTTTTTGTCTCAAGTCTGTGTCTTTGCAGAACTCCCGTCAGTCTGGTAACTCCCTTTCCTCCTTGTTTGATCGTGTATACAGCGTGTTCCCTCCTTTGGGCTCTGGGCATCATGAGATGCTCTTAAAGAACTTTTCTCTCCCGTCTTTTGACATCTAGGTCTCAGACATCACGGAAAGGTGATGTTAGCCCATATTCTGACAGACATCCACGCCTGGTGGGAAGCCTCCCCCGGAGTGACGTTGCAAGTCTGTGTTTCCTATTTATCTTCCCACTCTGTGTATTCAGTGGGCTGGAGTGTCGACGCTTGCCAAGACATGTGAATTCGGTTTGGTGCTGCGTGTGCATTCCTGGCCTTGTCTCTGGGTTCCGTGATAAACACAGACCCTGCCTTTTGTGTGGGGGGTGGGGGTGGGGAGGGAGTGTCATTAGAGTGAGCAGGAGTCACTTGGTAAATATGGAAAGTGAGGTTGCTTAGCTCCCAGATTTCCATGGCAACTCCCAGAACAAGTACAATATCACCAAAATTATTCTGTGGCTTTCTTTTTTTAGTTGCAGTGATTTGGTTGCATAGTCCTATTTTTCCGCTCCTGATTTGTACAAAAAACACAGACTCTGCCCACTATAACCATTACTTTGGTTTCAAGGACATTAGTGGTGCCTGTCTGAAGCACCTGAAAATTCAGTCGCACAGAACTGCCTCTTTCTGTGCTAGCAGAATACGCTTTGATGGCTTTTGGTCACCGTACATTTATTATTCGCCCTGTAACCACTCATGGAGCTTTAGCGTACATTATGCATGGGCCAGGTGCCAGGAATGTGTGACTGATGCTCACCTCACAGATCACTGGAACAGACCCTGGAGGGGTTCTTTGTGGGCACGCATGCATGCCCCTGCCCTGAGTGGTTTGAATTTCTAAGCCCCAAGACCACATCTGGTTTATCACCCTTCGTAGAACATATGTTCATAAAAACATCCAGTGCTCACCCACACGTGTTTACAGTTGTTTGGGGATTTATTTAATCATTTCTTTGCTCCAAGCCCTTGTTTTCTGTGACTAAAATGAAGAGAGATTCTTGTTGACAAACATGTTTGAAGAAAGCAAGCATCCCCATGGACTTCAAGCAGTTTAGGAATACTCCTGAGTTGTGGGCATTCTTTTTCTTTTGGTCATTTAAGTGGTTCTCTCTGATCCTGTTGATTTGACTCATAACTGTTGTTGTTTTTCTTTTTCAATCCACTAGCCTGTAATTTCCTTTCCTTCAGCAATGTAATTGTCATCAATCCTTCTTAGACCTTCTGATGACGATGCCGGAACTGGCCTGAATCATCATTGTCTCAGACAGGTCCAGCTCTGATATTTGAACAATTTGGTTAATTTCATTTTAAAAAATTGTGTTTTCGGCTGCCTGTTCTCATTATGTTTTTCTATTAGGGCAAGTACTCATTTGCCCACCTGACAAAGATCCCCCTGTTGGGAGTGACATTACTGAACCATGTTCTCTTTATTTTTTAATTCATACCAAATGTTTTAGAATATGTCTTGGTATAATTTGCCATAACCATTAAAACATTTGATTCGCTGTTGATTTTACTCTCCACCTCTTTGCTGGACTAACTTTGACTGTCCTGCTCACCCTCGGTGAAACCTCTGTCAGTGTTTCAGCTCAGAAGTCTGCCTTTACCTAGAAGCTCTCATTCTCACTATTTGAGGTCTCATGTCCAATAAAACGGTAGTGGTCTTGTGGTCAAAGAGTGCCAGGTTTCCAGATTTCCTTACCATGGGCCCCATCGAGGCTTACCAGTAACAAACAGTCCGACTTTTGATATGTGTATTTAGCTATCTTGACTGCAGAACTATGAAGTTTTATGATTAAAATTTTTGTGTCTTCTTGTTGGACAAAGGACTCATTTCCTTGATCTTTTGCCTTTGTTGTCATTTTGTTATAGGTTATGCCATATTTGTAAGGCTCGAGATACCTAATGTAAGTTGAAATAGAATCTCCAAAAGGATTTATTTTCTAAAAAAGAATTCTAACGACCTCCACTGAATGAAATACTGGAAATCCTCAATTTCAATTTGGGGTTAGCCACTCATTTAATTCTCTTGGCTTTCAAGTCCAGGCAGGGTCGGGCTCTCACTGTCCATCCCTGTCCTCATTCCCACGTGGGTTCATTTCAGACACATGTCAGTTTCCATATGTAGCAGTCTTCTTGCTTCACTCGTTGAAAAAGCCAAAAATTTTACCTAAGTCCCATTTGTAGAATGAGATTCTTAAATGATTGTTAGGATTCTGATAAAATGTTTGATAAAGCAAAGCATCTTTTTTTTTTTTTGTAATATAACCTCTTGTCAAGTTGCCTAACATACAGTGTATACAGTGTGCTCTTGGTTTTGGGGGTAGGTTCCCGTGATTCATCTCGTATATCCTGGGTGTTGCAAAGATTTTTATCTAATTTTTTTTTCAGTTGTGATTTCAGAGTTTTATCTGTCCAATGTTTGTTTAATCTTAAGGTGCTTACAGTCTATCAAGTAAGGTAGACATACAAACACATGAATAAGTGCAAGTTAATAAATACTCTAATATGCACCTGACTTAAATACCTGACAGTGTAGAGATTCACTGTCAATGCCAGTCATTGCCAATACTCGGTAAGTACTTAATAAACATTCATTGAATAGAAGAAAAATGAAGAAGATTCTATCTCAGATACTTTCTTTTCCTAGTGGATAGTAAGCAGGAGAAAAAAAGTCCCAAAAATATTTTAGAAAAACAAATGTATTTTTAGAAAGGCATTCTTTTTAATTTATAGAATCATAGCCCTCTTATGGGCAACTAAATATAATCACAGGAGAGAGATCAACTATGGTAATACTCTTCTATTTCCTGCAAATGCAGAGAATTACATCATGCAAACTTGTCCTCAAGCTAGAGTTAATAAAACTATTCATCTCTCCTTCCCTCTGAAGCAGAAATTGACTCCATTGAACCCCAGAAAGTTATCATCTCTAGTCCCCTTTTCTATATGGTGGTCTTGGGCTTCTCACAGTCTTTCAGAAATCTGTATAAGAGTATTTTGGTCAAAGGAAAGTTTCACTTAGGTGATTCATACTGGCAAGTGGCATATCCATTTTCTCAGTGATCCTCTATATGTAATTTTAGAGTTGTTTTTCTTCCTGATAGCAAGTTCCCATTTAAAGGCCCTGGTAGTTTTCCTGCATCTTGGCTCATTGTAACTCTTTCAGTTTCTCTTTATTTGTTGTTGTTTCTGTTGGAATTGAAGCTCTTGAAACAGGAATAGTTCTAAATCTCAGGAATCAGGTTAATAATCTCCTTGTTTTTGAGATGTACTTAGAGTTCAGAAATGTCCCAAAAGCCTTACAGGATTTTTTGACTCTTAAAGGGTTTTTACTCTTACAGGGTTTTGTGGTTTTTGATTCTTCTATAGGGTTCTGTGAGGGTTTTTTTAAGTTTATTTATTTTGAGAGAGAGAAAGAGAGTGTGAGCAGTGGAGGGCCAGAGAGAGAGATAATCCCAAGCAGGCTCTGCCCTGTTAGCACAGAGCCCAGTGCAAGACTTGATCTCACAAACCATGAGATCATGACCTGAACTGAAATCAAGAGTTGGTCACTTAACCAACTGAGCCACCTAGGCGTCCCTCTTCTATATGGTTTTAAACATGGCATTGGCAATTTGCCAAGGTATTAGGGGCTTCAGTTGTGTGTGTGTGTGTGTGTGTGTGTGTATGTTTGTGTATTACATGTGAAAATTACTCTAACATCATCTCATAAGCATAATACATTTTTTATGCACATGACTAGTGCAAATGGAAAAATATTTTTTATCACATCACTCTCTTTATTGCCTAAAGAGACCTGAGTTCAAATGTCACCCTCTAAACTACCATGTCAGTGAGTCCAGTCTGTCTTCTTAGGGACATGGTATACCTCTGGCTTGTTTCAAAGGTCCAGTGTGCATTAACCCAGATATACTATTTCCTGATAAGTGAGTTGATTGTCTGCAATGGCAACTGATTTCATTATGGTGTATCTGTATTGACTGTGGGACAAGAACGACCTTCCAAGTCACTAATATTTTTGCTACAGCAGTGGTGTCTGTACCATTTAGCTAAATCGTCCCCCCAATTTTATCTTCATCACATGATTCCAAGCTTTTAAGGATGGGAAGAAAAAGAACGTTATTTTCTTTGAATAGTGTTCCGAAGCTTACAAAATGCATTCTTGCATATGATCCCACTTGATCCTCATGAACTCCTCAAGCTGTGCAAAGCAGCAGTCCCTCTCCCCATTTGATAGATGAGTTAACCAAGAAACAGAGTGAAAATTGCCTGAGGCCACTCAACCAGTCAGGAGTGGAGGCTTCAAGAGAACTCTGGTTTCTTCCTTACCAGCTTAGTAATACTCTCTAAGCCCAAATATAACTGTGTGGACTGTGTACTTGGTGTTTTATATGCAGACTATTCTGTAGCCCTTATAGATCTGTTAATCAAAGAACTAACTTGAAGCTAGACATCAAATACATGGAGCTGGAGGCAACCCAGAAAGGTCTGTCTTTGGCGTGGTCAGGAATTTACATTGCAGGGTCATAAGAAAGTTGATGGCCAAGGTGAAGATATTTTATAGTGAGGTGCTGTAGAATTGGAGGTAGGACGTGGCCCTAGCAATTAAGACCAGGCTGGGGGCAAGAGTTTTAGAATAAAAGGTGAGTGGCACAGAAACCAAGGGGATCTGTTTGAATGCAAGGGGCTGTGAAGGCTGCTCTGTTCTGCCCATCTGCCAGTCAAATGAAGACACGCAATTTATGGTGCAATGGTAGGACCCCGAGGAAAATGGCTGGTCCGTGTTGTTAGGTTCGCGGGGGGGGGGGGGGGGGGGGGGGGGTTGCTCCAAAGTTGAAACTCATGTGTTTTCCTGTTTCCTTTCCTCTTCCTTTTCCGCCTGTAATTCCTTCCCTTTCCTATGTCTTTTTCTTAGTTTTGTTGAGATCTCAATCCATTCTCATGATTGCTAAGTTTTTGTATATATGTAGGAACAAAATATCCCTATAAAATAATAGTAATGTGGGTCTCCTGGCCTTTTTTTTTCCCCACAGAGGAACAAAGAAACAGCATCATCAACTCCAGTTTAGAATCTGTCGTCTCATCAAATGCAAACAGCATCCTTAATTCCAACAGCAGCTTGCAGCCCAACATGAACTCCAGTGACCCGGATCTCGATGTGCTCAAACCCACCTGGCCCAACTCGCTGTAAGTATGATGTCCGGCTGCCTGCCGCACCGTAGGCCCTTGCTGAGCTATTCCACCTGGAATTGGCCTTCTGGCCCCATCTGACTCTGAGCATTGTCCCATGAACATGATTTTAACCTTCTTCCTAAGTGTGGAGCTTGGCTAGTTTGTTGTGGATTTTTTTAAGCATCATCATCTCAGAGGGGAATCATTATTCTTAACATACCGCTTCTTGGCCTTGGTGACCTTTGATTTACCATCCTGCTGAGGTGGCTTTGGTGATGGCTACTGACTGTGCTGGCTGCTGGGCATGAAAAGCGATTTCTTTTAGTTTTACAAAACATCCAGGCACTGTAGTAACTCAGAAGATCAGTAGCCAAGTCTGCTTCTCTCATTTATGTTGTCTTGGTTTCCCTTCTCCCTGATGATGTGGAGTATGTCCAGTGCTACCTTTTTGTCTCCTTCTAGAAAGAAGAGCTGTCCAGTAGCCCTTTGAGTTTCCAGATCCTCAAACCTTAGCATGACTGTGATCACATATCAGAGGCTAGAAAAGAGAAGAATCTTTGTTACTTCACCTTTGGGTGGTAAGCACCCATAGCCCAGAACAGGCAGTTTGGGGGCTGCTTGTCCAGTCCTCCTCGGGAAGTAGATCCACTGTCTTGCGGTTTCCTCCCACATTGCCTAGCATGCTTCTTCAGACCAACGCATAAATCCTGTCAACCGGAGCCTTTCTAGAAAGTATGTGAGGCCATGACCAGCACAGCTGGACCGTCAGGCTACAGTTGAATAAGACTCGGGAAAAACGGAGCTGACCTTGCCTTTCTCTAGTAAAAATAGTTTGAGGTTCAGCCACAGATTGCCTTCAGAGCAGTCACTGCACTTAGTGAGTCACCAGGATACGAGAACCTTCTCCTACCCCTCTCCGTGCCTTGGTTGCATCCTCACACCCTGCCATTCTGTGTCTCTAAGATATCCACGGTTTGTAGAGCTGCAAAATGGGTCCAACAATTTTTGCCTTGGAGGAGAGTAAGGGATATTAAGGCTTGGGGGGTGGGGCTGGGGAAAAGACTCTAAAGTGGACTTAAGGGGTGCTTACACTGCAGATGAAACAGTAGCATCAGATGAAATCATACACTGGGAAAATAATGGTCTGTTTTCAGTTGTCGGCAGCTTTAAATCCTACCTCGATGTTCAGGAAATGGAATTACTTCCCTGTAACCTGGTGGGAAATACTGTTATTCACCAAGAAGTATACCAGTGCCTCAAGAGCTCAAAATAATTTAACTTGTTCAGATTATGGGTGGTGAGTCTCTTCTGCTTCTCCACGGCCGTGCTTGCCTGTGGAGGCTCTGTGTCTTGCCGTCTGGCTCTGTCAAGCACTCCTCTATCTGCTTTCGTAGACTTGAAGGACATTCTGGTTTCTTCTTCCTCTCTTTTCCCCTCTCCCCATTTTGTCCAGACTTCTGTACCTGTCGGTAACTGATGTGATTGGTTGCTCAGCATGAGCGAGGTTGAATTTCTAGCCCAGGTTGCTTACTGTCCCCTGATGGTAGCCGGCAGAACCAATTAGTGGTCTTTAATCTTTGTTTTAAGTAGCTGGGAGCCCCCTGAGTCACCACTGAGTACAGTATGTCCGAAGGGACTGCTTTGGCAGCGAAGCGATAAATGGGACAGTGTTTTTTTAAACAGGTCCTGGAGCAAGGAACTTTGGATTTTTATTTTTCAGTTGTCTAGATGTGATTTGTTCCACATAAAACACTGGGGGTCACTCTGCCTGCTTCACACCATCCATAGTGACCGTTCCCTGCCTGCTGCAGAATTTGGGGGCTTTCCCAGGGAAGGAAGGGTGATGCCAGGAACAATTGGACTTTGTTTGACTTTCAAGGAAAGTTGGATGTAGGAGTGTGGAGGTTTCCAACAAGACTGCTCTCCTTCTAGGCTTCTAGTGAACACCTTCCTGATATCAATAAGTCTTGAGCTCAAGGCTGTTCCTGAAGTAGAAGCAGTATTGATAGTGGCACTGACACCAGAGTTTGCCACGGCCCTGAACAGGGGCCACACGAAAGGCCCTGTAAGCTCTACAGCAGGTTCACTGACCGTTTCTGAAACCCAAGGCAGTGAGATGCCATTTCCAAGTCTGTGCCGCCTTCATTTTTCCTGCCTGTGATTTGCTTGGGTGGACTATGGACAGGAACTAGGTGATCCTGGCAACAGAAGCCACAAGACTTTGCCTCAGAAAACTAATTCTGAGAAGCCTGTCAGCACGGTATGCCATGGTGATTGGGCTCAGTCACAACCAACGGAGACCCTGGGGAATGAAAGGGTCCATTCCCTCCATCATTGTTCACTTTAAAGTACACAGAGATCCTTGAATGGGAACACTTAATGATGCAGATGAAAACAGAAAACAAAGTCAGGGGGTGGGGGATTACCATTAGTTTGAATATTAATTAGGCATAAGGTGGGGAACCAGTCACCAGAAGCTGTCTGTTCTCCTTTTTATTTCATATATTTGCTTTTCATTGTTTTCATAATGACTGGAACGGTCATTATGACCGTGTAATAGTCATAATGAAAGGAACATGCTTTGTGACTCAGCATCCTTTGGTACTTTAGGGACCACATTTTGCTGTCTCATTGGTAAAACTTTCCTAATTCTCCAAGGAGATCAGGGCCCTCTTGTTTGTGTGGGCATAATGCTAAATCAGGCATCAAAATTAGAGATGCGCCATTCGAGCCATGCCAGGGCAAGGCTGCAGTGTTTGCATCTTTGGCAGACCTCCTAAAATGTACCCATCTCTCCTGAAGAACAGAAGACACCTAAGTCAGGACCAAAGTCCAGTCTAAAATTGTCAGCAACTATTGCTGACCTATTGTGTGGCCAGACCTATGCTAAGCTACCAGGGGTAAAAGAGAAAAAGAGGATTTCTGGCCTTCCCAAGAGTTTATAAAGTGTGTCTGAGGAGGGAGGACAATGGTATATGGCAGTGCTAAGTGGGATTTATAGTGCATAAGTGCTTTTAGAGTTTACATGTATTTTTTAACATGTATTTATTTTTGAGAGATAGAGACAGAGTAGGAGTAGGGGAGGGGCAGAGAAAGAGAGAGACACAGAATCCAAAGCAGGCTCCAGGCTCTGAGTTGTCAGCAGAGAGCCTGATGTAGGGCTTGAACCCATGAACTGTGAGATTGTTATCTGAGCCAAAGCCGAACGCTTAACCTGCTGAGCCACCCAGGAGCCCCCAGAGCTCACCAACTTTAAACTGATTATGTTGAGTACGCGCGCCAGTGAGAATATCGGAAAGGGTGGCTAGATGAAATGTGAGGTTGGCGTTAGCTAAGATTTTATAGATCAAAATGGATGGATGAAGGTCATTGCAGATAAGGGGGAATGAGGGAGGCAAAGATGATCCACAGTGGAGAAAAACAGCCTACAGACATGCATGCTGGGAGAAAGGGAGCTTCCTTTCTCCCCTACCACTACCACCAAAAAACAAAACAAAAACAACACCTACTAAGCCAACGTTTATTTATTTGTTTGTTTGTTTGTTTATACTTAAGCAATCTCTATACCCAACATGGGGCTGGAACTCATGACCTTGAGATCAAACCAACTTGTCGTGCTGGAACAACTAGACATCCACATGCAAAATAGGTAGGTAGGTCGGTAGGTAAGTAGATAGATAGAGATACAGACTTGATACCTTTCAAAAAATTAACTCAAAATGGATCATAGACTGAAACGTAAAATGCAAAACTATGAAATCTCTAGAAGATGACATCAGAGAACATCTAGGTGACCTTGGGTTTGGCAATGACTAGGAACATAATCCATGAAAGGAAAAATTGGTAAGTTGGACTTCATTTAGGTTAAACACCTATGCTGTATGAAAGATACTATTAAGAAAAAGATAAGCCAAACCCAAAATAGGAGAAAATATTTGCAACACACATCCCTGATAAAGGATCAGTGTGCAAAATATATACAAAGAAATCTTAAAGTTCAGTAATAATTCAACAAACGGCCCAATTAAAAACTGGGCAAAAGATCTGGATGGGCACCTCACTAAGGAAAACATTTAGAGGTAAATAAGCATATGAAAAGATGCTCAACATCTTAGGTCATTAGGGAATCGCAAATTAACACAATGAGCTCTCTCTGTACACCTGTTAGAATGCCTAAAATCTAAAACGGTGACACCACCAAATGCTATTAGGATGTGGAGCAAGAGGAACTCTCATGCGTTGCCAGTGGGAATGCAAAATGAGATACCCCCTTTGAAAGACAATTTGGCAGTTTCTTAGAAAGCTAAACATAGATTTCTCATACAACACGGTCCAGCAATCACACTCCTCGGTGTTGACTCAAATGAGTTGAAAACTGAAGTTCACACAAAAACCTGCCCATGAGTATTTATAGCAGCTTCATTCATAATTGCCAAAACTTGGAAGCAACTAGGGTGTTCTTCAGTAGGTGAGTGTATAAACCAACTGTGGTACATCCAGACAATGGAGTATAATTTGGTGATAAAAAGAAGTGAGCTGTGAAGTCATGAAAGAAGCCACTCTGAAAATACTACAAAATGGTATGATACCAAATATCTGACCTTGTGGAAAAGACAAAACCATAGAGTCAGTAAAGAGATGAGTGGGCAGGAGGGAGGGGTAGTTGGAACACCGGGCATTTTTAGGGCAGTGACACCATTCTGCATGGTACTGTAACAGTAGGTTTCAGACAGTACGCATCTATCAAAACCCATAAAACCAGTGGGTCACAGAGTGAATCCTCACGTCAACCATGGACTTTAGTTACTAATAATGTATCAGATGGGTTTGTCACTTGCAACAAATGTACCTCACAAATGAGAGATGTTAATTACAGGGGAATTTAGGCAGTGGGGAGACATTTCATGGAAACTTTAGTTATTTTGAGCAGTTTTTCTGGAACCTGAAAACTGCTCTAAAAAATTAAGTCTATTAATACATTTTTTTTTAAATCTGGATTTCCAACTTCTTTTGAAAAGTTAGATTTGACCATGCTAAATCCATGTGTTACTTGGTAACAGATGATGCTCGCCACAGGGGCTATCTCCTCGCAACTGGCCTGCTTTACTCTGTCTTATCTTCTGGCTGTATCCCTGTGATAGATTAAATATGGTCAAAGAAGCTTTGCAGCCCCCATTCAGAGATGGACTCCTTGGATCTGGGCTGGCCTTCATCCTCTGCCTTGATTTGGCCAAGAGAATGTGGTACAGGTGATACTGTATGTAACATCCGAGCCCAGGCCACAGGACCTTGTAGCTTCCCATCTCATCTTGGAATCCAGCTGCCATGTAAAAAGTCAAGTCTAGCCTCCTTGAGCATGAAAGATCATTGGAGAGAGAAGCCCAGCCATCCCAGTCAAACCCAAGTCTAGGCCACCAATCAGTTGAATGCAGCCACATGAGTCCAAGAAGGACAAATAGAGAAGCTGCCCATTCAACCCACAGATTCATGAGAAATAATACATCGTGGTTTTTTAAGCCACTGAGTTTGGACCAGTTTATTCAGCAATAGTTAAATGACACAAGGCCCGTGCGTTTGTGACCTCAGAGCCCTCAAACTTCCTTGAGAGAGGGCTGCATCGCCTGGGTAAGGTAGAAAGGCAGTAAAGGTTCTCATTGTAGAGAGTGGCAGCGTGGAGACTAGCTTGTCAGTTTTCAGAATCTTCTTTGAAAGAAACGATTCATAAATGAGATTGTAAGAAGTTAAGAGACAAAGCAAAACCCATAGCTAATGACTGAGGCAATCAGAAAGATAGCTCAAACACGGGCATGGAAAGCAGGAAACCCAGGGTTTTACTGCTGACACCAGCATACACTGGCTGGTGCCAGTCCTCAGCCCCAGGCATGCCCATCCCCCCCCTCCTTGGGCCGGACCAAGCGGGGCTGACCTGTCTCTGAGAACGGAGGTTGTTCGGATGGTGCTTACAAAGGACTGACAAAATAAAAGTCACTCTCTACTCTCCCAGTGACCAGTGGAGTTGGCCTTATGCCGCTGCCTTTCTGGAAGATAGTGATTTTTAAGGAGGAAGTAAACAAATACTGAGAAAGAAGTCAGGGGACGTCCCACTAGGGACATAAAAATCTTGAGTAATTCCCTCAAGTTAAAAACTCCTAGGTGAATGCTTTCTTCAGACCGCTGGGGAAGGGACGGAAAGGGCTTGTTAAGATGGAAAGCACACTAGGAGGATAAAGGATGATTCTAGCCATGGAGGAACCCACCCTTGGAGTTCTCCCTGCCTGAGTGGTCCCCACCCCTAGAAAATAACTCCCTGCCCAGTAGCCTCATAAATAAAATGATTTTTTTCATGTCCCTGCCGCTTAACACACACACATACACACACACACACACACACACACACACACACACACACACACACCCATTTCCAAGTTATTTCTGGTGACCTAAAAGGTGCGTGCATGCCAAATGCCTTCAAATTGTGCCACAGTCAACCGCCCTCTACCTCTTTGTGGCCAGGGAGAGGCGAGAGAACAACCTCTGGAATTCAGAAGATAAACAGGGCCTGCCTCCAGGCTGCCTTGTTTCTCTGAAGCAGTGCTGGCTCCTCCTGACTTTGATTCAGCTTCTCTCAGATGAAATCTGGGGAAAACTTGAGAGGTATCTGCAAAAGTTTACTTCTGTTTTACTTAGTTCAGTCAACGTTCACTCAGCACACGGTGCTTGAACACCTCCCGTGGGCCAGGCGTTATTCTGAGTGCTGACGATGGAGTGATACACACAGGGGAGTTTCTGTCCTCCGTGGTCTTGTCTAATAGTGGAGACAGGAGGTACATCAGTGCCTGTATATCAGATGTTGGAAAGTTCTGTGGAGAAAACTAAGGCAGAATAGAGGAAGTACTGATTTGGAGGGAAAGGAGGCAAGTTACTTTAGTGCTTTCCACTGTGAATAGCAGTTAGTTTGTTTTGGAGGGACTTCTGCCCTCCTCCCTATTTCCTTCCTGTCTCTCTATCCCCTCAACCTCCGTGTGTCTTTCTCGTGCATGGACAGATGTCCCAGGCTGTTCCCCTTGCCTTCCCGCACCAACTTCCCACCTGGAATCGGACACTGTGACACCGGAGCTGTCAGTCCAGTCATTGAGTTATCAGTGAAAAGGAGGAACTTCTCTAGGGGCAGGCATTGCCCCTCTTGAAACCCAGACCAGCTTGGGGGTAGGCATGCCTGTTGCTGAACAATTTGGAAACATCCACCTCCCACGGGGTTGAGCTGTGTGCATAGCTGTTATTTATTGAGGCCAAATGAATCACAGAATGAATAGTATGCATTAAACGGTGATAATAAACGGTATATTTTTAAGTAATTTGATCACCTAAGTGTGATTTTATGTCCAAAGAGTTACACCCAAACAGGCAGCTATGATTTTACTACAATGGTCTTGATTTGTCATTCTTTGGAATGCAGAGATTTGAAGAGGAAGTTTTCCTCTGTGGCTGAATCACTTTCTGTGGAGGAGGATCTTTCCTCTTCAGAGTGAGGATTCTGATTCTCACCCACCTCCAGGCACAAAAGGTCTCTTCAGACTGTTTTGCCTGAAAAAGTGGTGGCATCCTCCACCTTGGGAAATAATTTGAAAGCAACATCATTTTCCACAAGGGATCCGTTGCCTCCTATTGTTCCTCCTCACAACCTCTGGGGTGGTTCCAGCCGGGCTCGTTCATGGTTGTTTCTTAGACCACCTCACAACCATCCCACTTACACCTCAGTCTCCTGGGACCACCATGGCCACCACTCCTCCCAGTAACCAGGCCACGTTCCCTTGGCATTTTTAGAGATTGTCACTGATATGACCCGTATTCTTGTTTTCTGAGTGTCTTCCTGTCAGCTTTTCCCATTCCCGTAGCCAAGATCTCCTTCACCAGTTTGGAGCCCAGCTGGCCTCACTTGGTTGAGGGTGGAGATTCCTGCCTGATGACCCATCTGATTTTTATTGGATAAATGTGTTTGGTTATTAGCAGTTCTTTTTTTTTTTTTTTTTTTACATAAAAATTGCTCAAGGCAGCCCTCACACTTCATGACCCAGCAGGATTTCTTTCCCAAGCAACAAGGCTGTCAGTGCCACTTGGATCTCTACAGCCTGTCAGCAGAGGGGGTATGGGAGGAGGCGGGGACGGGACATCGTTCAAGTCCTTAGCCACATCCCTGTTTTCCAGCATAGTGGAAATCACAAATGGAAAAATGTTTTCCTTCACACACGTTGTTTTCTTTCCTCCTTGATGAGCTAACATCATAAAGGTTCTGTATTCTTTCTGTCAACGAATTAATATTGCTAAACAATCTCAATTACCCAAATTTGTCGTGACAGAGTAGATGATAACTAAAGCCTTGGGGCTTAATTAAACATAGAAATAAGTGAATTTAATCTGAATTTAGCTGCTCTGACATGGCTTATGGCACTGTATCTTATAGGTAAGTTGGTGTTAGGCATTTGTAAATCTCGAATTTTTGATCCAATCTTTAGGGAAGGAAATAGGCTTAATATTTTGCGCATGGCTTTTAGCACTTACAAGCCTATGAGGGGACTTTGAAGGAACTTCAAGTTGCCATTTTTGTCCCTTAGAATTAGATTTGGAATTATTTCTCTCCCTACATGTGTACTTTGGGGAAATCTTATTGGTAGATTCAGATCCTAAATGGAGTAAATTAAAATCATATTAAAGTGCTCCTTTTTAAACCTTTTTGGTCAGTCTGGAAAGCAGATGCTTACTTAGCTAGGAACACATCTCTAGTTGGAAACAGCCTCATGATCTTATTTTTCACCCCTTCTCTGCATTAAGTATCTAGAAAACCATGCAGGATCCAGTGTAGACTTCCTTTGCTCTCAGCTATGTAGGTCTTCCAGGGTAGGGGCTTAGCCCAGTGAGGTGTTCAGGGTCCCTGGTATGACCTGAGAGCCCGTTAGATATACCCACTTTCAGGCTTTACTGCAGACTCGCTGGATCAGCCACTCTGGAAGAGGAACCCGGGGCTCTGTGTTCCAACAAGCCCTGCAGGTGATTCAGATACATCCTGAAGTGTGAGAACCACAGGCATAGAGCTCATGGGGCGGATGGACTTGCACAAGAATAAACACAGAATTTACTTCCTTGTAAAGCCTGCAGGACCACGCCTGCATCATCCCTAGCACTCTGGTTGTCCCTGCAGTGATGACAGTAGAGGGGCTTCAGAACACCCTGCCTCTGGCCTTTGAGATTAGTCACAACTTGTGAGGCTGATGACTGATGAGTTTGCTTCTCAGAGAAGCCCAATTAGCTCACCAGGGCTGCACTTTCCAAAGCCTGAGGGAAGCCAGCCTGTGGCTTTGCAAATGCATGCTTATTGGTCACAAATCAAGAAAGGGTCGGTGCACCAATTAAACCAACAGGTATTTTTATTGAGCACCTACTGTATGTGTAACATGAGAAGATGAAGACCTTTGCATCGAGAGGAAAACAGCTTGGAACATGGTAGATGACCATTAACATGTATAGGAGATTTGAGACTTTTAAATCAGCATTCCCCAAATTGGTGCAAGGAGGAGGGGGACAGGTGGGGAAGAGTAGGAGCTGAGTTGGATACAGTTGAACAGATTCTTGTCTCGAGGACTTTTGAGCCACTAAGATGTCCATTGTGAATCTCCCAAAGGGCATGTGTTATACCACATTTCCTAAATGTATTTGACCTTAGCACATGCTCTTTACGGCACTTCTCTTTAGCCTCTTAAAACTGTAGTCTATAGTTTAAGAAATGCTTTTCTATGTGAACACTCTACTTTTGAGGGGGGAAATGTATTTTTCCTAATGGATGGCACTATTAGGGCAACAGTCCTTTTGTAGAGCATTTATGGTTACAAATAGCTGTCTGAAGGCTGACATGGGCTATATCATGTCCGAAAAGCTTTGGGATCTGGTGTAAGGAAAAACCCACGTGGCCTGGTAGTGAAGCTTTGGCCCTGCTGTTTCCTGTCAACTTGTGCAATTACTTTCCCTCTCTGAGCTAAACCTCTTCTGCGAAATGGGAATAATAACAGTAATAAAAATAATTGTAGTAATAACAAGACCTACCTTCAAGGTTGTTGTGAGGGTCAGATGAATTAATGCCTGTATAATTAAGTGGCTAACAAAAATTGGTTTTCTTTTATGCTAAGCAAAAATTGGTTTGCTCTTAGACTGTTGCCCTACTATGAACAAATCCTTACTATCGATTTTTTCCGGTGGTAACAGTAGACACTCAGTGTTTATTTTTTTTTTTTGATCCTGGTGTGACACAAAGAACCCATATTAAAAATAATGAGGTAATTTTAAAATAAAACACCTAAAACTAAGTTAACTACAAATAACCAAATCCCCTGAAAGCAGTCAAAGCACTCCTCGTTCAAGACTGGCTTCAAGCTGTTTGCACAAAGTCAGCAGGCTCAGGTGTTTACTCTCCAGAGTCTTGTCAAGCCATCTATCTACTCCCATTGTTTCTCTGTTGGGTGGAGCCAATTGGAACGATACTAATTAGAGGAGAACCTAATTGCAATCCTGAGATTTCACTGGGGGATAATTTAGCCTCAGGAATTCCTTTCCAGCCTGTGACTCTGTGTAAATTTGACTGTCATTGTGACAAAAAGAAAAAGAGTTTCTAAAAGCATTCTGAAATTCTGCCTCTTAGTCATTCACTGCATTGGTTCTATCGGGTTCTTTTAGTGCCTATTAGCTTCTTTCCCAAAGAAGCAGTGGAGCTCTTCCCAAGACATTGCTTCAGTGTTCCCTTCAATAGTCCTTACAAATTGGACAGGTGATGGGGGTGTGCCTGGGTCACTGTCAAAAATGTGCAGTAAAGGAATAAAATAGTTGCTGTACAGACCCCCCCCTTACCTCTTTTTGCCTTAAGTGAAGAAGCTGTGTCTTCAGAGGGAGCCAAGATGATATTGTCCACAAAGAAATAAATGCGAAGATATCTGCCCAAGGATAATGTATTAGAATCCTAAGAAGAAACATCAGCACCATGAAAATAGCATAATTCAGGGATGGTTTATTTATAAAGGATTGGAGGCAAGAAATTCATAAGAGATAGTACAGTAAACCAGGGCTAGTCGCACCCAACCAGTTATCATCTTTAGGCTGGAGGGACTTGCATAGAAAATGGTGGCCAGACCCGAAGCAAAGAGAGGTCTATAGAGTCAGGCCCTTGAGAGGAATTTTCGTCAAGGGGCTCACCCATGTGCAGACAACCTCTCAGGGAGACAAGGGAATAAATACCTTGGCTCTCTCCTTTCTGCTGGTGATCTCTTGCCCGAGCTCCCCCCCTTGGTGGCCCCAACAGGAAGCCAGAGGGTGCAGGATGTAATCCGTGTTAGTTAGCTCTTAGGGAAAAGAGGGCAGGAAGGACAGTGGATGTTCTCCAGTGCATATGTATATTGTAACACCACTTATAGAAGCCACAGTGTGGGACCTGAAGGGATAACCATCAGTAAAAGACTGCCAAAATAAATCCCGGAGTATACTGCTAACCAGTACAGCAGAGGAATGAAGGAGTTGTATTTGTGCTGGTATGAATAACCTTCTAAGGTCCATTAAGGGAAAAGCAGGGTGCTGTGTTTCTCAGCCCAGGATGCACATTAGTATACCTGGGGAACCTAAAGTAAAAAAATGCCAACACTCCTTTCCCGGAGCCTCAGAGTTACTTGGCCTGGGGTGGTATCTGAGTTTTGGTATCTTTCTTAAACTTCCATGGTGGTTTTGATATTCAGCTAGATTTGAAAACCATTTGTGTGCGTGGTATAATCCTACTTATGTGTAAGACTCCAGTGATATATACACCTGCAGATATGTGTACATGTTTGTAATGTTTCTGGAAAGATATAGGGGAGTGAATATATGCGGTTGTCTCTCATAGAGGCACGTGGGACAGTGGCCTTTGGTGCAGGGGACACTGATGTTTCCTTTCAACACTACCCGTTTGTAGCGTTCGAATTTTTTTACCGTGTGCATGCCTTGATTGTTCCATTTCGAAAACCCAGAAGTCGATTTTCTCAGTTTTAAAATCACCATTTCATTTTTTTCTTAAATTTATGAGGTACATCTTTGTGCGAAGGATTTTTTTTAAATGTGCTTTAATTTCCAAGTTTTATTGAAAAATAGTTGGCACACGTCACCATGTAAGTTTAAGGCATACAGCATGATGGTTTGATTTTTAAAATAAGAAATGCTTTACAATCTGTGTGTCATTTTTGCCCAGAGGTCATGCTAATCTTATCCTTATTATTTGAATTTTTAGTATATGTGCTGCCGAAGTGAACAGAGGAATTTTGTGAAACTTTTAAAATTTGTTACATCCTCAGTAACCAAGGATGTTAGACCCTGTTTGAAGAATAAGACCTACAACAAGAAGGTATAGCTTTTGGTGAGTTTCAGTGAAGTCAAGTTTTCTTGAATTATTATTTCAATGGCCAAATGACTCTTGTCCAGGGCTCCAGGTCAGGTTAGAAAATGGTAACTCTTCAGGCAGGAAAGGAAATTTGTCTCAAGGAGCTAGGTAAAGTAGATGCAGTTAGATCCCTGCATCTGGCCTGATTTCAGATTTCTTACTTATTTGAGAAGCCTAACTTAAGGAAACCAGAAAGTCATTTTTTATGTTTACTCATGAAGTCCTCCACCGTCTCCTAAACCAACATTGTGAAATTTAAGTAGTTCAATTTTCTTGAGCTATATATAGTTCTCTAACCTGATTTTCATCTGTCATTCTCCATCTGCTCTCTCCCCCAATTTCCTTTAAAAGCCCCATTTTAAAGCAGAATATATAATGGAAAAACCTTAACTCTTGACCTTTATGGAGGTACACTAGAGTTATTCCATAATAATTAGCAGTTGCCCTGGTAACCTCAGACACACTGCTTAAATCACCTGTATTCATCACTACCCCCTGCCTTCTAGCCAGTAGGATCACCTGCTTCAGGCTAATGAAAAAAGGAACAATTATTTTTATAATCCTTTTCAGCTTCTGTTGTAGGAGTAGGAGCAGTGATACTGTTTGTGATTACTTGCACTCAAAAGAGATTTTGTTGTTGTTCTAGTGACTGAAAGCAGTGACATAGAGAAATCATCTTGGGTTTTGAGCAAGTTGGCAAGCTCTACTCAGTTTATTTTGCTCACTACTGTACTCCCAACCTTAGAAGACGTAAGCAGGTACAGCTTGCAGATGAGAATCTAAGAGTCGCGACACTTAGGGATGTGATGGACAATGACATTGGCAAGGCTGGCGCCATGCCACGTCAGTCATCCCTCACAAGGATGATGAAAACCCACTAACTTCAGTTCTTGGACTTGAAGAATACTGCTTGAAAGTTGGAAAACCCAAAGCTGAAGCACAAGAGAGATTTCTTATCTAAAGCAAATGTGTTGACCTCAATTCTGTCTCCGAGGAAGCCTGTATCCTCCCTTAACTTCCATCCGCCGTGCCTTACAGCACAGACTTCATGATAGGAGTGCCATGGAACTCTTGGTTTCCTCTGGGGGAGAAACAGCCCCCACACCCTCACACATCCTCTTTCCCATTCTCCTCTTGATCCTTTGTGTGAAAGTGGAATTAGAGGAAATATGTCCTTAGTCATCCCATGGCAGTACTTACAATGTGCAATTGTCACAGTGAAAATACACTGGCAGGAGATCAAGAATCAAGAAGTGGAGTCATGGGAATCCTCGACACACTAATCCAGTAGAGACAAGATCCACATGTTAGTGATCGACATGCCCAACATAATCATCCCAGACAGTAGTTAGACCCAGTTCTGTCCCAAGGGAAGACTGCAAGTGAATAATTACTAGTGGAAGAACACCCACCAAATGCTCTTGCTCGACCCTCTAAATTTTCTTAACTCTCACTGGAATGCAGACCTACCTTTATCTTATGTGTCCCTTTGGTATACCGCACCACCAGTTGAACATGGGCTGCTGTAGCCTTCTTGCACCCTACAGCCCTCACAAATATCAGCCAGAATCAGCCAGATCTGACAGACCCTTCCCAGTCAGTGAGCAAACATATACTAAACACCTACTGTTTAAGACACTGTTGCGGGCACTAGGAAAGAGACGAGCAAATACTCTGCCCTCAGATCTCTTACAGCCCAGATGGTAGAAATCAGCTCTACATACATAGGGCAAGTTTTGCTGCCAACATGAGACAGATTTTAAGTAGTAAGTGAGTGGCTTGGTCATTCACTTAAAAATATTTATGGTGGGATGAATTGCCTTTGCAGTTTATGTTGTGTGGGCAGGGTTTCCAATAATCTCTCTACTTCATTTTCTAGATCTACTTTGAAGTTTGTAATTTCCTTGTCTGCTTCAGTCCAGTTTACTGAAAGTGGGGGGTGGGGGGAGGAGTGGTAGTTTTACGAACCAGCTTTTTTATTCTGTTAGCCAAGAGACTGCCTATGGCTGAAAATGCCGATTGTCACTGTGCTGAGAAAAGAAAATACGGTGCAGCGTCCCAAATGTTTGTTTGTTTGCTTGCTTGTTTGTTTTTCACAGTAGTCTCTATGGATCTACATTTAAGATGCCATTTGGGGCGCCTGGGTGGCTTAGTTGGTTAAGCATCTAACTTCAGCTAAGGTCATGATCTTGAGGTTCTTGAGTTTGAGCCCCGCGACAGGTTCTGTGCTGACCACTCAGAGCTTGGAGCCTGCTTTGGATTCTGTCTCCTTCTCTTTCTGCCCTTCCTCTGTTCATTCTCTCTCTCTCTCTCTCTCTCTCTCTCTTTCTCTCTCACAAAAATAAACATTTAAAAAAATTTTTTTAGTTTAAAAAGATGCCATAAGCATTTTTTAAATTTTTTTTCATGTTTTATTTATTTTTTGAGAGCGAGAGACAGAGTGTGAGTGGAGGAAGGGCAGAGAGGGAGGGAGAGACAGAATCACAAGCAGACTCCAGGCTCCGAGCTGTCAGCACAGAGCCCGACGCAGGGTTCGAACCCACGGACTGTGAGATCATGATCTGAGCCGGAGTCTTGACACTCAACCGACGAGCCACCCAGGCCCCCCTAAAGATGCCATAACATTTAAAATTTGGACTATAAGAATGCTGGAGAGAGAGAAAAAATATTTAAAGGAACAAAAAGTTGGAATTCTGTCATTTGGTTGTGTTGTGTTTTGAAGCCTCCCTACCCCCAACCAGAATTTCTCATTAGGACTCTTGGACTTTTTTTCCTCCCAGATATCTGGCTTACTAATACTTATGACAAAAATATAACAGTTTCTTGTATAAAGCAGTATCTTGTTCAATTGAAATTTAATTCATAACTTGAAGGATTGTTTTCTCTACTTGCATGGAAAAGGAGAGTTCTTGGGAATTAGTAGTTCTTTAAATTCTGAGTCAATGAAAAATAAGTGAAGAAGTTTTGCTACCCAATTGTCATGCACCAGCCAAGTAACTGTGAAGGAGTGCAGGTTCTTTTTTTCTGGTTCTTTGTCCATAAGGAAATTCTAAATTCTCCCTTCTTCGCAGACCAGTTATTAAGTTCTGCCTTTAATTTCACCGTGAGTCAATTAGGTCAGATGCCCACAAGCAAGCACTCTGGTTCATCATTACAAAGGAAGAAACTTTCCTCGTTGTATTTTTCTTTGCACACGTGGCTGATTTTTCCAGGCTTTTCTTCTGCTTTTAGAAAGACCACCTTCTGGCGTTTATTCTTTTCAAGGTACACTTCACTAACCAATTCCAGTGGCATTTCAAAGGGAGACTTAGCAAAACCTCAGTTGAGTTGAGATCTTGGATACCACTTGGTCTGCACTGGGCCATAGAGAGCTCTGTTAGCCATTATCTGTATACCCCTGTGGAAACTCAGCCAGTTTGACACCTTATTCCTCACTTGTGGTGTGCCTCATACCAGAAGGTCACCATATATCCCACCAAATTAGGCACACCTTGGGAAGAATTAGTTCTCTGTGTACAAAATGTTCAGTGGAAACCTAAGGTGCTCATCGAGAATATGAATATATAATCAGTACGTTGGGCCCCCAGACCCCAGGAAAGCAATGCGATTTCAGGCAGAATCCTCTTCCTGCACTGCCACAGCCTTAAGCTTTGCTTTTACTCCAGATTCATCAAGAAATAAAAGAATTTGTAGTAAAAAAAAGAAAAAGAAGACACTTTGTCTGCTCAGACAACCTGACCTGAGTTTTGCTATCTATAATGATGTCCCCCACTTTTTTTTTTTCTGGAGAGGATATGACCCTTTAAAGACTGCTTACATGTGCATCACTGTGGGACTGCCTTTGCTACATGTGGTAGCTGTGAGACCGGAACCTGTGCCTCTGCAAAGCTGAGGGTACAATCAGGACTCCCTGCTTTGGTTTTGTTGAGTAGGGTACACAGGTTGAGATTTTTGGAGGCTGGGTAGAAAAGAGGGAGGAGAAATGATGGAGTTGTCAGTTGGGGAAGAACTGTGGGGGAACAGAACTATGTAAAAGAAAATCTGAGGCACCCACGTGGCTCCGTCAGTTAAGCATCTGACTCTTGGGTTTCAGCTCAGGTCATGATCTTGCAGCTTCATGAGTTTGAGCCCCACAACGGGCTCTGCGCAGCTGCTTGGGATTCTTCCTCTCTCTGCTCCAACACTCTTGCTGCCTCAGTTGCTCTCAAATAAAAAATAAATAAAATAGAAGTAAATCTTACAGAGTTTCTCAGATGTGCTCAGAGATAGGAATCTTCTTCCAAGTCCTCTCGTGAGTCTTTTTTAAATTTTTTATGTTTTTTATTATATGAAATTTATTGTCAAGTTAGTTTCCATACAACAGCCAGTGCTCAACCCAAAAGATGCCCTCTTCAATGCCCGTCACCTACCCTACCCTCCCTCCCACCCTCCATCAACCCTCAGTTTGTTCTCAGTTTTCTCTTACGCTTTGGCTCTCTCTCCCACTCTAACCTCTTTTTTTTCTTTTTTTTCCTTCCCCTCCCCCATGGGTTTCGTGTCTTTAGTAAAACGAACTTTGCGTTATTCAGTGTATCACAGTGTTACATAGGCCCTGGGACAGACTTGAGTTTGTATCCCAGCTTCACTGCTTACTAGCTGTGTCGCCATGAAGAAGTTGCTTGTTGCCTCATCTATTTAACAGGAATAATAATAGTATCTACCTTGTAGGGTTGTTGTGAGGATTAAATGGAGTAGTTTACGTACTTCCATGGCTTCTAGATAGTAAATGCCCATTAAAAGTTATCTGCCATAATTGCCATGAGAGTTGTTATTTTAACAATACCTGAGGACATGAAATGTCTTTGGAGGGAGTACTGAGGTGCTTTCGGATGGGCGCAGGGTGGGAAGGCAGGCTGCCTCCAGGACTCCATCATATCCAGTTCCAAAGGGACCCAACCTGACTCACGTGGACCAATCCCAGAGACGCGCCCAGCGGTGCGCACCGAAGTACTCTGAGGAGCCAGGAGAGCTCACACCTTCCTCCGGTCACTTAGGAGGATCATGGGAGTATGGAGCAGAAGCACAGGCCAGAGATCTGTAGATCCACTTGGACGAAAGCCAGGACCAAAATGAAGCTGAGCGGCTATCTTTGTGCCCCATCACCAGCCTTCAGCCGTCTGGTGGGTCAAGGTGCATCTTTGCCCCCCCATGGCTCTGCGTCCATGGCGTTGGAGTACCATGACCCCTTATAGCCCCAGTGCGGCTCTCCCCTGGATTTCATCTTGTGCTTCTACCTAATTCTCTGCTTCCCAGTACTGTTTCCTGAGAAAGAGAGAGTCTGACTGAGTTCAGCTTTGCTCTGGATGCTGTCATTGGCTGGGGGGCACCTATGGGCCAGAGACCCTGAGGCAGGTGCTTCTTTGGTTTAATCATCTATGGCCAGAGGGGCTGGGTTACACAACCTTTCAGCAGGAACTGAGCAGGAAGCAGCTTCTAAGGTTGCCACCTTCAAGGTGTACCTTATTCTGGACCCAGTTATAACACACGTGACTCCTAGATTTCCCATCATCCAGTATTTTAGAATGTAGCTCTTCACCTGTTCGTTTAACAAAAGTTAATCGCTAATGAGGCAAGATACAGAGAACTTAGGGGAAAAAAGACAGAGGCTATAGTAATACAGAGGCCTGGATAAAAAGCAAGCCACGTTTCATACCCAACAGCCCCTTGAGTTGACATGTATATGACAATACAAACAGTAATTGATGTTTATAATCCTCATGTCTCAATAAACTCCATTTGGTATAGTCTGGTTTTGAAAGGTAGGGGGAAAATGTGCTATATCTTAGATTTCAATGGTTATAATAAAATCATGGGTCCAAAATTATTGATTTTTTGGTAGAGTGATTGGATGGAAAACCTTGTTGTTCACTGATGTAGATTTTGTGTCATAGTTCTGGTAATAGTGTGGGGAAATGTGGGGCACAGAGGATTAGAACTAGGTTGACCATAGTATTTTCTTAGGGTTTTTTTCTTCTTCTGGAAGAAGGGTTACTACTCTTGCTTGCCCTTCAGATTGATGAACAGCCCTGTTTCCCACAAGGAGAAAGACCCGTTGCCCTGATCACAATTATGCACAGATAGAGCAATACTAGAGAGGTGGCTTCCTGGACCCCTTTTTCCTTTCTCTGGTTCAAGGTGTTCCAGACTCCTGCAACTAAAGTATTCCTCAGTCACTCAGTGAATTACTGAGCATCCTCAGGATGTAAGCACATCGTGTTAAAGATGACGTACATTGACATAGTGCCCTTAATAATGAAAGGTAAAAGAAATAGAAAATATATTCCTAAGTTATTAATATATAACATACAAACTATAAAACAACATGGAGGAATTTAGATGCTACAGGATAAAGCGCTGCTGAAATTCCCTAACCACAAAGATGACTTTAAGCTAGGATGGTCGAGGGAGGCTTTGTGATCAACTTGGCACTTGAACTGGGTCTTGAAAGGTGGGTTTGGTTTAGACCAAAGTTACCAGGAGTATGCTGGGCATGGGGAACAGTATGGAAAGACCCAGAGGCCGGAACATAAAGGGCATGTGCAAGGAGCAGCCCATAATTGACTTTGTTTGAACATATGCTTTTCATCTATAGTATTACAATTGTTTTGTTTCTTATGTCAGTATGATTTTTACTTCTTTGGGCACCAAAGCAGGGAAAGCCTATTAATGTTGTCTTCCCATTCCAGGATTCCATGCTAGCGAGATCCCAGTAGAACATCTTCAATCGATTTATCTTGTGTAATTGATCTGCCTGAGACGTTCCCCACTTTCATCACAGTTTTGCTTCACAGTAAATAGACCTCACCATCTGGAACTCTTCTGTATTTTTTTAGCATGGATTTTCTTCCACAAGGGCCTGTTTTCATTTCTAAGTGTCACACAAGGACCTACAACATTCTGCTTCATCCTCTTTGCTTTGAGCTTTATGTTGTAAAAAGCCTGAAAAACAGGTCTGAAAATAAGCTGTATTCTTCTTGTCTGTTACAACACAACACTAAACACATCAGACAAATTCTGACACCTTCAGCTTTCAGCAGGAGCTGTTTACCTTGGAGTCAGGCTATACCTCTAAGAGACTAACTCTGGGCTCAGGGAGGGCAGAACAGCTCAGAGACAGTTGTGACAGGCCGGATTCATAGTGGGCTTAATAAGGAGAGAGTATAAATAGCGATCACATAGCCTTACAGAAAATTCCTGCTTATTTTTACTCCTTAGACAGAGTTGCTATGTTTAGCCTTTAGTTACTGTGCTAAACCTGCTACAGTGAGCCTAGTGTTTATTTTCATTTGGATTGATAACATCCATTCTCTTTCTCAAATTTTAGGTGAATTAGAGGAACTGCATCCCAGCAATTCAGCTCTAGCTAACACATTGTCACAAAGCATCATGCACTGTTGAATTCACTGTCCTCGCCTTTTTTTTTTTTTTTTTGAGTATCTGCATTTCTCTAAATCCAGGACCTTTCTAGACACTAACAAGAGCTATAGCTATTCCTGTCCTTCTCACATGTTTCTGGAAGCTGCACACTAGTGTAAACTTCCCTAATATTGACATTTTTTAAAGGTACAGGCAGTCATTATATTCAAGATCCTATGTGTCAGCTTGAGCAAGTTACCAGTTAGGATTCTTGGTTACAAGTAATAGAAAATTCAACCAAGCTAACTTAGGCTAACATGTAGGTTTTGTTCATGTATTTTCTTGAGAAGCATGGGAACTTGTAGTTTCAAGCATGGCTGTATCCAGGGGCTCGGATGTTGCCATGAGGTCCCAACTCTTGGCATTTCTCAGCTCAGTTTACTCTCTGTTCCTTCTCTTCTATAAGCTCTTTCTTTCTGATTGCAAGATGGTTGCCACCAGGTGGACACAGTCCCATGAACTTTACAGGAGAAAAAAAAAATCTCTCTTCTACAGAAGTTTGAACAGTAGTCTGGGCTTACCCCCTCCTGCTCCAAATTCAATCGCCTCCCCATCCCTTAACCAGTTTCTTTGGCCAGGAGTATGTGATACTCTACTGGGCAAGGCCTGAATCGTTTGTTCCCCCTTGGCTAGGGAGGGAAGATTGACATGCAGAGTTCTTGGACTGTGATCATTTAGAAGCAGGGGTGGGGGTGGGAGTTCCCAGAGGAGAGGCAGCCTCAGACCACAGATGTCCACTGCAGTGGGCTTTTCTTACATGGACTTAGTGAAGGATTTGGTAGCTTTACACCCCTGGAGGGAAATCTCTATTGATTTTTATTATTGTTTCTATGGGTATGTTCTCTGAAAATGTCCCTTGTTTGAGTCCAAATGGTTGTTGCAAAATTTATTTTTTTTCCCAGCTGACTGACTGGCTCCTTGGAGGATAACATTGTATAGTTTTTAAAAACGAAGAAAAACTTATCTTCCTACTTATCTCTGGACACAGTTGATGCATTTAAAAACATAAATTTCTCGGAAAAGATTCATCATCAGGGCCCATTACAGATCATTAGAGGACACAAAGTCCAGTGTGGTGGGGTTTGGCCTCCATTAGTTTTAATGACAGTGTTGTAAGGAGTGCGTCTTAGAAAGGGATTAAGCAGAGAAAAGGGAATCTTACAGGACTGGCCCCTTGTCCTGTGACAGCCAGGAACATGCAAGAACAGTGTATCTTCTGGCTCAGCAGCCCTGGATTCTTGCTCCTCAGGCACAGGCCTCTGGGTGGTGGCATCTTCTGGGGGTCTGCCAGAAACAGCAGGGTGGCCAACAGCCAACTCATGTGCTATGTGCAAGCCTCCAACTTGTGGTGACGTTGTCCAAAACCTATAAATGTGGATAAGAACTGATTCTTCTGCCAGAATGACATTGAGCTGCTGGAAAATTACAGCTTGGTTTAATGCTCCCGTGCCTGGTTCATATTCTTGACAGCAAAATTTTGCTTTCACAGGTTGAAAATATAATCATAGGACCATCAGGTCACCGTAAGATAATTGAGGATGATGGTGGTGGTGATGATAGCTAATATTCATTAAGTACTGAAGTGCCAGGCACTTGCCTTATATTTACTTATTTAATATGATGAAACAGGAGCAGAGAGGTTACCTAACTTGCCTGAGAGTAGAGGTGGGGTTTGAACCCCGTATTCCTCCGCATCCACCCACCATGCTCAGTTGCTGCGCTGGTGGTGGGTGGGTGATGGCCAGCTCCTCCTGTTGGGTGTGTAAGGAAAGAAACTGAAGCAGTCCCTGCACATTCTCTAGTTCTAATCCTCCGTGCCCTAGCGTCCTCGAGTTCAGATTCTGGGTGAGTTTGGGGAGCTAAGAAGAATGTGGGAGAATAGGAACAGAGAAGGAGTATCTGAATAAAGAGACAGGGCAGGCCAAAGTTGAAGAGGAAAAGGGAAGGGGGAGAGAGTTGAGGAGGGAGAGGAGAGCAGGCATTGGTTGGGATAGGCTATAGCAAAGAACAGAGAACATAGAGGATGAGGATGGGGGTCCCAGAGGAAGGAAAAAGAGTGGGATGGATATCTAGAGACCATGTCCTCTTTCCAGGTGCTAGTCAAGGCGTTTTGCGGACATTGTCTAATCCTCCCTACAACCCAATGAGGTAATCAGCCATTATCAGCATCCCCACTTTACAGATGGGTTTCAGTGGAACAACATGACTTCTTCAAGGTCAGAGTGGTGGGAGGCAGCAGGACCTGAATTTGAACTGGGGCCAGTGTAAGCCCAGCCAAGTCTGCCATTGTCTTGAAGATGAGCCTCTTACTCCTAGCCACGGTTTGTAGCCCACACGTAAGCCCTCCATGAGGTCCTGAGATTGGGCATATACTCAGAGATGATACCAATAAAGCCCTTCCTTTGCTGGGAGGCACTTGCTGGTTTTGCCCATCACAAGGAGCAGGAAGGGAAGGGAACAGCTTTGTGGCACTCCTCCTTTCTTTCAAAGTTGCAGACTTTATAGAGCCAGCTCTTGAGACTTGATCTATGCTGACAGACATGCTCCTCTCCTTCAGCGTTTCTTAGCCCTCTAATCTCAGGGAAGCAGTGTTTCTTTATACTTGTGAGATTTCGTCATATTTGCTCATTTCTGCCATTAAAAACGGAACTAGGGGCGCCTGGGCAGCTCAGTCGGTTAAACGGCCGACTTCGGCTTCAGGTCACGATTTCATCGTTCTTGAGTTCGAGCCCCGCGCCGGGCTGTGTGCTGACAGCTCAGAGCCTGCAGCCTGCTTCGGATCCTGTGTCTCCCTCTCTCTCTCTCTGCCCCTCCCCTGCTCATGATCTGTGTCTCTCTCTCTCAAAAGTAAATAAACATTACAAAACAAAAAAGCATTTCAAAAGCTGACCATCTGGTTGTCACTGTACTTTCCTCCGAACTGCAGAGGGGGCAGCAGGGCATTTGCAACTCCAGTCCTTCTCTCGGGCATAGACAGTGTCCCAGTATCTGTCGATTGCACTACCAATTTGCTCTTAGATTTGCAATTGGGGAATTGAACTTGCTCTTCGCTTTTGCCCTTTCCTTTCTTTTATTGCTTGGAATCTGGGTATAATTGTCCCCCTCAGGGCAGACTTGATTTCATTACACTTATTAAAGGATGACTCTACAGCCTGGGCCCTGTATCCGTCTTACAGTCTGTGCGGGCACGCATCACGTACACGCTTGTGTCCCGTTGCCAGCTAAAACTGGGGCAACATTTTTAAGACTTGCAAACCTTTCCTAAGCGCAAGTATTTGTTTTTTATTTCAAGTCTTTGTGTGCTGAGAAGTGCGGTTATGAGTGTGTGTGTGTGTGTTTGTGTTTAGACCACATTTGGGTGACAGTACAGACAGATATATTACACGTCCCAGGTGTCTGGTGACAACTGTTCTCCGAACATTGTTGATAAGCAAACAAAAATGTGAGATCCATTATTCTTTTCCAAAATACACAGTAGAAAAAAAATATAGAAGAAAACATAGCATCAGCTTAACCAAGGCTAAGAGGAAAGGAGAGAAATTAAGCATTAACCCGCCCTGAGCTACCTGGCAGTCATAACAAAGAAGGGAAAGTTATGATGGTATGTGCAGTTTAGTGGTCGGTTCAAGGAAAGCACTGCAAGTTTTAAATATTAATGTGTCATGTATGTCTGTGTATTAATGATCTTGAATAGCACAATAGATTACATCTTCTTTGGCAGTTGTATGCAAAAAATAATTCAGGCTTTCTATATATAGCCATTTCTCCTATTGTTTCTGATTAAATGTAGAGTATAATGCAAAGCTAAAGTATGGAAAAGTCCTTTTCCCAGGACGCCTGGGTGGCTCAGTTGATTGAGTGTCTGACTTCAGCTCAGGTCATGATCTCGCAGTCTGTGAGTTCAAGCCCCGCATCAGGCTCTGTGCTAAAGGCTCAGAGCCTGGAGCCCGCTTCGGATTCTACGTCTCCCTCTCTCTCTCTCTGCCCCTCCCCCACTTTCTCTCTCTCTCTCTGTCTCTCTCTCAAAAATAAATAACAAAAAAAATTTTTTTAAAGAAAAGTCCTTTTCCGTGTGGTACAAGGTGGAGAACAACCTAGTTCAAGTATTCCGGTGGTCCTGCCTGATGAGGAGGAGGATGCGTGGGAGGTAGGTTGCCTCGTACAGGAAGTCTCTCCTCAATGGCGTCAGCCATGCTTTGACAGGAACTGCATGACAGGTGATTCTAAATTGCGGCTTTTAAGGATATAAACACCTGAAGTGCAGATACCCATGTTGTTGGTTGAAAGAAGATACCAGAGGCATAGATTATATTCTGTCAAGGAAATTAAAGAGACGGACTGGAGTCATTGTCTCCATTAGAGTTCATTTGGAATCAGCAGCAGTTACCAGGCGCCTACAGTTGTGTTAACACAGTGCTGGGAACTTTGTGTGCAGTTCTGATGAAGACTGTGCTCTCCAGCCCTTTCCAGGTAGCATGAGGGTGCTGCAAGGGAAGTGGCCTCTGGGGACAGTGGGATTCAGAGGGAGAACACTTAGAGTTGCCCCCTGGGCTACAGCTTAGAAAGGGAGTGAAAGTTACCCACATGAAGAGCGACTCGTAGGCAAATGGAACTGCGCAAGCATAAGGAGACAAAGAGCGTGTGCACCCAGGAAGTGATGTTCTGTGGGGCCTGAAGGAAATGTGGAGGCCTAGAGAGATAGGAGTCAGGAGACTGGAGGATCAGTCACCCTGAGGCCAAAACTTACAACCGACGTATTTTTCGGTGCTGCCAAGCATGTTGTTCCTCACAAAAATGGCTTTGAATTGTTTTATTAAAGATCAACTTACTCTTGAGCCCTTAGTAAGTTCACACACTTTGCTTAGCAAGTTATGTAGGCATTATTTTACTTAATCCTCACAGTCTCATAGGCAGGTATTACTTTCCTCATTTTACAGAGAGGAATCTGAGTCATAGGAAGGTTCAGGAACTTTTCCCAAAGCCCAGCCAGTCCAGCTCTAGAGACTTTTGATCTGCTCACTTTTTGGGAGGTTGTGTTTTTTTGTTTGTTTTGTTTTGTTTTTTTGCCAAAGCCCGTGGAAGTCCTAAATTAGAGCCCCAACAGAAATGGAGTTCTGCATCAAGCTATGTGGAAGGAAGTGGTGACCCTGACCTAGATTCCACTGAGACTTCCTTAACCTTAGGGAATTCTGGTTTGGGGGAGGCTGCCTGGATGCCCAGGCTGGCCCCACAACACAATCAATTAGATTCTTGCAAAGTTCGGTGGCTCTTATTCCCCAGATTTAGCTGCTGCTCACAGGCAGCACCACCACTTTATCAGCTTTAGAGAGAGAGGTGTTGCCTTCCTCTGTGTAGCAGCAGGAAGGCTAACGTCCATCTTCCAAATAGTCTCTCCATATCATTTAGACATCAGTACTTTTTGGAAGAAGGAAGGCAGTAGGCAGGACAAAATGTGAATATTTATACAGTGCCTCCCCTCCCCAGCGACTTATTCCAGCTCTGATATTCTGTCCCATTCAAGAAAGGCAGGAAACCACCTGTATGTTGCTTGGTAAGGATCTGGTTGAATAAGGTGTTGCACACCTCTTAAGTTATGTAGTTACTACAAAGAATTGAGAGGCCAAGTGTTCATGTACTAATGGAGCATTCTCCAGGATATATTGTTAAGGAAGATACACAGTGTTGAGAACAGTGTGAGTAACTTGCTACTATTTCTTTTTAAAGATGGGGGATCAGTGTCTGTCTTTCTCCCTCTCTCTCTCTCTCTCTCTCTCTCTCTCTCTCTGTCTGTCTCTCTCAAGCTGATGAAGTTTTGGTGCTGCTCCCTCCCTCTCACCCTCTTTCGCAAACACATACACCTAAACTTGTTCTTTCGTACAATATCTCTGAAAGGAAATACAAGAAATCCATAACAATGGTTACTTCTGCAGAGAGAGTCAGTGGAATGAGTGACTTATTTTCCCCTTTCCACCTTTTACACTGATAGCCTTTAATACTCTTTGGAAGTTTTAGCAGGTGATATAATGTCCATTCAACGGAATAGAATAATATAAAAATTAAAGAGAAAATCCTCCCTATCACCAAAATAAGCTGAAAGGTATTCATATATTTTATTTATAGATACAAATATACACCTTTATCTCATGGTTGTGAATTACCCATCATAAGAGTATTTTAAATCTGTGGTTGATAACCAGGCAACCCTGTAGCAATACAGGATTACCTGGGATCATAAGTAATCACAGCCCTCATCCAAATACTTGCTGATATGTTACATCTGAGTCTCTAAATAAGTGAGCAATAAAGTCCTATATTGAACTCCTAAACCTCATACCTGTCGGAGACTGATAAGTTCACACGGGTAGGTTCTTTGATATGTGTCCAAGTCCGTTATCAGAGATAAGGGAGCTTAAGTGTAAACCTGTGACTTAACTGCGTTTCAGATTTGATCGGGAGCTAGCTACAGGAAGGAATGCAGAGAACTTATGTGCTCAGAATACATCTGTTGATCCAACTCTTTAAAAGTTTTTCCTTTCCTCTGTAAAAGGAGCCCAAAAGTTCTGTGTCTTGTTTAAGCCTGTTGAGGTGACATAAGAGCTAATTCTTCACTTCTTGGTGCTTCGCGGGTAATTAAGTGGTAGTGTTATTTTAACCAGTAAAAAAATCAAGCATCTAGGCTCGTACTTGCAGCTGGCAGAATTTACAAACAGTAAATGAGCAAAAGGATTGATAAATATCATGGACGGCAACTCATGGGAAGCATAAGCAAAATGTGTAAGGGTAACCTGAAGGCTCAGGACTGTGGTACTCTGGTGACTCTGAAGGAAAACGTGTTTGATGTCATCTTGTCATGAAGAAAAAATGTCTGCCTTACCTCACCTTAACATGATATTTTTCTTTTTGCAAGTAGATTTTTTCAGATATTTTAGAACATTATTGTACCAAATTTCTAGTGTTCGCTGGAAAAAAAAAATTATACCCTACCTTTTATGAAGGATAATGTATACGAAAATGTAGAAGATTCTTTTTTTTTTTAATTTTTCTTAATGTTTTTATTTATTTTTGAGACAGAGAGAGACAGAGCATGAACAGGGGAGGGGCAGAGAGAGGGGGAGACACAGAATCTGAAGCAGGCTCCAGGCTCTGAGCTGTCAGCACAGAGCCCGACGCGGGGCTTGAACTCACAGACCGCGAGATTGTGACCTGAGCCTAAGTCGGCCGCTTAACCGACTGAGCCACCCAGGCGCCGTAGAAGATTCTTGATAAACACCTGATCCAGAAGATTTAGGCTGCTGAATATACTTGGTGTGGAGAAGAGGGAGCTTTTTGTATTTTTACAAAAAACAGGCTTGAGTTTATTTTATTCTTTTTTTAGGCTTGAGAGAGAATTGGCATAAGGAATTTTGTTTTTAACCAACTTTGCCTTTTTTGCTTTTATTTTTTAAGTTCCTCATCTGAAATACAGCATGTGAAATGAGATGGAATCATCTTTGTGAGAGGTATATCTTTTCCTGTAAGCCAAAGATTGGCCAAGCATTGTCCCTTAAGGAAGACGAAGTCACATTGCCTGTGTAATAAGGAATCTGTTGCTCAGTAGACATAGAATAAGAAATCACTGAGTCTAGTTTCGTATTTATGAACAGATGCTCCCGTTTTAGGTGGTGGAAATTAATCCCATGGGACTTTACTTTGAAATTAAGTTTCACGTGGGAAATTACCTATAGGCCTGTCAGGGAAACCCTTCAGGCAAGGTAGTGACTTCAAATACCGTAACACGGATATCTCCGAGATTCTTTTTTTTCTTTTTTCTTTCTTTCTTTCTTTTTTTTTTTTTTTTGTCTTTCCTCCAATTCATCTTACAAGAAGGATCCCCTCCACACTCATTCACATTGAAGTAGAAGGTCTTTTACCACTGTATATAAAGAGTGAGTCTAAAAATGAGAAATTAATTTGGCTTAACCCTAGGGTAGCTTGGAGAATGCTTTTGAAGGTTAATGTTAAAAAGCACTTGGAAAGACAGTTCATTTTGGAGCCTGAGGAGAAAATTCCTTTAGATAGAGGTTTAATGTAAACCTAAGTGGCAAGCCTTTAAGCAAAACTGTAGATACAACATGGACACTTAGATTTCATTACTGTAATGTAAATCTTTGCTATAAAAAAAGGCTCAGGTATCTCATTATCATCCTTATACAATTTTTAGCTCATAATTTCAGAATCCACAAATGCCTTTAGGGTCCAATATGCAAAGGAAATTATATATTGCAAGAAATAATGAAAAGGAGACAAGTAATTTCATGGAAAGCATAAATGTGAAGTACACTGAATCAGGCCACAGTCTCAATATGCTTTGATTCTGGCATTCAACTGACATCACTTTGAGCAAAAAGTTGACCTCTGTGTTCCTTCTAGGGATGATATTTCTCACTTTGCCTGTTACATGCATTGCCCAGGTATAAATTTAGTAGCACCCCTCTCCCCACTGTCCTATCTGGGTGGTATATCATCTGATCACTCTGCTTATATTCAGTATAGCAATAATCATAACACCTCATCATTAGCATCCAGGTGTCTTTTTTACTAAACTTATCATCTTTGGACCAGGAACCATCTTGTTTGTCTCCATGCAGACATCATTGAATGCTAAGACTGCTCTGTCATGATGGATTACCAGACCACAGTGAACCTGACAGCAACAGCATATGTGTGTGCACATGTATGGATATAGACCTAGGTACAGCAGATGCCTATGCCTTGGTCCATAGCTGCTTTGGCAACAGGATGCCATCAGCAGGCTACAAGTTTGAAAAAATTCCCAGATTTTGTGGCTACTGCTATGGTCAAGAATAATAATAATAATAATAGTAATAATAATAATAATAATAATAATAATAATACAAGATATGTTTATAGCATTTTGCAATTTTCAGAGCCATTTCAGATACTTCATTTGATTTTTGCACAAACCCGTCATATCCCTTGGTGTACCATATTAAGTTGTCCATTTATATACCTGATGCCTGCACTAAGCTGAAACGTACTTCAGACCCATGCCCAGTTCTGGTTCACTCTTGTTTTCCCTAGCTCTTGTTGATAGTGCTGTTTGGGGTATTTGATAAATATGAGCTGAACGAATAAAGAGGACAACCAAGGCTTTTATTTTATGAATGAGAGAAACTGAGGCTGGGAGAGCTTGGGTGGCCTCTTGGAGAATATGTAAGTCTTTAGTTAGGAGGCTGTTCTGTAAGCCTGGGCCTTCTGATTCCAAGTTCAGTGCTCTTTCTGTTGAATCAGCACCAGGAAGAAAACAGCATCATCTTCATTATAAGGGGTTAACAATTTGAGGAGACATGTAGAAAAACGGGAGATTGTGATTCTCTCTGCCTGGTGTTTCTTCTCCCTGCATGCACTCCCTAACATCTGCTGTGCCTTTGAAGGTCCACTGTGAGCTCCTCCAGGGAGCCTTCTCTGACCCCATCACCGTGACTGCATCAGGTGCTGCTTTTCCGTGCTATGTCCGTAGTTGGTGCCTGGAAACTTGGCCAGCTTCCTTTACTTGGCTTTTTACTTACCGTTGACTTCTCATTAGTCATCAAGACCTGTCAGTTCTGCCTCTCTCCCATCAGCCTACCGGTCTCCATCCCTGCTGCCTCCACTGCAGCCCAAGCCTTGCCCATCTGGTCTTCCTGACCCTTGACCAACCCTTTGGATTGTTCTAATGTGCAAACTTGAACTCAGCACTCGCCCCCTCACCCATGGATACTGTAAGCTCCAGAATCCTTTTACACACTGATAGGCCCTGATGAGTGGTCCAGCCCTGCTTGACATTGCAGCCTCTGTTGAATCTCTCTGGTTGGGCCCTGCTGAACTGATTTCACTTCCCCATCCTTGCACTGTGTCTTCTCTTCTCCAGGGAATGCTGTGTTGTTAAACATCCCTTCTTTCAGAGAGCCCTCCCTGATTTTCTCTCCTTGACCCTGCCCTCCCTCCTAAATTGGGTGGGTTAACGCCTGCATATTTGGGGAAGCTCTTAGCCCCCAACAGAGTGTGATGTCATCAACTGGCTATTAGTCTCATTCTCTGAGGCCCAGTGATGTCGTCTCAGTTTTAACCCTTCAGTGTCCAGCACAATCCCAGGAACATAGTAGTAAGAATCGGTTTTTACATGAATGAATAAACACATAGCATACATTGAAAATGCTTTCTGGACACTTTTACAAAAAGCACCCCACTTTTTGGTGACCCCACTTGGCAATGACACTCTCTTTGAGTTTTTTAGGGGGTGTGTTTTGTTTTCATTTTTAGATTTTTAATTCTATGAGATGTTGAGCAACACTGCGGATTCCAGAAGTTACTTAAAATTCTCCAGTGTCTTGGGGCGCCTGGGTGGCGCAGTCGGTTAAGCGTCCGACTTCAGCCAGGTCACGATCTCGCGGTCCGTGAGTTCGAGCCCCGCGTCAGGCTCTGGGCTGATGGCTCAGAGCCTGGAGCCTGTTTCCCATTCTGTGTCTCCCTCTCTCTCTGCCCCTCCCCCGTTCATGCTCTGTCTCTCTCTGTCCCAAAAATAAATAAAAAACGTTTAAAAAAAAAAAAAAAAATTCTCCAGTGTCTTCCATTTGCACATAGGTAGAATGGAATCATGCCTACATGACCTGGCCCATGCCCACCTTACCCAACCTTTCCAACCTCCCTTCTCCTGGTTGTCTCCCTTACTTGCCACCCTCCTATTGCTTATTCAGTTCTTTGTGTAAACCAAGTTCATTCTTGCCACTGGGCCTTAGCAACACCTGTTCCTACTGCCTTAGAAGGTTCTTCTTTGATGCTTACATGCCCTAGCGTGCCCTGACCCTTCTGATCCCCACCCATCACTGTCTGACACATCGCCCTCTTATTTTCTTTACAGCACTTTCCCTCTGAAATGTTCTAGCCTGATGAACCCACTCCCGTGCTGATTGTCCCTCTCTTCTCAAGACACTATAAGCCCCATGGGAGTAAAGACCATACTCTTACTATCTCAGAATTCCCAGCACCTAAGAGAAGGTCTAGCGCAGAGTAGATGCTTCATAACTATCTGTTAAATCCACCCATTTTTAGTTTTTAAAAAATAAAACTTGGTTTTCAATGTGCGAGGAATTCCTTTATCCAAAGCTTGACATTAACACAGAAGATGAACAAGATAATTTCTCATGTCCCTTAAGTAATTGGCCTAGGAAATAATTCACATAGCAGTTGAGTTTTCTATACTCATCACCAAATGTGTCAGGCCAGAATGTCCTGAAGTTTGCTAGGAATACAGGCATATCTTTTGCTCTCTGTGTGTGGTGGCCCAACCAGGCTGGTTCTGAAGTAAATAATCACTGTGTCTTTAGCCACTCCATTCTCAAATTCAGATCCTATGTAAACAGTTTCGGTAAATTATGAAAAGTATTTTTTTAGAGTAAGGTCCTTGCTTGATCATAGTCTACCTGATCCTTTAGGACATGGGTTCCTTGGAAAGTTGATGCTGCTAATTGCTCAGAGCCCTGACAGGCTTTGTGGTTCTCCAGTTTTGGTGACTCCATCTGAACCTAGCAGGTTTGCTACTTTGATTTTAGAGTTATTCTCCTTATGCCTCATGCTGTTCACAAGTGGCAAATGAGCCAGTTTCTTTTCCCAGATAAGGCCCGTCGGGGAATTTGGGCTCTTAGTGGTGGCGATATAACCTTGCAAAACATGTGTAAACACAGTGCTGGCCAAGTACTTGCTAAGGTGAGAGGCAGGAGGGAAGTTGCTGTAGGCCCACAGTAAAACATCCTGGGAGGTTTTCTGTGATTTTCCAAAACACCAAATTCCTATAAATGTTCTTTTTCCTCATCTGCTGGGCCTGTTGTGGGGATTGAGGAGATGAGAGCAAAGCACCCCATGACCTGCCTTGTGATAAGCCTTGGGTAAATGTTCAGTTAGTACTACTATACTCATCTCAGCTAGTATTCTGGAAGGACACTAGGCCCTGGGTTTTGTCTCTAACCCACTGAGAGTTTGTCCCCATCCTGAGTAGTTGCAAAACTCACCGGCAGGCTGTCATCTGCTGCGGAGCAAGTTGCAGAATGAGTTGGCTCCAGGCAACTCATTTTTTGAGCTCTTCCCTGCCCACACGTACCATGAGTTACCCAGAAAGCGGCAGCTGCAGCCATGAGTGGAAATTCCCCCAGGCCACTCACCGCCTCTGGTTATGGGCAAAGGCTTGCCAGCGGAACGGCCTCCTTCACCAAGTCCTCGGTGTCCGGCCAAGGTCTGCAAATACCAGTGTAAATCCTGGGACTCCACAGCAGTCGCCCTGCTCTTCACAGATGCCACAGCAAATCTCTCTCTCCGCTGTGCTTGTAAGCAGGCAGAGCTTCTGATGGGGAGAGGGTAGAAGAGACTTGGGGAAGGACTCCATTTTCCTAGTTTCAGCAGAATTTTGGATAATCTGAGGCTCCTACACATTGTTTGTTCTGTCACTCTGACTCTCAAATAAGAGGGTAAGGTATTAAGATTCTGGAAGTTTCTCAGAGGGAAAGGGCTTAACATAAAACACGTATATGTCCGTGCGCTGATGGTCTGAACATTACACTGTCTGTTTGAACAAGTAAACCTTAGACCAGGCCAGTCTATCCTATACAGAGACAACATTGATCTTCCAGGAGGAATTGCCAGCTCCAGAATGCCAGCTGTCCCTTCCTGTCCATTAAGGGGTGGAGAATGCCTCTTTTTAACTAGCTGAAATACTTGTTACAAATATTGGAGCCCAGATTTATTATCACTTATCCTTTATCTTCCTTAAAAAAAATGACTAAGGAGCATTCCCTCTTGATTCCCTGAGGATTAAGAAAGGGCATGTTACCTGCCAGAGTGTCTCCAGCATTGCACCCGGAGATGTTATGGAGGTGTCTGGGTGCGTGTTTGGGCTCAGCATGTGTGTCACTCCTATATATAAGCTCCTTCATCCCCTTGCTGCAGTTCAGTGTTCACACTTGGCTTGCCGATGATGGCTTGTAGGAAGCCATTCATTCTCATTTCAGGAGAAGAGGCTAAGTGAGAACAAACATACCCTCTCTTGTCCCACCGGCTCCCTTGTTCCCTGCAGTGATTCAAAGCAGTCTTCCCTGAGAATTTTCACTTATTTTGAAGGAATGACTTGAACCTAGATTGGTTTGGCCCCATTTTTGTCTTAGTACTTATTATTTGATTGGCTCATTTGACAGAAGAAACAAAACCCATATACCTAAGAGACCAAAGAAGGGGAGTGATGGGAAAGAAGAAGGAATACGAGTGAAGCCAAATTGTCCCACTGTGGGTGGGATTATATATGAGCATGACCTTTTTTAGGAGCGCTGTGGAAGTATGAGTCAGAAGCCTTACGAAGGGCTTACCCTTTGACTCAGCAATTACCTTCTAGTACTAACCATAAGAACATAATCAGAGATACATGTAAAAGTGGATGGGCTTTTATGCCACTATTATTTATAATAGCAAAAACAAAAACAACAACAACAACAAAAACTTAAATGTCCAGGAATAGTGATGATTTGGTAATTGCCACACAGCCATGGACAACAATGCAACTCTTAAAAATTATATTGCCAATACATTTTATCAACGTAGGAATATTTTCATAATAAACTCCTTTGTTGAAAAAAAGAGAATAAAAAAAGTCTTCTAATTACAGTGCCATTTTAATACATAAACCAAAATGCATATGGATGTGTATGGACGTGTAGCAAGATTCTAAAACATTGTGACAGCAGTGCCATAGGGTGAGACTTGATGGCTTTTGTTTCATTTTGGTTTTTGCCTCTTGTTTCTTTGTTGTCCACATTGAGCATGATTGCTTTCATAGCCAGAAACAGAAACAATGGATTTTCTTTCTGTAGTTTAAATTTATTTTTGTATTTTTTTAAATGTTTTTATTTATTTTTGAGACAGAGAGAGACAGAGCATGAGCAGGGGAGGGGCAGAGAGAGAGGGAGACACAGAATCCGAAGCAGGCCCCAGGCGCCAAGCTGTCAGCACAGAGCCCGACGCGGGGTTCGAACTCACAGACTGTGAGATCATGACCTGAGCTGCAGTAGGACACTCAACCGACTGAGCCACCCAGGTGCCCCTCTTTCTGTAGTTTAAAAATAAGTATTTATGCATTACAAAGACGCCTTCCCCCTTTACCCTTTTAAACCAAAAATGGGCTGAGGAGGAGGAGAGGAAGTAAGCTGGCTTTGAAAATTTGAATTAGGCAGAGCCTTGGAGTCCTTCCTGGTCAGTTTTGCTTTGGCAAGGCAGATATGGTTGCACAGTCCCTAAGGTTATTTCTTCCTTACCCTAAATGCAGGAGGTCATCAAGTTCATGAAGTATCAATACTTGCTATTATGTGGGGAACCCTTTCTAGGGGCACGTGTGGTGTCCTGCTCTTTATCTAGGTTCACTCATGCAGTCCTCACAAAAGGCCCTTGAGGGTAACCTTCTCCCTGGTTTTCAAACGAGGAGAGGGAGGTGGGGTGGTAAACATTCCCACACTCGTTCCGCCTGCCTCCATAGGCCTTGCTGTTCCCACTCAACCCAGTATTTCCTGCAGGAACTTTCTCAAAGAGTCTTCTTTAGGTTTGTCTTCCAAAAGGAGCCACCCTGTTTACAGAACCAGCTTTTAACCTATTAACAGAGGTGTGCACAGGGAGAAGGGAAGTGAGATATTGAGAGGCTCATGATTTAAAAGGAGAAGAAAAGGGGGTGCCTGGGTGGCTCACTTGGTTTATGGATGGTATAAGTACCGAGTCCTTAAGTCCACTTTAAACGTCCGACTTTGGCTCAGGTCATGATCTTGGAGTTTGTGAGTTCGAGCCCGGCATTGGGCTCTCTGCTGTCAGCACAGAGCCTGCTTCAGATCCTCTGTCCTACTCTCTCTCTCTCTGCCCCTCCTCTGCTTGTTCTCTCTCTCTTTCTCTGTCTCTCAAAAGTGAATAAACTTAAAAAAGGAGGGGGGAGGCGGCTGCTGCAGTGGCCCACCCACCACCCCAAGAAATTCATCGATTCATTAAGTGCTAACGTCCAAGGATCCAGCCCAGCCTACCTTGACCAGCTTAGTGATGGCAACTCTTTGCTGTCGACATTGCAGAGTATTCTAAGAATAAGCAGCGCCATCCCCGGTGGCATTTGTATAAAACCCGTAGAGAAAGACTCAGCCCAAAGAGGAAGTATGATCCTGTACCTCTGTCCTCCACCCGGCCTTTGCGCGTGGGCTTCCCAGGAAGCTGTCCAGAGGAGTGCCTGGGGATTGAGATTCTCTCCCCTGACACCTCCAAAATGAGTGTGGGCTGGTGCGTAGTGCCTCTTTTCCCATATGCCCCCATTTTCTGCAACATTAAGGCTTTCAGGGACACCACCAGCATTTCTTTGAGAGAGCTAGTAGAAAACAGATGTGTCCTGTTAGTCTTCCCTGAAAAAAAAGAGGCTGGGGTTTAATTAAGGTCCATAAGTGAGCCAGAGCTCAGTATTGACACCTCCATTTGAACATGAAATTCTGGGCTTTGGGCACAGGTTATTTGACACCTGCAGACCTATCTGTCACTGGTGACACAACCGGGGCACCTGTGAACGTGCCTCTGTATGTTTTCTACTGGGGGCTTTGCTGTGCAGACACAAGTAACAGGGCTATGCTAAGATGGGGAATTAACCTAGGACAAACCCCCTAGAACCTGAGGCATATTACTTTCGCTCTTTCCTTTTAGTTGATGCTAGTTTTCTCTTCATTTTCGCTTCTCTTGGGATCAGTTGATTAGGGTTTATGGATGGTATAAGTACTGAGTCCTTAAGTCTACTTTTCATTTTGAAATAGATGAACCATTTTCTCAAGACAAGTCAGGCATGCCCTGATCATAAAACAGCTACCATTTAGTGAAGACTTAATGCCTACCACGCTTTAATATGCTAAGTATTCGCTATGTACAATGTCCATAATATCCCCCTTTTAAACAGGGAAGGAAAAGGAGGGACACAGAAGTTGCCCAAGGTCACAGCCAAGAAGTGGCAGAGCCAGAATTGGAGGGGGTTTCTGACCCTAAACTCATGTACCTGTTAATTCACTGTTCATAATATTGCTTTCATTTAGAAGTCTGTTCAGCAAATAAGACACGTATTCTCTGAAAACAGATAACCCGTGAAATTACTGATAAACTAGCAAACCATTTTTCTTTATTTTCTATTGAATGTGTATTTATGATTTCTTGGAACTGAGATTTCACCTCTTCCAACAGGCTCTAGGGCACCACACGCAAACCCCCTATAAGTTGGCCCACTTGGTTTGTGTCAGACATTTCCCAGTGACCCCTTCTGTCCCCCAGGCTTGTGAAGTAAATGTTTCAGGGAGCACTGTTAGAAGCCTCCACAGTGGGAAGGGCCGGAGGGGTGCAGCGGGCACAGGCATTCAGAAGAACCCAAGTTCTTGAGTCAGGCTGCCTCGGTTCAGCCTCAGCATTACCGCTTTCAGACTCAGAAAATTTTTCAGTCTCTCTACTTTTGAGCTACCTCTTTGCAACATCAGGCAGCCCTCACAGGGTTGTCAGGAGGAGGCAGTGACAAAAAGTGCTCAGCCCAGAGCCTAGCATGTGGAAGTACTCTCTCTACTGGTGGGAGCTGTTAGTTTAGATGCTAGGATTTGTCCTATGGCTACACCTTGTCTCGGCATAGAGTGTGGGGGCTCTTTTGGTCCTTGATGATGATTCTCATTTCCCACATGCAAGATGACTAGACCCCCTTAGTTTTAAACCCCAGAATGGAAAATGGGAACACCACAACCCCATGGAAACTTTTCCAAACTACTCGAGATTAGTGATCGCTCTCTTCTCAGAACCCCTTCAGTTCTTGGGAGCAAATCACAGATGAAACTGGGAGTTTGTTAATTCGGTAGATTAGTTTACACGTTTGTGGGGCCAAATGTAATGAAATCCATGAGAGTAAGTCAAATCTTCTGGATGAATAAAATAATCACAAAGGTGTTTTGGTACTAAGCCCCTTGGGTGTCCACATTTCCCAGTAATTTGCACAGCTGACACAGAGCAATGTAGAAACCAGGAATCAGTGGTTCCCATCTCTGCTTGCTTATCAGAACCACAGGGCTGGGGTTGGGGGAAATGGGGACAGCATCTTAAAAACAGATTTTTAGGGGCACCTGGGTGGCTCAGTTGGTTAAGCATCTGACTCTTGATTTTGGCTCCGCTCATGATATCACAGCTTGTAGGATCAAGCCCCACATGGGGCTTTGCACTGACAGCACAGAGCCTACCTGGGCTTCACCATCTCCTCTCTCTCTGCCCCTCCCCTGCTCACACACACACACATGCACTCTCTCACTGTCTCTCAAAATAAATAAACTTCAAAAAAATACAGAGATTTTTATTTCCCAGTTCAGGCGTTTACTTGATGGCGTGAGGGCTTTTCACTTTGGAAAATACTTGTTATTTCTTTTCGTTTTATTACACGCAAAATTATGATTTGAAGTGTCTTCCTTCAGTATTCTTGAGGAGAGTCTCCTTTCCATAGTTTTCTGGGAGAATGACAAAGTTTAAGTGTACTCAATGTGTCATTTCTGCAAGAACTGATGCAGATTTGGTGTGGGCATTGTGGAAGGCTTGCCTTCATGTTTCAGGCGGGTATGTTTGAAAACACAGATTGGTGATTTCCAAAGGGAACTGAATGGGCTTGTAATACTAATACCACAAATAACTTTGTAAGTGGATTCATATAACTATATGCACAAAAAGTGGTTACATCTTCAGAAGTGTTCTACCTCAGATAGTGAACGTCAGAAGGACCTGAACGAAGAAGATGTGATAACTGGAGTGTCTCATCTCGTGCTTGGTCCTGTAGCACCATCAAGACATGGCGTCTCTCCCAAAGGAAAGGAAGTCTCTAGGCTGTTGGTTTGTTTGGAGCTTATATAATTCCTTTCTTCCAACGAGGAACAAGCCGCATACTTTTTTTAGGGCACATAGAGACTTCGTTGAAAAGGGGAACATTTGTTTCCCCAAACAGAATGACTTTTTAGCTGTACCAGGAAACAATTTCTTGCAGGAAAAGTATGTTTTGCTGTTACCAGCCACTACTGGGAACTGCTACAGCCCCAGCCAACATTGATTACCGATCTTCTCTCGATAGTTCTGTCTTTTAAAATAGGACCGTTTCCATTAAGTTCACATAGAATTCTGGGAAAAAGCCTTCCTATCAGGCAGAGAGATTGTGAGGGCATTTAGGAAGAAATGGGGCTTGGGTTTTGTTCGAATCCCAGATGGTTAAAATAAAAAGAAGTACTTGGGTTGAAGAGAACAAGCCCTCAAACTCTCTGTTTGTGGAGGCCTCCCCTCAGATGTTGAGAGAAGCGGCCTGTCCACACAGAATCCCAATCCGCACCCCCCACCCCCACACACCACCATTTCCCTGGGAGCTCACCTGTATACTGCGTTCACTTTTATTAGCTCCCTAGCTCTTCATACCAGCTGAAATGTCTTATTTGCTTGTTGGCTTATTTACTGTCTCTTACACACACAGGAACACTGTTTCCTAGAAACTATTTTGCTCACTAAAACCATCAACACATAATCAGAAAAAATATTTGGGGCATGCATACCTCCAATATGTATTCATTATTTTTATTTACTTATTTATAAATTACATACTGACCTTCCTAATTGTTATATTACATGCATCGGAAAATATATATAAAATGCAAATCTTGCAAGGAACGGATAAGAAAAAAAATGCATCTAGAAGCTTTGGTACCTTTTCCCCACACATCTTGTGCTGTCCCACCCTGCCTTGCAGTGCACAGTATTTCAGTGTAAGCTGCTTGAGAGTAGCAGACTCACTCCATGTGCTTCCCACTGCCTTCCCAGGGCTTGCAACAGCATCAGCCATGTAGTAGGTGCACAGTAGATATTTGCTCAGTAAATATTTACTTCTGAGTAATAAGCAAAGCCAAGGCACAGCTCACTTGGCTAGGCTCCATATAGATGAGGTTGTATTGCATCTTTGCAGGATGAGAGAAGCAAAGCCCTAGTTTTTAGGGTCAGAATGCCTTCCTAATACAATATGTGCTGAATAAGGGATTTACTGTAATGATTCAAATCCTTCACCAAAGAGGTAATTACAACTTCCTTGATAAGAGCAGAGCTCAAGCAGGCAGACAGGTGGTTTCTGGTTTCTCTTCTAACAGATGGCACAAGTGGACCAGCTTCTGAAGCTTTTTGAGGAAACTTGCTCATAAACAGCCTTAAATATATATTATTTTTCATGTCTTCCAACACATGCTTTCTAAATAGAGCAAAAAGGCTTCATAGATTGAGGACAGGAGCACATATTATGAGCAAGGCTGCAAGAAGCAGGGCACTTCCAGTTTACGTGAGCAGCAGGTGCAGTGTGTCTGGCACGCAGCAGGGAGGTTCTATGCCCCATGGAGGCTGGATGCACTGAGAACCTTCACCATAGCGAGCCTTTCCTTCTAGGTGCCCTCAAAGCATTTTTACCTGGCACAATAAACTATACATTCAGTTCTCCTATGATTTTGAAACTCATATATTTTTTAAAAGTTTTTTTGAATGTTTATTTTTGAGAGAGAAAGAGAGAGCACGAGCAGGGAAGGGGCAGAGAGAGAGGGAGACACAGAATCCAAAGCAGGCTCCAGGCTCTAAACTGTCAGCACAGAGCCCAATGCGGGGCTCAAAGTCACAAACCATGAGATCATGGCCTGAGCTGAAGATGGACTTTTAACTGACTGAGCCACCCAGGTGCCCCTGGAAACTCATATTTTTAAAGGAAAAAATCTCACGTGGTTTGATTTTAAGATTTTTTGTTTTGTTTTCGTAAAGAGGGCATATGGTGTAGCCTAAGAGGTCTAGTTTTAAATCCCAGCTTCTCACATACTAACCAGTTGGCTTTAAGCAGCAAAAATACTTAAACTTTATGATCTTCTGTTTTCTCACCTGAAAAATGGGAATAATAATAGCTATCCCTGCAGTTGTTTGGAAAAATTAAGATGATACATCTGAAAAGATTGGCAGAATGACTGATACGTAGTAAGTATTCAGTGCCAGTTAGAACTCATCATTTTTCCCCACCTTCATTTTCACCTTCCCTTTGAAAGCTGTTGGTCCACTATAAACCGGTGAAGAAAGAGAAATCAGACACAAAAGGTGACCCATTGTGTGATGCCACTTTTGTGACATGTCCAGAAAAGGCAAATCTCTAGAGATAGAAAATAGATCAGTGGTTGCCAGTGGCTGGTAATGTGAGCACGGCTTCAGTGCAAGTGGCAGGAGGGACCTTTTGGGGCTGACAGAAACATTTTAAAACTAGATTATGGGTGATAACTACTCAACTCTATCAATGCTGTATGCTTAAAATGGGTGAACATGATAGTATGTAAATTATACCTCGATAAAGTTATTTTTTACATCCTCTTCACCTAAGAATACTAAACACAATGAGTAAATGTTGACATGTTGGTGACGATAGTTTTGACAGGTGATGTCAAGAGGCAAAAATATTAAGTAACCATCAAAACCTTGCCTGGAATGGACATACAAGTTTTGTGTTAATTAATTTCACTCTTCAGAATAACTAAATAAATAGGTCTTGGGAAAATATATGCTACAGTTTTACAAGAGGAAATGCAAATATAGCCAAGAAAAAAAATTTCCAAACTTTGAGACTTGTGGCACTGAAAATACCTGAAAGTTTTAAATGGTGCCTGGTTGAACTTTTTTCTTCATTTTAGCAGTGTTGAGTTTTTATCATCTCTTTCTTTTTTTCTTAAAGAGCATTTATTTATTTTCAGAGAGAGAAAGCAGGGAAGGGGCAGAGGGGGTAGGGGGAGAGAATCACAAGCAGGCTCTGTGCTATCAGCACCGAACCCAATGTGGGGCTCAAACCCACAAACCATGAGACCATGACCTGAGCTGAAACTAAGAGTCGGACACTTAACCAACTAAGCCTCCCAGGCACCCCTGAGGTTTTATCAGGTTTGATGCAGAAACGCAGGAGTCCATCAACATAGACCAGTGTGCCTGTGTCCCTCCCCACCAGAAACAGAATGTGTGAAATGCCCCTTCGGTCGTACTTGTCAGGCGCAGCCATCCTAGGCAAGCAAACAAGGGGCTATGTGCAGAGCTGTGCTGACAACACGAGATTGAGAACCACTTACATGGTATCGGATAATTCTGACTTATAAATACCTGGCTTCCCTGACTACCAAGGTCTTATGTTTGACTTCTGGTAGATCCATATTTCCTTTCTTTTCACTAAGTACTTCGATTCTATGGAGTATTTATTTATTTAACGCAGCCTTTATATATTGTCAATTCCAAAGAAAGTTAGGGAGCATTCATAGTGTGCCATAACTACCATGCAAGGTAGGGTCAAGACCAGAAGGGAAATATTACTTCTTGAGGATTCAGAGGAGAGATACAGAACTTAGTATGATGCCAGAGAAGCCTCATGTAGGAATTCACATGGAAAATGGGCTTTGAATGGTGGGTAGGCATTGATTAGGGGCAAGGGAAGAGACATTCCAGGAGGGAAAAACAGCATCAGCAAAGATCATGGTGATAGAAAGCTGAAAGCACAAGTTTATGGCACACATAAACCAGTTTGGCTACAACATCAGTTGGAGAACTAAGACCCATGGGTGGGCCTCATCCAGCCAGCTGCCTGTTGATTTTGTTTTTGTTTTTTGGTTCATGAGATAAGAATGGTTTTTACATTTTTAAAAAAAATTTTATGTTTATTTTTGACAGAGAGAGACAGACAGAGCATGAGCAGGGGAGGGGTAGAGAGAGAGAGGGAGACACAGAATCTGAAGCAGGCCCCAGGCTCTGAGCTGTCAGCACAGAGCCCGACGTGAGGCTCGAACTCACAGACTGCGAGATCATGACCTGAGCCGAAGTCGGACGCTCGACTGGGCCACCCAGGCGCCCCAAGAATGGTTTTTACGTTTTTAAGCTGTTATATTTTACATGGTTACATAAGTAACTACCTAATCCCCTCAATTTTGCCTCTTGGTCCAGAGTCTACAATATTTATTATGTGACCCTTTAAGAAAAATCTTACTCATCTGGAAAGCTCTGGGAGCATGAGGGCAAGTAAGGTAGATTAGGAAGAGCATCAGGGCTTTATTGTGAAAGACCTTCAAATGACAGAAACCCAACTAGCTTAATGAAAAAGTGGAAGTTAAAAACTTACAATTTTAGGAAATCTCAGGGTGGATCTAACCTCGAGCACAATTGGACCCAGGAACCCAAATTATTATTTTGGTTGGCTCTTCTTCCTGCCTTTTTTTTTTAAACTTCATTTGCCGACAGATGTTTGCCATGTAATGGGAAAAAAGATCTCTGGTCACACTAAGCCAATACATTCAGCTTTTGCTTCCAGAAAAAAAACAGCATTTGTATGTCAGACCCCAAGGAAAAACTGTGATCAGTTATACGGCCACCCTTGACCCAGCCACTGTGGCCATATGAAGGGCGGCACTGTTTCCAGCCAGCCCCAATCACATGCCTGCCCCTGTGATGAAATCAGTGGGACACTGGCTCCACCTGGATCACTTGGGGTGGCACAGACGAAGGGGAGTGGGAAAACTAGTGGCCAGGAGTAGACTGTAACTACATCTTTCACTCTACCAGAGTGAATAATTTACTCTATTGCAGTAGGTAGTTGGAAGTTTTTGAGGAGGAAATTGCTCTTCATTCCAAATTCAACACATATTTATTGACCCGTGTGCTCAGGACGTGTACTTAAAACCTGCTGTGGAACCGACTGGAATGGTAAAAGGTAAAGAAACCAGGCTAGAGATTCTTATCATAGTCTAGGTGAGATGGCTTTGGTCTCCATCCTCAGAGGAAAGGGAAAATATTGAAGTGTTTTGAGCAGATAAATAACAGGATCAGATGTGCATTTTGAAATGATCACCAAGAATGGTCCTTTTAAGTTAAATACCTATGTTGAAAATCTTGTTTACATTGTAAATTTGCCAAAGATTGTCCAAAGTAATTTGGATCTGCCTCATATTTTTTAATAAATACACACACACATACACACATATATATACATGTACATTTTAATTTTGTGAGATCAGAATTAATGGTGTTTTGCTGTGTCTCTTTTCATTGACAGCTCAGTGGGTGTTTCGTTTTGGAATGTAAGAACTAGAGCAGAATATAAAAATCATTTTCCTTCAGTTTGTTTTTATTCACAGATGTTAAAACCTTTTTTTTCCACTGGAAAGGGTGACTTTGCTGGAAAATCATTTAAAGTTTTTTCCAGTCGAGTCAATAAGCTCCTCAGCACCAGATGAACAAGGGGCAGAAACCACTGTGCAGCCTTAGTGAGATTGTATTCCTTCACTGTTCAGCGTGAGCCAGGCTTTGTAGAAACAGAACATGGTCCAGGCAAGAATGCAGGTTTCATGCATGGTCGCACTGAAGGTGCAAGGCTGTGCATGGAAGATACAAATGGAGTAGAGAAGATGTTTGAGTGGATTGAAATCAAATCAGAAACAGTTTTGCAAGTGTTTAGAGTATTGAATCAACACTAGAATTAGAGGGAAGTCAGCTATTTGCTTGGGAGGAGAAAAGGAGAGTCAGACGGTTGGCCTTTCCCCCGAAGTTGGTGTCTGCTTCTCTCTTGGCCTCATATTCCTCTTGTGTATCTGGACCAAGGTTTGGAGGCTTGCAGGAGTTTAACTTAATCGTCCTGAATATTATCCTTAGCCGAAGTGTTTTTTCTACTGCTGAGAGTTAGGAACATGGTAAGTTGGCTTTCTTATTCAAGGAATCTCCTTTCCCCAGGGTTACTTTTAAGCTGAAGTATCCTGGGCCACCACTGCTAATTTTGGACCCTCCCTTGTTTTCAGCGGTGGACATTTAGATTCTTAGTAAATCCTTTTCTCTTCTCTTTCTCCCCCTAGTCCAAACAGGAAATATTCCCTAAAAGTAGACCATATAGAAAAGCATGCGACATGGCCAGTGACTTTCAGCCAGTGTTGTTAACATGTTTTCCAGCTTACTCAGAATGTGACACTGGACAATGTCCTATTCCACTTCCCCATGCCCGGGTGAAAGGAAGACACCACTGATTTACTGTAATAACTTTACCAAAATAAAAATGTCCCTGGAGGAGTCAACGTCATTTCTCAATGAGGAGAGCAGGATGGAAAAATTAGTTCTTGCCTATGGAGGGTGCTTAGTAAATATGCACTGATTGTATTTGACTGAAGAAGAAGAGAAACAGCCCAATAGTTGGGAGCTGCCAACTGCATTATGCAACCCAAACCACAGATTGGTGCAAGAAGGATGGAACTGTCATTTTACCTCTATGAAACATCCCTCCTCCAGAGATTAAATGTAGCCATTTGTATGATTAGGGAGATTATTTTTACTAGTGACCTTTGGTTTTTGGTTATAAACGTTACCTTTTCATTATAGGAAACGTGGGAGGTATTTTGAAAGCCCCCAAAATAAAAATTACCTTTATCCTCATCACCCAGACAATGTTGATATACTTACTGTCTGTGAGTATGTTTTAAGATTGGTTTGCACACGTTTTTTATTATAAAAAAGTGCATGAAATGTGATTGTACAGCTTAACAAATTATCATTTAGCAAACACCCACACAACCACCACCGAGGTTAAGAAGTACAATTCTATGGGTGCCTGGGTGGCTCAGTCGGGTAAGCATCCAACTTTGGCTCAGGTCATGATCTTGTGTCATGAGATTGAACCCCGCGTCGGGCTCTGTGCTGACAGCTCAGTCTGGAGCCTGCTTCAGATTCTGTGTCTCCCTCTCTTTCTGCCCCTCTCCCACTCGTGCTCTGTCTCTCAAAAATGAATAAACGTTAAAAAATTAAAAAAAAAAAAAGTATAATCCTGCCAAGACCCCAGAGTTGTCTGCATCTCTTGCTTTCTCTTTCCCTCTCCCCACAGCAAAAGGAACCACTAATTGGATGTTTACAGTAATCATCTCCATGTTTTTATTTATATTTTTACCTCTTAAATACAGAGTCTTGCTATGTCCAGTAGCTATGTTCAAATAAAGTCAATACAAACACTGAGTTAGCAAATACTGAACCACTGGGGATACTGCTAGTTGGGGAAGTACAGGGTTAGGTTCCTCTGAGTCTCTAGTTACCATATTTTTGTCAACTAATTAGTACACCTTATTACTATTATTGTTGATTGATTACCATTGAATTCATGACCAACAGCACTGTAAATCATGCCTAAACAAAGCTTATTAAATACATGTTTTCTCCATAAGGCACCTCTTCTTGTCCTTAGAAACTCTGCAGGACTGAAACAAGAAGGCCAGACCATCCCTTTCTTCCACCTCAGATGGCGTTGTGCAAATTACATGCTTCAGAGTGACCCAAGTCTTTGGTTGCTCTGCATGTGTCCACAAGCGACCATGAAAAAACCATGAATATTGATTCTGAGGTTACAAATACATTTTAGCAAGTAAGTGAATTCACAAACACAGAATCTACAAGTAATGATCAACTGTATGCATCCATAAAATATAATATTTTGTTTTATTAAGCTGGCTTCCTTTGTTCAGTGGTTTTAAGAGTCCCTACTTTACTAAAATTAGTCATTATTTATTTTCATTATAGTAGAGTTTACCATTGTATTAACATACTAAAATTATTTCTCCATTCTTCTTTTACTGAACCTCTGGGTTTCCTGTTTTTGCTTTTATAAATAATTTGCTGTATACATTTGTATGTATCTCTTCTGAGACACATGTGTGCACCATGCTTGAGAGTGTATGTCTGGGAATGGAACTGCTGAATCATAGAGAATGATATCTTCACCTTTGCCAGATGAAGTCAAACTGTACAAAATTGGCATAGCAATTGACATCCCTCCTCCAGCAAAGTAGTAGAGTTCTGACATTGCACATCTTGCAAACACTTGGCTTTTTCAGCATTTTGATGTTAGCTGTTTAGTCATTCTGTTATTTGCACAGAACCACTTCATTATGGTTTTAATCTACATTTCCTGTACTACAGCAAGGTTAAGCACTTACTTGTTCTTTTGCATTTTCTCTTCTTAAGTCCCTGTTCAAGTTGCTTGCCCATCTCCTACTTGGTTGTCTGTCTTTTTCCTTCTGATCATTAGGAGTTCTTTGTATAGTCTGGTTATGAGTGCTCTGTTTATATATTGTAGTCTGTCTTTTTACTCTCTTTTAATGTTGTCTTTTGATAAATAAAATTTATTAATTTTAATGTAGTCAGATATATATGTGTTTTCCTTAAGATTAGTGCTTTTTATGCCCTGTTGGATAACGTTCCGACCTCACGTTCCCAGTTATTCCTTTATTGTTTGCCTTGAGCATTCAGATCTATAATCTGCCTAGAAATCATTTATTTGTTAGGTATGATATGAAGGAGAAGTTAAGTGTTACTTTTTCCATATAGATACCCATTTAAACTAACATCATTTAATGACGAGTGCTTTCCACTAATACAAAATAATACAGACTCATGATAAAAAAATTAAAACACTATAAATAAAATAAAAAAGTGAATGTCAATTCCATGCCTGTGTACCTAGTTTCCCATTCTTAATGCCCTGAGGTAAAGTTTCTTGCTTGCAGATTTCTTTTAAGAAGAGTGTTTGAACCTCCCTAGCATTAGAATGGTGGCCGTAAGTTATGCCTCAGGACAGTAGAAGATTGAACCTGGCAGTACTGTTGGTTTCCTTCCCTTTTTAAAAGAATACATTTGCTTTGGGAATGTCTTCATTATATAGAGAATGGCAATTGTACGCACTCAATTTAAGATAGTCAGGAGGTTTGGAGATTTCTTGACAACTATTTAAATCTTTTGAAACAGCACATGTTACCATATACTGTACATTCTTGGTAGTGCCCCCAAATGCTTCAACCTTCCTTTACAAATAACTTCATAAATTGTGACCTTTTTTCTAGTTGAAAGAGAGTAAATGTATAAGAACCAATTTTTATGCACCTGAAATGTGGTATTGAAAAAGCCTGTAGGGCTGCACTCAGGTTTAACAGAAAAGAATGCTATGCTCATCCAGTATTGTGTACCATAGAGCACCGTGAAGACATTTGGTGCTTTTAACTGTCCTTGCTCATCCTGTCCCTTGAGATTTTTTACTGTCCATTGAGCAATTGAACTGGGACCTTTGTCCAGACATCTTTACTTCCAATCCAGAGTTTTCCCATCTACCTCATATTTCTGTATTATTCTACATGAAACATTTCAAATTATTGACTTGGAGAACCTTCAGGATGACAGATGCCCTATCCTAAGATTATGAATTTTGTTTAAATCATGGAATTATTTGCCATTCCACCACACTCCATCTGAGTTTAAAATCTGCTTGAAATGTATACTTCAGAAATGTTTTTGAAAGCCAATAAACAGAACCACTACACTGTAGATAAGTTGAACTATTTTAAAAGAAAATTATTTAAGAACTATTTGAAAAGTAATTGCCTATAATTTCTAAGGCCTTAAGGGAATTGCACCATTTTGTCTCATTTAAAATAAGAATCAGGACTCTGTCATTGCCGGAACAAAGATGTACATTAAAATGTATTAGCTGAGGGCAAGAATCTGTAAACACTAGGCATGCTGGTAAAAGTCAAAAGAATACAGAATGGTGCGACTCCGGGGCATGTGGCATTTTCCTCTTGTTAGGTTGTGAAGCACATACTGAAAAAATTCAGGAGGTTGGGACGTATGTAGGATTTCTGTGTTGTAAAAGCTTCAGCAGACATAAAAGAATATGTAGTCAATTTTTTACAAATGAAAATCATTTTTGTGTCTCTTGCTGTAATTCACTATCCAGTTTCTCAGTATTCCTTTTGGCCCTCTCTTCTTGACTAACATTTGATTTCCCTTCTTTTTTTTTTTTTATGGTGCCTTAAATCAAGACATAAGGGAATATTTTCCAAGGAAGAAGAACTCACTGATTTGGGATTAGATTAAATAGGATTTTACAGGTTTCCATGGAATTTTCTCTTCTCATTATAGGAGGAAGAGTGGCAGGAAGGGAAGACAAGGAGTCCCCCTTGGATTTAATAGAACCTTCCTATTCTAGACCTAACTGGGAAGGGAGGGGTGATGGCATATGAAAGTCAGCCCTGGGCCAGCCAGTGATCTCATGGACGTCACCCAGGCCCGAGATCCTTGACTGGGAACCAGGGCTGTAGATCACAATCCAGTGCCTGGCAGAGAGGAGCAAATGCCATTGTTTTGACTTCTTCATAGTACACCTGGCAGAAGACTGTCTGGATACTCTTGTGTACGTCTAGTCCTGTCTTAGAGAGTTCTGGGACAGGCTGACTGTTCACCACTCCCAGTGTTTCTACGATGAGCCACACCATGTGACCAGGGCTCTAACTTCTCAGGTTTCACTTCTCTATCTGCCTGTGTCCTTCCCTACACTGCCTTCTTGGCAGAATGCCCTTTGGAAAGTTAAACATTGCTTCCAGATGGAACAAGAGGAGGGAATTGTATTCATTTTTAAGGTCCCTGGAAATACTAGGAAAGAAGAGAGCCCAAGGTAACCTTTTCCAAATGGGGGGAAAAAAGGCTATCTAATTTTTTTTAATGATGATGCTCCATGTTGGTGGGGCAATGGTGAGAGGGAAGTGGCATCCCCCCCATGCACTATTGGTGAGAATGCAATTCAGCAGAACTCTTCTCCAAAGCTATTTGCTAGGTTGTATCAGGACCCTTAAAAAAAGACTTCTAGCCTTTGACCCACTAATTTAACTTCCAAGAATTTATGCTAAGGAAACAAATACAGTCAGTGATCCTCAACAAGGATGTAAGTTGCACTACTATTTATAATAGCTATAGGGGGATAATGATCTGAATATACACAATAAGGAAAGGTTGCATAAATCAGGGTATACCATACAAGAGAATAGTCTGTAGCCATTTTAAGAATATGATAGCAAAGCCTATTTAATGACATCCGAAAATGTTTTATTAAGTGAAAAAACAACAACAGGCTACTATGTGTGTAGTAGTATTCCCCCCCCCAACTCCCGCCAAAATAAGGAGATATGCCAAGATAGTAACAGTGACTGTTAGTGGTACAAATTACCATTTTATTGCTTTTTCTTGCTCTTTGGTGTTGGCCAATTTTCTACAAGGCCATCTGTGATTTTGAGTATCAGAATTTTAAAAAGATCATTTTCTTCTGAATGGTCAGCTTACTGCTCTTCTTGTACTGGTTCGGGTTTTAATAGCCATAGAGTAGAGACCCGACTGGGTCTGCCACATCCATAATGACATTGGGAGCAGCCCTGTCCATAGTCACTAGGCAAGCATGCCCTGGCTGGTACACCAGACGTTCCATCATTCAAGTGAGTCACCACTGGAGGGTGTCAAGCTGATGATAATGCCACACAGTGGACTTGAACTACCTGCCACAACCCAACATGCTGCCAGGCCTTTGAGCCTTATCTTCCTAATCTGTTCTTTCTTCACTGTCCAGTGAGTGTCAACAGGACTTACTGGGACTCTGGGACTCCTTTTGAGGACACCGTGGACCAGCTAAGTAAAGCCGATGCAAGCCTTCCAGTTTAATCCAAACTAGACCAGCAAATGTTCCTTCCAAGCTAAAGTTTCAGCTCTTGTCATTGCTACAGTTGGGCCTTAATGGAGGGAACCCCAGGAGTGAAAAATGTGCAGATACTCCCAGCTTGACTGTGAGGGTAATAGAGAGGACTTAGGAACTCACCTGCTAAGATTGTAGTTGTAAAATTATTTTCTCCTATCCTAATGTCAGTAATTTGTTATTTTTGGCCTCAGTGGGAAAAGTGAGAATTTCATAGAAGCTTCAGAGCCAATAGCAAAACTGACCATTTGTTGTTTGTGTGTTTTGTTTAGGTTTTTTAGGGGTGAGATTTTTTTGCCTGCTGTTGTCATTTTTCAGTAAATGTAGCCAGACACTTGTGCAGTGAAAGGGGTATGTACGATTATGCATAAAGTCTTGGCCATTATCATTATCTCTGGGCATCGTATTTCCCATGTATATGTTCTCTGAGATGTCTCACAACTAAAATATCATGTGCTGTCTGCTTCTTGGAGGAATACTTAGATATTATTGATATCCTTTTGCTATAGGCATCCATCATTATATAAATTTTTTTAATGTTGATTTTTGAGAGAGAGACAGAGAGAGAGAGAGAGGGAGGGGCAGAGAGAGAGGGAGACACAGAATCCGAAACAGGTTCCAGGCTCTGAGGGGTCAGCCCAGAGACTGATGCGGGGCTCGAACAAACCGCAAGATCATGACCTGAGTCAAAGTTGGATGCTGAGCTGACTGAGCCACTCAGGTGCCCCGGCATCCATCATTCTATATATATACATAAATAAATGTTCTATAGCATTGTTGAGATCATGAGTTTTATTGACATGATTCTGAAACACTAAGCAAACAGCATAATTCCATCAGTAGTTTAAAAAATCAGAGTACTATGGAGTGTGCATTCTATTGTTATGCTAAAATACAGTAGTCATAAATTTTAAATTGTGGTCATTTTATAGCAAATAAATAAATGTTGCTATGAGTAAAACAGAAGCAAACAAATGAAATTCTGTTAGCTGTAAAAATGGTAGTCTGTACTACAGTAATTGACAGGGGGATTGAAGAGTAAGTTCTTGTAATGGTTTCAAACACCCTGCATTCCAGCCACACCCCCAGATAATTTCAGCCATGTACTACTGGCCAAGAACCACTTGGATATGCAAGGATGTGAAAAAACATTCAGAACCCACATTGTGTTCATAGAGTATGTCCCTAACGATGCCTTTAGCTAAAGGCATAATTCTTGTACAAATGAGATAGGAAGCTGGAGGTGTTTCCTCCATATAAAAGCCACTGAAAACAAAAAAAGAAAACAAACAAAAAAGTCTTAAGAACTTTTTAATTATCCTGTGCTGACCACTAACCAGAGAACAGATGAGTGCAGGCCTCTGGGCCTGGGCTGCTTGCTCTCTTGAACCTGCAAATTGTTCCTGGTCAGAGCTCGGGTTCCTGGGTTTGGTTGCAGTTTAGAAGTCATGGCCAGGCCTTGCCTACTAGGTCATTACTGAGGGAGGAGTGTTGTGGGGAGAGGCCTGAGAAGGCAAGGCCTTGCTTACTTACCAGCTGTAACTATAGAAGAAAGTGAGGACTAGACAGTCAAAAGGAGGCCACACTTTTTCCCAGGACTCAAGACAGAGTGAAGTGGGAACAGGTATTAAACTGACAAGATAGTAACTTATCCCTCAGCTGACAAATCTTACTGTGTTATAGTAGAGTTGTTTTTAAGCCTATCCCATCTTGTCAAATACATCGTGAACTCTTGAATTTAAGGACCTTGGCAGGTGCTAAGTTTTATTCCATTTGCTGTATTTGATTGTGCTGTGTGCTCAGTAACTTGTTTTTGCCGGATTAATTGAGAAAAAGAGAAACAAGCCATACTCTTCAAATTTAATCTCTTGCATTATATGAATTCCATCTGCTATGTGAATCTACCAAAGAGAAGACTGGAGGCAGAATTGGGGAATTTACAATGTGTTGAGTCTTATTGAATCTGTTGCTCCATTTCCATTTTCCTTTGCAAATGTGGCAGGCATCTAAAGGAAACTCATAAATCAGTGGTTAAGAAGGCTTCTAGTGCTATGGCTGGGTCTATAAAGAAGCTTGGCATAGCATAAAGGAACATAGTAAGTCCTGCTACCCCAGAGGCAGTACACTGTGGTGGCCAGAACCCAGGGCTTAAAGCCAGGGGATTGGGGTCTGAACCTCAGCCCTGTCACTTACAGGCAAGCCTCAAATTGGCCCAAGTTTCCACATCTGTAAAATAGGAATTGTATTGTGCCTCTTGGCTTGTTGAGTAAGTTAAATGAGATTTATTAATGTACTCACTCAGTAATTATTTCTTGAATACTTACAGGCACTATTTTAGGCATTGGAGGTAGAACAGTAAATAAAATGGACAAAAATCCCTGCCCTTGGGGAATTTATATTCTAGAAATATAATGCATATCATGGCATCAAATAAATGTTTCATTCAAGGAGTCTGTGGATTTCTGGTGAGCTCATGTGATGAATTTTTACTGTGTATTTCCATGAGAATGTATGTTGCAACCCTAGGCACTTAGGACCATTATTGGGCCACATGTCTAAATTGAGAATGGCCCATTAAGTAGGACATTTATGCATTCTTGCTAAATCCCACTATGTTTAGAAAGTCTGTTCTAGTGGAATTGGATTGCTGTCATTTTCACCTCTCTGAAGTGCTTGGACTGAACATTCCAACAATTGGCTGAGGCTCATTACTGCAGGTGGTGTTGTGGCTGGGTGATCTCCACATTGTTTTCTTAGTCATTGCTCTTTGCGCTCTCTGACTTAATGCGATTTTACAGAGTTGCTAAAGCTGTGTGTTTGTTTGTTTGTTTGTTTGTTTGTGTAATTTGTGGAAATAAGTCAAAGGGCTAGCTAGCATGACCAGTTAAAATCCACAAACTGTATTTTAGTAATTTTAATATTTCCTCTCCAAGCTTTTGATCAGCTGCCCATCAAAGAACAAAATGACAGATTGAAGGTTTCAGTTCCTTAGGTTTTCATTGCCTTCCTTCTGGGGCTTTTTCTTAGAGCATCAAAATTCCCAAAATCCATGAAAAGAGAGAGCACGCCTGGAAAGCAAACCCCAGGGGGACTGCAGAGCTGCCTAAAATCACATGTCCTCTCCTGAGAGGTGTGTGTCCAGACCCGTCTTCCATGTGCTATCGTTTTTCTGATGCAGTGGATTTCCAAGTCTCTGGTGGCACACAGCCCATTTAGTTAAAAAATGTAAACAGGAAATTGTTTCCTGGCTGAATGGCCCGTGTGGCCCAGAAAAATGGTCATTTTTGCTGAGCCACAACTTTAAAACCACTCACATAGCAGTGGAGGCTGAAGGCCTCTGAGAAGCTTGCCCCACCCCATACAGGCTGGTGCTAGGGTCTGAGTGGGAACTCACGTACGTGGGCCCAGGGCGTCTTCCACCAGGGGGCAAGGGCACAGTGGACACCACTGAAGATGCTCCTGTGACCTAGAAAGAATTTCTGCAGGTCAGAGAGACACAGTAATGCTCCAAGGAACGGCAGAAGAGCCGCTGCTTGGAAGATGCAGAGGTCTGGAGACCTGTGACTTGGCGCTGATGACACAGCCTGGGCTTCGGTGCCCCTCTTCTGCTCCAGCTCCCCATCATTTGGCCTCCCATGAACCTTGTGCTCCCATTGTGGTTTCCCTGTGTGCTGACAAGTTTTCTGGTTGTTCTGTCTTGCAGCCCCCCGAATCCAAGCCCAACTTCACCCCTCTCGCCATCTTGGCCCATGTTCTCGGCGCCATCCAGCCCTATGCCCACCTCATCCACGTCCAGCGACTCATCCCCCATCAGGTCTGTTGCAGGGTTTGTTTGGTTTTCTGTTGCTGCCGTTGTTCTCTCATTGGCTTGGTCCTCTCTTCATGCAGTGTTCAGCCTCCTCGTCAACTTTGTTCCCCGCCATCCAAACCTGCACTTGCTTTTTGACAGGCCAGAAGAAGCGGTTCGTGAAGACTCCAGGTAAAATCACGGATGATGACCAATCCATTCCTGTTTATCCAAAGCCGGTCAGGGACAGTGGTGGGGGGGGACTAGCCTCTACCCTCCTCTGATTCCAGCCTAAGAGACTGAAGCTGGGAGGGACCATGTGCATGAACCAGCATGGCATTTTCCACACCTTTCTGAACCCTTCCTCCAGTTTCTGAATTAATCCGTGATGCCTGGAGTTTGGGGAAAGAGTGCCTCCTCAACGGTCTCCTGTTTGGATGGTTCTCAGAATCATGGGCTCTCTGTGCTTTGGTATAAGATAATATCAGAGGGAACAGTGCTGAGACACTTACTGGCCTTTTCTTCCCTTATGTTTATCGGGTAGCATAAGGCAACTTTTATTTGTGTGGTTGGACCATTGGCCATGAGCAGTGATACCTAGCTGCTGAGACCAGAGAAGTGGGAGAGAGACGCAGGTAACACAGAGTAAAGGATGGAGATGGGAAGTGATTGCTCTTTAAATCGTCGAGGTCTGCCTCTTGCCCTCTGCATTCTCCCAGCCTGCTCGGATCTCCATGCCTCATGGACCCTTAGTGTTCATGGGAAGAGGCAATACCTCTTTCTGAGGGTTGATCTAGTTCCTCTTCCCTGGTTTGAGAATATCCAGACTTAATTCTTTATACTTCTCTAGAGAAAAGAAGCTATTTAAATCCAGGAAAAGAATCAGTGAATAAAGATCCTGTAGGATCTCTCTGATATGTAGATCCTAAGCCTATATTCTCTCAAACTTAGTCTCTGGTTGCAGACAACCAAAATGTAGAGCCTACTTACGTAGCGTCATAAGCATTTGGAGCCTTAGCAGTATTTTCTTGTCCATCTTTTTGCTCATATCTGGTTTTTTCCTGGAGGGGTGGGTCCAGCAGAGAGGCTTAAACAATTGACAACACTTAGCCTCACTTTAAAAAAAAAAAGAAAACCCATGCTATTTATATATACAGATGTATATATTTATTTTCCTCCATGTACTTGCCAATCTGTTATTTCATGCTATCCCCATCTGAGGATGGAAGGAGAAATGGCCTGAAACCTCTTACAGAGAAAGAAAACTAAGGCACAGGGAGGTGACTACGTAGTCACATGACTGGATGAGCACCCATCCAGAGGACTTCTTGTCCTCAACCCAGCACTCTTTCCTCCAAACATAAGGGTGCCCCCAAACCTAAGGTTCCATGCGACTCCCAGCCCCGGAGCCTGGCCTGCTGTTCTTGGTTTTCTATCTAGCTTTGCACTGGAAGGTGGGAAAGATAGCTTTTCCATATACTCTTTTACCCTCACCCTGGGAATAAGGTTAAAACTCAGATCATATTTTCCTGAAACTTAAGTTATTTCCTCATTATTTCTTAGACATATTCTGGGCGCTTGGGGAGACATTAACTTTCTAGGACACGAGATATGGCATGGATATAACCTTTCTGGTTAGATGCCTGATTGCTTCATGAAGACCTGAACCAGAGCAAACTACAGAGACCTGGGGCAGTCACCTTCCAATATGCCTCCCTACTCATAGGATAGGCCCAGTCACTAGGAGAATATGCTTCCTTCGTTTTGATCAAAGGGGAGTAAAACCTTGAAAACATTGGTCCTTTGAACAGAATGGGCTGGGGGACTCAGGATGATAGAATCATTTGGCTAAAAATGTGGGCATATTCTCTACTTTGGGAGTGTCTACTTTTTGTGTCTCTGAGTTTCGGGAAACAGCCTGTTGCCTGTCCAATATCTGTTCCTCTGTACTCCTTTCCATCACCCAACATATTTTCCAGGTATTTTTCTTTAGCTCCTCCTCTCCATCTCCCAAAGTATTTCAAGATTGGCAATAGGATCTGCTACCATGATGTGTTTGGGGTCATGGTTATTCAGCACTGCCCACTCTGGCCACCATTTTAAAGTAGCACCATCTGGACAATCTTAATCCACAACACTTGAGGAAGCTGCCATTTTGAAAGAGGAAAGGCCAACTAGGGCTTGGAATTGACTGGCACTGAGCTAAGTATGTGTGCCGAGGTGAGCACTGATAGAGACCCTACTGGGAGCTAGCCCATCAGAAGTAGCCAAGAGGGTTGAAATCCTCTAGTTGCCATTGCGGTATGCAGCCAAGAAATGGGGGTGTACACCTATCATTCAGGTCCATTGGGGCCTTTCCCCCACACCCACCTCCATAGTGTGAAGCTTCAGATTTCCTTCCCTTGGAAAATAACTACTTAATTAGATGTAATAAGTGGTCCCATGAACTTCTCTTTAATGTCTCCTCTGGAAGTGGCTCCCTCTCCCCTCCACCAGGCATATAATTTGAAGCTCAGGAAGGAAGAGGCCTTTGACAGCACAGCAGAGGAAGGGTACTGGAGGCATATTCCCTTCACACTTCCCTTTCCTGTCACCCCTACAAAATCTCTAGTGCCTAAACCATAACTTCCACTTACACAGTAGCCTCTGGCAGTTGTGCCTAAATGATCAAGCTATTGCATCCTGCCAGTCTAGCTGGTCCCACCTCCCTGTAGTGTCATCTGATGGAGAGTGGCTTGTCATTTTGCAAGGTTTGCAAGGGCATTTGAGGGAAGCTCCTCTGAGTGCTTTCCTGGCCTTGTGCCATGCTCAGAGGCGAAAATTAAAAATGAACTAGCAGAAGGTTCCAAACTTGTTCATGCCCTTGAAGGCCAGCTGAGGTCTGAAGGGCGCTGTTACAGGAGCAGCTGAACGCACCTCAGGCTCTCTGTGTCCAATGTTGAGATGCACCGCAGGGAACGGGGAACTCAAGAGCCAAAGGTGCTTGGTGGGGAGTTTTTATTTTTTTAGTTAGAGCCAAAGCCTACAAACACAACCTCCTGCCAACTGGATCTGTTTTGGTAGGAACTCTACCTAAAGCAAACTGCTGGGGCTTTTGACAGTGAATATGGCATAGGACACTGGACTGGTTGGGCTGACCAACTTTTAAAAAGATAAGAGTTGCCCCCTGATAGAGATGCCAGATTTGGCAAATGTTTTGCAAATAAAATAAAAATACAGAATATCCAATTATGTTTGAATTATAGATAAACAGCAAATGCTGTTTCTTATGATAAGTATGTCCCATGTACTATTTGGGACATACTTAGGCTAAAAAGAGCATTTCCCACTGATCTGAAGTTGTTTTTTAACTGGGTGTCTTATCCTTTATTTGGTGGCCCTAGTCCCGGGGACAACAGTGGGAGGACATCTCAGGAGAAAAGACCCTCTCCTAAATGGTCAGTCAACTGTTAATCTCAGAAAAAAGCAAGGCCCTTTCTTGATCTTTGTTTTTATTTTTAATGGGTTATTGCATTGTCACTTTATTCAGTTCCCAAAGCTTAACATTAGTGGAAAATTTATTCCTTTTGAATAATAATCTTCAGCACCTGAGACCATTCCCTCTGCTCTCTTCTGCCAGATTACCCCAGTTGGCTTCCCTGGTTTGCCCATTTTGTCCCATTCCCTTTATTTAATGAAGTTAATAAGTAACCTCTATGAGAATCCCCTGGAAGAGCCTTGCCTCAGATGATCTTTCCCTCGCCTTTGATTTTCTTGCCCCCAGTCTCTGTTCTTCACCCACCTCCTGTTGCGTTGTCCTTAAGGGATAGTGACTCTGGCTAATGTCAACCGGAATCTCCTTCCACTTCCCTGGCTCTCCTTGCCTGCCAGTATGGGGTTTGGGCTGTTTTATCACTTTCTACAACCAAGCAACTCCTCCTCTCAGCTCCCACTGCCTCAAAAACAAAGACCAAAACAAACATTTTTCCCCTCCATGGAAAGTTGCACAATGGATGTTTGGCCCTTGCTGACAATATGCATACTTGGTTCACTTAGATCACAGAAGATGCCCCTTGTCCAGACTCCATTCTGACTTTAATGACAATTATCCCAGAAGAGCTGTTTTCCAGTTGAAACTAATGAATTATGATGGCTCTTCTTTCCTTCATCCCACATAGACCCACTTCATTTTCTCCCCATTTCCCAATTTTCTCCCACCTGGCTGCCATCTCTGGGCTACTAGAAGGCTAGGAAGAAGAACAGTAAACTGTGCCTAGCAACAAATTCTGGATACTCATTTATTCTCATCCTTGTGCACAACAGACCTTTTAAGCTATCTCCTTCAGTTTTCATGGAGCCAAGACTAGAAGTTCTAGATGCCTGGTCCTAGTGTAGGTGTCCATCCATCCATGGCTCCTCTTTTCCAAAGGGAGGATGGATTTGGTGACTCAGAAGTACCAATTCCGTGATGACCCAAGACCTCTGCCTCTTCTGATGTTGTCTGGGCTTACCTGAGACCAGCCCTTCCTCAGCTAAACCTCATTTGGCCACTAGAAATCAGTGTGCCCCGGGGTGTTTGGCTCCACTGACTCCTGGAGGCTTTCTGTTAGTCAAATGTAGCTAAAGTAAATATTATATCCCTGGAATAGTTGCTTAACCCAGAGGACCGACTTGTTCTTTTGTTATTCTGCCCCGGAGCCCCTAAATGTGCTTCTTCAGAGGTCTTAGAGATAGAAGAGATTACTTTTAGCAAATAAAGAGCTAACTTTGACTGTTAAGTGTCATTTCTATTATGACCCTTGAAAAGTCCATTGATCATTTGGAACTACTGGATATCAAAGCAAAGATTGATAGGTGGTAATAGGATTTATCACTTCTTAAAATTTACTCTTCAGAACACGAATTAGGAATCTGTGGCCCTTCAGTGAAATCCAGCCTACCACCTGTTTTTTCTAAGTAAAATTTTGGTGGAACACAGCCATACGAATTCATTTACACAATGTCCATGGCTGTTTTTATGACACAAGGCAAAGCTGAGTAATTGCAACAGAGACCATACAGCCCACAAAGACCGGAATATTTACTGCTAGGCCATTTACAGCAAGAGTTTGCCAACCCCTGTTCTGGAACCGTGGTTCTCAGCTCTCTTGCACACTAGAGTCACTTGAAGAGCTTTTCAAAAATACTGATGACTATATTTATATCTGCAGGTTGGTATAGAATCCAGATATCTGCATTTGTTAAGAGCTTCCCGGTGACTTTGATGCACGTATATATGTCATGTTCCCTCCCCCTTCTTCCTCTCCACACTCCCCACACACGTTCACGTAACTGCTCACACACACACCTTGTCTGTTCCCTGCCCTACCCCGGGGGTCGGGGAGTTCCACCTCTGGAATCCTGCTCCACCAGCCCAATGAGAGAAATAAGTAACATCTGGGAGAGCAAATGTCAGCCCATGGCCTAGAGCCGAAAAATGGCTTAGTTAGAATTTCTGCTTTTTGACTCACTGAGCATTGCCAATTTTCAACAAGGTCTTTTGGGAGTGTCCTCCAGAGCAAGTAGGAAGCCCTTTCCCCACCACCCTTTTCCCAAACTACTCCTGCTCCAAAAATGGGTCCCAGCCTGCACTCCCACCATTCAGGTGTCCTGACACCTAGGCAGAGTTTTAACGTGGCACAGAGGTGACCCCACAAGGCATGTGGTTTCTCGGGGCTTACAGCTTTTCTCTGAATAATTCTCATTTTTCTCTGGTGACCTTTGCAACTCTTCCGCCTCATGTTTTGCCATCTGGCTGTCTTGTCAGGCTGTTGCCACAAGAGATAACTAGGTGGCTTGCAGGGAAGGGGAAGAAGAGAGATTAAATATCTGGGGCTTTCAGATGGTTTAAAAATACTGCTAAATAAACTCCTGTTTTCACACAGCACACCGTTCCGGAAGGCAAAAGCCTTGTATGCCTGCAAAGCTGAACATGACTCAGAACTCTCGTTCACAGCAGGCACAGTCTTCGACAATGGTGAGTTTCTCATCCCTTTGCACAGATCTGGGCGGTGGCGGGGGGAGGGGGGAAGCTAATAAATAACTGCAGTTTTCAAAGTTCCTACCTAAAAAAAAAATGACAGTCTCATTGAATGAATAAGACTGAAAAGAAGGGTGCGTGCGTGTGTGTGTGTGTGTGTGTGCGCGTGCGTGCGTGCGCATGCTCCCTGGGGTCTCTTCCCAAAATACGCGAGAAGCAGCAGAACTTGCGGAGGCATTGTCAAGAGAGGACAGTGTGCTGAAGCCTTCACTTTGACTGAGGCAACCTCATGGAAGTGTTTTGGACGTTAAAAGTGGATTGTACCTGCACAGGACTCAGCCCAGCAACTTGGCAGTGACTTTGAGAGTCTGGGGGCTGTACAGAGGGTAGAAGTAACAGAGCTGAGAACAGGAGTCTTGTAAGTAGTCAGCCCAGGGCAGAGACTGAGGTACAGAATTTCTCATTGGGTTCAGTGGCATCCACCCTCCACAGGAGGTGAGGCTTGTCTCTGAGATGGCAGGGTACCCGGGGACCTCTGTGTCAATGAGCCCTGTTGCAGCCCTGCGTGCCCTCCCCCGAACTGTTGGGAAGTGTAGAGTGGACTCTCTAAGTCACATCTCTCTGCAGACTGCCAGCTGTCCTGCTCAGGTGTCCTGGTGTGAAACTGGATTCGTGGCACCTGCACCGTAGAACTGGGAACTAGTACTTACTCAATGAACCTTTTCCTGGTTCTTTTTGTTTGTTTTCCTCCCTAAACCAAGAAAAAGGCAGTATTTTTTTTTAAGTGAGTATTGATGCCATAACTTGTCATAACCATTTACCGAAGAGAAAATCATGTTTCTAGGAAAAAGCCAGAGTCTCTGTTATTGCTGAGATTTTTGCCAGATGAACTTCTCCTTTAGGGTTCGTCTTTGTGGATGCTTGGGTGAAAGGGTGTGTTTGTTTTGCCCAAAGGAGGAGCCCAGAGCAGCTGCCTGATTTCAGGAAGTGGACATTTTCTAGGGGTGCCTTCTTGATTTCAGGTGGGGTGGTGGCAAATTTCCTGAGCAAGGCTGAGTGAGTGCAGGTTGCCCAAGCACTCCCCTTCAGGGCTGAGTGCCTCACGTTGGCCTAGATCACACCTCCTGCCACCTGCCTGAGACCTAGAAATACAGGGCAGCCAAGGCCCCCACGTAGCACTGGCGAGCCTGAGCTCTAGATTCAGGCCACCAAAGCACAAGTCCTGGTTTGTGCCTCTGTGACCTGAAGCAGTGACAGCCTCTCTGTGCCTCACTTCTGTCATACCAGGGTAACAGATGGTTGCAGGGAAGAGTGGAGTGGTGCACACATCATATATTTAGTACTCAACACATATTAAGCATTCAACACTGTTAGTAGGATGATTGTCATCGTTTCGCCTGTCCTAGGTAAAGAGCCTGTTGTTCTGATAGTTCACAGTGACGTGTTTACCTTTTTCCCTGATATGACCCAGGCCTGGCTCTTGGCTGGGCAGTAGGCACTACACCTTGACTCTCTGAGTCGTGGCTTGTCTTTACCAGCCTCACATTCTAAGCCAGAGCAGAGATGGACTCCTGGGGACATCCTTGATGGCATTCACACACGAAGGGACTGCCCCCTCTGTGTGCCCAGCCCCTGCATTCACCGTGGCAGAGATAATAATCAGGCATGGGGGACCGACTGGGAAACAGGTCACAGAGGTCACACTTGGGCCTTCTGAGCCAGTAGGGACAGGGGCAAGCTCTTAACTGTATGTGACCTGCTGGGCCCACGTCCTCCTTTATGGTTCCCCAAGCCCAAAAAGCACTGTCCTTAATTAAACCTTTGCTCCATTAACTTTCATTGGGGTGCCTTGCATACCAAAATATACCAACTGCCTGTCAGCAGCTGGAGTAATCAGGCTGACCTGAGGTGAAGCTGGTCCCCTGAAGGCTGTCCAAAGCCATGTCATTGACAAGTGTGCCCGGCCCGAATAGGCCCCTAGGTAGAGTCACAGCTCAGCCATCACATGACACAGATCTCACAACAGACAAACCAGAGCAGGCCGCATGCACAGGCTTCTGTGTCCTACTCTGTCAGCAGGGGTGGGGCTTCTGCCTGTAGAGGAGCAAGATTTGAGAGATTGCCACATTTACGGGTGAATCCAGAATTTAAAGTCTGTCCTCTAAACTCCAGTTCACTGCTCTTGTGGGCAAGGGGCTGCCTTGTTCCTATCAGCCATTCACTGTGACTGCAGAGAGGACCCCTGATCTCAGGGACAGAGTTGGTTTAAACTCTCAAAAGGTATGTGTATGTGTGTGCATCTTGTTTGTGACTCTTTTTCTTGAGTGCAGCCTCCTTGTATTTTTTTTTTCAAACAACTGTACTGAGATATCCACATACCATATAATTTACCCCTTTAAAATGTGCAATTCCATGGTTTTTTAGTAGATTCAGAGTTGTGCAGCCATCACTACCATCTAATTCCAGAGTATCTTCATTGCCCCGAAAAGAAACCCTGTGCCCTTCAGCAGTCATGCTCCACATATGCCGTGTCCTGCCCCTTTCAGCCCAGGGAACCCCTCATCTCCTTTCTGTCATTATTTATTTGCCTGCTCTGGATATTTCATGTAAACCGAATTATACAGCGTGTGGGCTTTTTGTCAGTGGCTGCTTTCACTCAGCATAGTATTTTCAAGGTTCATCCCTGTTGTATGTAGCATGCGTCAGGACTTCCTTCCGTTTTACTGCTGAGTAATCTTCCCTCCTGTGGTATAACACGTTTTATTTATCCATTTGTCAGTTGATAGCATTTCTATTGTTTCTACTCTTTGGCTGTTAGGAGTAATGTGGCTGTAAACATTTGTGTACTGATCTTGGTGAGGACCTGTGTTTGCTGTTCTCTTGTTGATAGACCTAGGTGGGGGAGGGGCCCCCTAGATCACACAGTAACTCAGTTTAATAGCTTCAGGAGCTGCCAGAGTGTTCTTACAAAGGGATTGTACCATGTCATCTTGCCACCTGCCTCCATCTGACAACATGTGAATCCTCTGTTTAGATTGGTTTGGCTGGTGATATTTATCATGCCCGATTTTTAGAAAACACTACATATACCTCATTATCCCCCTCCCTTTACCTGGGAAATTGGGCATTAGGGGAGAAAAAACGGTTAGCACGTTAGGCAGAGATCACTTCCCTTGTTCTGTCTCCTGCTAGTTTCTTGGTGGAGACTTCAGGTAAGAGCCATTTAAGTTGGATGTTCTGTAGCTGTCAGATTGAATCATCAGACCAATTGGAAGGAAGTTTCCTAATGACAGGCTTAGGGAGTTGTGTGTGTGTTGTCTTTCTCAGCATCAAGAAGAAGGGATGAGGAGGAAGAAGAAGGAGGGGCACCCTGAGGGGAAAGTCTGTTGTTTCATAATGATTAATCTCCAAGCCTTTGGATTCCAGGGGCCTGTGCTGCAAATGCGAGCTGTGCTGTTCAGTCGGCTTTGGGACTTTGTGCAGTGGGGAATGGATGTGCATTACTCGGAAATAACTCCACTGTCAGCCCTTGCCAGCCTACTAGGAAATAGCATATTTCACCAAGAGTGCCTTAGTAACGAAAGAGAAAGAGAAATAACTCATGTTCCCAAGAACATTAGTCATTTTATGGCAGTGTGATTAGCGATACCTGGAAAATGCACACAGCATTCACTAAAATTGGGTTCTTGGGACAATTTGATCAAGATTTGAGATGGGCTGGATCCATTCACTGCCAAGATATGGGATCCGGCATGAGTGCAAGTCCCACTCTGGGCTGCCCCAGGTTTCCTTCAGAGACAGAGAGCATCCTCCCAGGGGATCATGGGTTGCTCTACCAGTGGGGTTGTGGGGGAGGGTCCTCAGTGGAGTCTTTTGGACCCCCCAGCCGTGCCTACTGCCAAATCCAAACACAAGCCCAAGCCACCTCCATCTCTCACCCAGCTGTTTCCACCAGCTGCCAACACAGACTTGTCATGTCCACTCTTGCCCCCATAACCCTTTCCTACGCAGCAGCCAGAGCAATGTTTGAAAATCGCATCATGTTATTCTCCTTCACCTATCCCAGTGGCCTCCTGGTCCTCCGAGAATTGCTGATCGGCGTCTCCACAGTCTTGTTCCTGCCCCCTGGCCCTTCCCTTCCTCACTTGATATGCTGCAGCCTCGCAAACTTTCCCTATGTTCTCTGCTAGGGTTAGCAAACTATGACCTGCTACTCAAATCCAGCCCACTGCCTGTTTTTGTAAATAAAGTTTTGTTGGAACATAGCTACCCATGCCTTTTTGTCTACATGTTAGCCATGGTGCTACAATTGCAGAATTGAGTAGAGACACACATTTACAGACTGGTTCTTTGAGAAAAGGTTACAGACCACCGTTCTGAAATCATAGCAGGCTTTTCCCGACCTTAGGGCCTTTGTACTTGCATTACCCACTGCCTGGCTAGCTCCTTTAGATCATTTAGGTTTTAGCTTTTTGAGCTCCTTCCCATACCCACATCCCTATCCCAGTCTCTTTCTCCTCCTTCATCACTACCTAAAATTATGTGCTTATTTACTGATACGTTGCCCCTTTCCGAGCACAGAATCTTTTCTGCTTGCTTTGTACCATGTGCAAGGTCCTAGCTTAGTGTCTGGCACAGGGTAGATGCTTAATAAACACTTGTTACATGAGTAAATATATTCACCTACACAGGGATCTGTGCCTCTTCCAGCCAGTGCTTCTTCCCTTAGGGACAGCCAGCCACTAGAGACCTTAGTCACATGCTTGTTCCTTTTCCACAGTGAGAAAAGGAAAGGAGAGAGCATGAGTTGTGTATACAGGGGTGTATGGAGCATAGATGGATGAAGCTGAAAATGCTTGGCAGGAAGCACATCCATGTCAGGAGCTGCTTGTATTATTTGCTTGCTGGGCTGGAGAGCTGCCGAGGCAGCTCACTGCAGTGGTTCGTGTGTTTATGTGGCACATTGGACACTGGTGTAGTTCAGAAAGTTGGGCATGGGCTCAGTTGAGCTCAGTAAGTGCATACAAACACTGTTAATATCCAAAGCTTTGGGCTAGGCAAAAGCAGTAGTGGTTAGACCACAGAGTCTGGGGTCAGATATCCCGGATTCACATCGATCTCCATCATCTGCCAGCTGTGTATTTAGGGGCAAAATGCTCAACGTCTCTGAGCCTCAGTTTCTTATCAGTAAAATGAAGATAATAGCAGAACTGAGTCCACAGTCATTCTGAAGGTGAAAGGAGATGAGGCAGGCAAAGCCCTTAGCAAAAGACCCACCACTTGGGATGTACATATGTATGTGTATGTGTATATGTATCATTCTTATCCCCAAAGACCACATTCTCTGGTTGAATTAGAAGCATAACGGGCTTGGTCTCTGGAGTCAAAGAAACTGCGTTCAAATTCTAGTCATACCATTGTGATACTGCACAAATTAATTTACCTTTCTGAGCCTTAATTTTCTCATTTGTAAAATATGGATACCAAGATACAAGCTAGGATCTTTAAGATCAAAGAAATTGACGTATATCCAAACCTCAGCAGCCCATGGCTGCTTCCCAGTCACTATTTCTAGGTGTTAGCTTCTATCATAATTGACAGTCAGAGGGGAGTCATTGAAGAATATTGAGTGATACGGCACAGACTAAAACATCCTAAAAAACTAGTAAAGGAAGCAATGCATAACACATTTGAACAGCGTTAACAGGACCCTTGAATAACGTGTGGAATGTGCTATGAGCATTCCAGGAGTTTGGAGAAAAGAGGGAGCAGGTAGACTGGATTCCGTGCTGGTGTTTCTGAAGGAGGTAGGGCTTCAGCAGAGTCGAGAAGTGGGAGGAGGGGAGACAGAAGACAACAGCAGGGCAAAGGGCATCTGATGTTGCTTCCCCTTCTCCATCCATAGGTGAGAATTTGCACTTTCTTATGACCACCCTCTTTCCAGAGGCATTTGGGCACAGAAAAGTCATAACCCTTACCTTTCTGTGATTAAGGTAAAAATAACAGATCCCTGGGAGCACCTGAGTGCCTCAGTCAGTTAAGTGTTCGACTCTTGATCTCAGCTCAGGTCTTGATCTCAGGGTAGTGAGTTGGAGCCCTGCATTGGGCATGAAGCCTACTTTAAAAATAAAATAAAATACATATCCCTGGGCCTCACTCCTAGGGATTCTCTTTTAACAGGTGTGCCACGTGGCCCAGTTTTAATAACCGTGCAGGTGATTTGGATGCACATGGTTTGGTGCCAGGCCTTAATAAGTCCAGCTCGAAGCCCCCAGTGAGTCAGCAGACTGACCAGAAGGCTTCACTGTCCCCTGTCCTAACTCTTGTTCTTCGGCTTGGAGGGGCCTCCTTTGTCCTCTCTCATTCATCCCTTACTCTGCAAATCCCATTTTTAATGTTTTTAGTTGTTAGCACCTCAGCACCTGAGCTGCATTTGAACAGCTGGCCAGGAAGGGAGAATGTCTGAAAGAGAGAGACTCAATGTATCCAGTGGAATAACCATTCAACTAGGAGCTTTGCTGTAAACTGGGAGGGGTCTTAATTTTGTTTTTGTTGTATTTGGTTGGTTGGTTGTTTGGTTGTTCTTTCTAGGTCTTTTATTTTGGGGAGTGAGTTTGTTTGTTTGTTTTGCTTTTGAACATTTGAGGTTTTCCAAAGCTTCAGTGGGTATTGAGATCAGGCGCTCACCATGATTTTACCAGGAGAGAGCCTTGTTGACTCATCCAAATGATGCAGGATCCCCTATTGACAAATTCTGGCTCTCTGCTGAGTGCTTTCTCCATATTGGCTCCTGGCACTGGAGTTTTATTATAATCACTTTATAGGTACAAAAAAATTCAAGTGATCTTAATTAACATTGTCAGCCGGATGGCTGGGCAGAAGGCAGTGGTGTTTGGGTGCTAGTATCTTCAGGATAAGTTGAGAGAGCTTCATCGTTGGAGAGACCAGGTTGCTTTTAAGTTGTGTTGTATTCTCCCATGCTCTTCTCTTCCAGACTCCTCTGTGTGGATGTCATGAATCCAAAATACCCTTAGTATTTTTGGTTTATTCCTGAAGCCTACTGATAGGAAATTATGTAAGCATTTTGGAGGCCAACTGATAGATGTTTGACCTTGTCTTTTCCTGAAGAAACATTCAAGATTACCTTGACACTGACCTTCCTGAAGCCTCACTGTGTGTTCTTTCGCTGCTTGCCCATTGCTTCCTTTGGTTTCTGTTCTTGGTTCTTTCCCTACAAACTGAAACTAAAGTTATGTAGTAGCAATGGGGGCGGAAATGCTTTTCTAAAACAAGCTCAGGAAGTCACTTAATTAGCCTAGGAAGGGAATAGGGGAAAATTCATTCTTTACGAACAATCTCAGAAAATTGGAGTTTTCCTAATACATTAAGAGCAAATGCACTGCCTTTCCCATTAAGAGTGATTTGTATTTTGCCGGTTCACAAGCATGAACACCGTGCCCCTGCCATCTCCAGGTCCCATGATTCCTTCTCTCTTTCTTCCTGCTATTGGACTTTGCAGCCTCAATTGGATTTTATGTAATCTTTACAGTATCACAGTAGTCTCCATGAAGATGGATTGTGATAGCACAGAAATGGGGTAGATTTTTTGGATATCGAAAAATCAAAGAGACAGAAATTTTGAAAGTTACAAGAGAAAGAGGAAGAAGACAGCCTTGAGTCTTGTATGTAGGAGGGAGGAAAATTCTAGAGAACAGGAAAGAAAAATAAGAAAGGGTATGGGCGGAACAGAGAGGGGGCTATTCAAAGGCTATAGATTGCCCAAAGAAAGGTGGGGAGATTTGTAGGAAGATTAGAATCAGAGGGTAAGGATTTAAGGGAAAGTAAAATGCATAATTAGGTTAGTGAAATGCATACTAGATACCTTTAAAAACTAGTTCTTAGTATTCCTCCATGGGCACTCCACTTGGCACATAGGCATTACTGGGTAGATAGATGGGTACATGGATGGATGGATAGATGGATGGATGGTTAGATAAATTTATGGATGGAACACCATAACTGACTTCTAACCTCAAAAGGAAAAATCTGTCACCTCTTAATAGTTTAAGCCAGCAACTTCAGAAAGTCTAGGAAACTCCAAAAATTGTATGCAAAATTTTGAATGGCTGTGTCTATTTCCCTTTTTTTTGTTATAGAGAACTTTCAAAATGACCTTTATCGGAACGCTTATGTCCCACAAGAAGTTAAGAACCCCTGGTCTAAACAAGTCCTGGAAATATGTAACATAACAGGCGACTGCACTCATTTGTTCTCTCACACGTCCACCACCTCCCCTATCTGTAACGTTTTCTCGCTGTCTCTCTCCCCTCTTCCTGTACAGTTCATCCATCTCAGGAGCCTGGCTGGTTGGAAGGGACTCTGAACGGAAAGACTGGCCTCATCCCTGAGAACTACGTGGAGTTCTTTTAACCATGGGCCCCAGCAGACCTGCTGAGCTTTCCATGGTATCCATGACAACCGCTGATTGCAGTGTTGGAGGCCGTTTCTCTTTGCCACTGAGAAATTCAGGGTGACTGACTCGGTTACTACCTGTCAACGCAAATGTTTCTGTGATCTCTGGAGCACCCATCCCCATGACCATGGCAGCTGGCATGCGGTGATACTGCAAGGAACAGAAGGAAATCAGCAGTGGAGACCATTTGATTCTGATAACCAAGAGAATGGCTGGCAAAGCCATTCCTCTCCTTTAGCGCCCTAAATAGGGAGGATTCATTTGTTTCAGCAGTCATCCAAACCCCCAACCTTCTGAGAAAGGAAGTAAGAAAGATGTAAGTAGTCCTCAAGAGCATGCAGTGTAGCTTAAGTCTGGCAGGGCTGGGCATTAGCTGAGACCCAGGCTGGGCCCGTTGTTTCTGTTTACAGTAGACACTCTCTTTACCCCACCTCCAAATACTTGAGGCCCACAGTGCTACAGGCAGCTGGGTCTGTCTGTTTGCATGCAGGAGGGAGAGGGGTTATGGCACTGTTTACGTAAAATGCAATCTCTCACCATCTCCAGGCAGCCTCGGCCAAGCATCGGCAGAATTCAGCTCAGTCCCCTCTTGCAAGGGGAACACACACACCCCACGTTCCCCCTCCCAAGCTAGGAACTTCTCTGCCACTGAGGGCTGCCATCACCTCGTAACCACAGCAACCCAACCTACTCTGAAACTAAACCAAAAAAATAACACACTTTTTGCATGATATTTTTTTTTTCTCCCTGCTTTATGGTCATTTTTTGAATGGTTTTCCAACAACCTGAAGCAGAAGGGCAAGGAATTAGAGTGGTCTGCTCAGGGCAGACAGAATGGCAGCTGGGAACTCTTCCCTTTCTGATGAATTTCAGCAGCATCAGGATATATTTGGAGCAAACTCTAGTAACCTCTTGAGATTAAATTACATACAGGTTTAATATTTCTGTTCTTCCATGCTTTATAGGGGGCAGTATACTGCTTCTCCACAGGTGACATCCTCCCTTTGACTTGTTCCATCATGGTCTCACGTTCCTGTCCCTTCCCCTGCCCTCGCATGCCTGTAGTCCCTCACTGACCAGCCCCGTGGCAGTACCCTGCGCTGCTGAGCACTGGTGCCCTGGTGGCTTTCAGGGGTGATTTCAGGGCTAACCCTGTGGCCTGTAGTTTTAAAGGACATATGTGTTCACTGCCACTCAGAAAAAGGGAATTGTTTCTCAGGCTTTTGAGGCACAAGACTAATAGTATAAGCCATTGTGATTCAGGAGGTGGAATGGGTACCTTCTGAGAAAGAGAGTTTCCTGGTCCAGAAGGGGCCGGGTCTTCTGGAAGATTACCTGGGGTGGGGAAGTTGGGCCTGGACATTTCACATTCACTTGGCCTTCAAAGAACAGAGTTCTCAGTGTCTTCTGCATTCGAATGTCCTTGCAAGAGTGACTCTGGGCAGACAGACTCCAAATTGATGGACCGTCAGGCTCCCCAGGAGCCCCTCGGAATGGCAGCATTGTTCCAGAGTGTTCCCCGCTTCTGGAATTCCTGTTTAGGGAAGCTTAAAGAAGAAGAGAAAAACTTGAATTGTGTTGAATTACTGTATCTTTTACTTTTTTTTTTTTAAAAGATAAACTTGTAAATAGAGTGATTTGAAATACTATATGGCAAAGTTTTATATTTGATATTCTTGAAGCTAGTCGCTGTCGCTCCACACGTTTAAGCTCTGGTTGTTGAAGAGTTGTGTGTATGAGGGAGCAACCGGGGGCAAGGTCATCCCCTCTCTGGCCTTGAAAAAGGAGAAAACATTTCTATACACTCTCTGCTGGCTCTGGTTGGTGGGCATGACTCACTGATGGTGTTCAGTCTTCTTTATGCAAATGTGTTTTTGAGCTTTTCTTGGGCTTTGAATTTGGAGAGAGAAAGAGCATTTTCAGGCAATGAATGTTTCAAAGAACTCTTGCTGGGTAGTATGAAGCAGCTCAGGATTCACATAGGTGGGGCTCGGAGTTAGATTTTGTTTTCCATGTTTCTTCTCAGGTGTATTTCTTGGTACCCCCAAGGTGTCAGGACAGAAAGTGTTGGGATAGTTGCATGTTCCTTATATCTAACTCCTCGGAACATCTTTAAGTCTGTATACATGAGGCCGAGCTATTTTGTAAATGTTGTGTGTGTCTTAAGTTCTAGGAAAAACTGGCTTCTTAGGATCTTTGGTCCTCAGTACACTGCTGCTTTCCCTTCCCCTAAATACTTCCCTTCCTGTTCATCTCACATTTCCTGTAACCCCAAAATAAGAGAAAAACTCTACAGAGGGATAGAGGTTGCTGTGACAGCTTTAGAGATGGTTTGAAATTTTAGATATGGTGATTCCGTTCATCAGCTCAAGGATTTACACAGCGGTGGTGCAGGACCTCATCCAGCAGCAAGCAAAACACTACCACTGAATCAGGGAATAAGCACTGAGACTGGATAAGACCAAGAGAGGACTTGGGAAAGCTCTCACTGCAAACCCAAGAAGAAAGAGAATACACAAACCGGCTCCACATACTCCCTGCAGACCTTGGACAGCTCAAGGGTCTGTTCAGCGGGGCCTGAGGAGACAAGCCTACTCTGTGCCACTGTGCGTCCTAAATAGAAAGAGCTCAAAATATTGTTGTTAACACATTTGTCATTTCGAATTGTCACCTGCCACACTGGAACCTTAACTAGAGCTAACCTAGGGGAGCAGAAGGCCCAGGCCCTGATTTGAGTAGCTCCTCGCTAAAGCATCACTGTCGACACTTGGCCCCAGCTCGACTGCTGGGAAGCTTGTCCCTCCCTCCTCAATTGGCCCTGATCTGAAGCTGGAGGGAAATGGAGCTGTTGCCAACCTGGATTTTTCGGTAGACCCCTTCACAGCTTCCCTGTAGCCATGCTGGGCATGTGACAGATGGCTGCTCTCCTTCCTTTCCCCAGCCAGGCTCACCTCCTCCCCATTTGCTACAGAACTGGAGAAACCTTTCAGAATGTGAGCCAACAAATAAGGAAGGAATTGGAAAACCAAAAATAGATTTTACCTTCTCTATCATCTCTGCCCCCCCACCCCGGCCCCTAATTCTGCTGAATAGGGAACTTGAGGGCAGATGAGAAGAATGAACTAGGTACCAGAGTGGAGGACTATGGACCAAGATCCCCGAGCTCTCCGCAGAACCTTGTGTTTCTTTTGTAAGGCCCTGGGATGAGGCATCCAGAGCCTGAATCTTTTCTTGGGCATATGAGCAGTCTGTCCCTCCTCCTTTGGGTACTCAAAGAATTCCATGGCTACAGAAGGCCATGCTGTGAAAGAAGTAGTTTCAAATCCCTCCCCCTAAGCGAGTAAATTCTTGACTTGCTCAAGACTGATGATATTCTCTCCTGTTTTCAAAAATCAGTGTATAGAGATGGACCCTGCATAGCACAGCCTTCTTTAATATCCTATAATTGGAGCCAGTTTTTCACTTAATGTTTTGAGTATTTCTACAGCCATTATGTGTTTACCGCTGCCAGACCAAACAAACTCAGTGTAATTCTAGTTCATCTCCTTTTGCTGAGTGCTCTTTTGGATGGAGAGGCAAAGAGAAAGAAAATAAGCCATCAAGTATTGGCAGATTGGCGTTAGCAGGACAGAGCCATGCTAGTGACAAGATCATTTCAGGCATTTCCAGGACTCCAGGGTTGCACGTGCATTCCTGTAGCTCAGAGGGAAATCCTTCTATGACCTAGGTCTCCTGACAACAGCAACTCCAGTCACTCCAGAAGTTCCATCTTGACTACAGAGACTGCCAAAGCACCCATGGTTGAAGGGTAGGGAGACAGAAATAATTGGCTAAAGGTAATTTGATCCCTTATTCGTGACTATTTACTGGCACCTTTCATTCTCTGGCTTCTGTTGCCAAAACCAAGTTGGGACCAACAGTTTTACAGACACAGGAGTCCCAGGTACAGCAGTGGCCACCATGGTACCCACAGCATGTTGCAGTGCAGAATGTTTGATGAGCAACCGTATTACCCAAGTAGGTAGCCACCACTGAAGAAACCAAATAGCTCCCTGACTTAAAAAGGAATGTCCTGGGTATTCTGTTCCGAGTTATCTGTCATTTTCTGGCAAACTTAATGGTAATCAGTTACCTAGACAACCCTGCCCCACATGTCTTTTAAGTCAACTGGGTGTCCTCTGACACACCCTTTGCTGGTGTTTAAAAAATGTATCCTGTGTGCAGATGCGTTTGGCAGCCACGCTGATCTGCTGGGTGCTGAACCACTTCTCTGTAATTGTAGCATCAAAATGACACCAGCAGAGCAATGAACCTTGCACAATTCTACGGCATGCCTGAGACAAGACTCCGACAAGTAATAATTAGCTTTTTTCTCCTTTCACTGCCTACGGTCCTTGTGTAACTGAAGAACTTCTCACAGCACAGGGAGAGACCATATAGAGAATCCAGATGTCCTTCAGAGCCACCAGCCCTTGCTCACATGTGGTCTCCCGATGGAAGCACTTGTGTTCTTGGGTGAAAAGGTATTGGATGTGAAGTAGTGCCGGGAGCAGACACAAAGTAAAAGGTGAACCACGTTGAAGATCTTAGGATTGTTTTTACAAGAAATAAATATAGTTCTCAATAGGGAAAAATACATCACAGAGGAAGTTTGCAGCTAATAGTTTCGCAAAAGTTTTCCAGGACACTACAAGACGGAAACATCTTTCAAGAAGGTGGAATACTGTAGGGAGCAAAGGCTTGGCACAGTCCCAGTCCCATATAAGAAGAGCAGTTAGTAGTATATGAAAATTCTCTTGAGCGTAGTCAGAACCAGAGTATTGATAGTCAAAATGTCAAATTTACCTGGAGCAGTCCTGGAGAGGTCAAGACATTGTACATCCCTTTCTACAAAGTTGTCCTGACAGACACCTACAGACAGCTACCGTGGGTATCCAGATGCCAGGGTCAAACTTATACCTGTGAAAAGAGGTTCCTCTGTTGATTCTAAAGCATCTGCGTATTAGTATGTGTTTGTGTATGTAAAGCACACATCTACATAGGCCAAGATCCAGACTCTTCCATAAGCTGGCATTTGCTGAGCCTTTGGAGCCTTTAAGAGTTAGAAGTTGGGAGTTAGAGAAACGGCAGGCTGTTGACTATAAAAATGACAAAAGATGTAAATTAAGTGCCATTTTAAAACTTCGTATTTATCAAATGGTTACTATCCACAGCTATATCCCTTATTCACTTATTAAAAGTCGTGTTGAAAAACAGATCAAACTCCTAAACCTGTAGTCGCTAATACTAGGCTAGCGCTCACAAGCACTCTCAAAGACATTTTGTCCATATTTTGGAGAAGAAACTGTTTGCATGTTTAACTCATAATTTAGGCTACCTTTGAGTATACTGCAAAGTGCTGTGTGATACAATATCAATAAAGTACTTAAAAGTGGCACTTTAAATTTTTTTAAACCGTAAATAATGCACTGTTTTAAACTTCAGTTCAGTATTGAATATTGACTGCTGTGTAAAATCCAATTCTGTCATTAAAAAGTAATTTGTGACTAGACTAGAACTTGTTCCCTGTCATTAGTAATAATAGTCTTGCCATGTTGAGGCTTTTTGAAAAATGTGCTTTTGCATCACTAAGGCTATCTATAAAGACAATACGGTTCCTGTTGAGTGGCCTCTGAAACTTGGCTTTCTTTCATTTGCTTGGCTTATGTGACAATCCTTATGAAACGAGTGGAAGTATGATTTTTGAATTAAATGACTTTTCCATTTGGTGGCACGTTTGTTTCTGGAGTTTCTCATAAAGTTTTGGCATGATACGTATTTTCGTGTTTCTTCAAGTAAGAGTGTGAAGACCTGCTCACAGGTCCCAGGTCTGAGCTCCTGCGGTTTACTGGTAATAACTGCAGTGCTGATTTTTGACCTGCTTTGGGGAGCTCTATTTCCTTTAGGAAAGGTCTAATGCTAGTGAACTTGAGGAGGAACTGTTAAGCATGTTAAACAAATTAAGCCCCAACAAGTCATCTTCCACTTAACATTTTTTAATTTTTATTTATTTATTTTGAGAAAGAGAGCCCAAACAAGGGAGGGGCAGAGAGAGGAAGAGAAAGGGAGTCCCATGCCGGCTCTGCACTGCCTGTGCGGAGCCCGATGCGGGGCTCGAACTCACCAACCTGAGCCGAAACCAAGAGCCAGACGCTTAACAACTGAGCCACCCAGGTACCCCTCCACTTAATGTGTTCGACTGTGCCTCCTGTGGAAGACATAATTGTTTTTATTCTTCCTGAATTTGATTTTCTAGTCACCTCTTTTGTGGAAGTTCATTAACACAATGTGGGCTAATCCAAGAGCCACCACACAGACAGTCCTACCACACAGCTGGGTGTGTCCCACAGGCTTGTAGAGCATTTGTTTAGAACTTGTAACATGTCCCAGGCCAGCTCCTATTACTGAGCCTTCTCATTCATCATGTCCCTGCCAGACACATTCAGAGCTGCAGCTTCGGACTCAGCTTTACAACTGGCTCCCAGCTTCTGTGGGGAGACCAGAGGGCTCACAAGGAGAGGGCAGGGGGAAGCTCTCCTAGTGCCTAGTTTTGAGGGGGTGTCCTCTTGAATGTGTGGGTCACACATGAGACGCCTTACACTGTGCTCATTTGTTACTTAAGAAGGCACTGACTTACCCCTGGGGACAGCACAGCTTTGCAGCACTGCCATCTCTGGGCTTACACCCGCCCTGGAAAATTCTCCAAGCATCTGAAGCCTCCTACATGCGTGAGGTCACGCGACACCCAGGTGAGACCTTCTGAGTGGCACACGTGTGTCTGATGGCCATCATCGGGAACATGAGATGTATGTATCTGTGTTACCTGTGTCCTTGGCCTCTCCAACAGACTTTGCAATCACTTCACCCTTCGCGTCTTTCCCACAAAAGGTTTTTATTTTCACTTTGATTCTCAGAGCACAAACTGCATCACACCTTGTGGCTGGTTTGGTGTTTTTTTCACTTGTTAGCTCTGGCTGCATGGTTGGTTGTAAGAGCACCTTGGTCACAAAAGGGCTTGATGGACACTTGAAATGAGGTAAATGAAAGATTTGCTTAGACCCCAAACATGTCTGCTTTGTCAGGAATAAAATCCCGGCTTTAATTCCTTCTTTTCTCAATTCTTTCAATCTTCACACATCTCTCCTACCCAAATGTGTCAGTGTCACTGGCTTGCCCTGCTTTTAATAACACCAAACTAAGCTGCAACTAATGATGCTGGGGTATGCAGGATCACCACTTGGGCCTGTGTGGCAGCCGAGGGAGCCTCTCTCTAGCCAGTGGAGTAAGTGCTTAGTGAGTGAGTGAGGCTCCTGCATTGGGAGGGCTCAAATATCCGTGTGCTGGGAGGGGCTACATCCTTCACAGTGACCCCCCATCCCCACCCTGCACCCCCAGGCAGCAGCAGGCGGTGGAGGCCAAAGCAGGAAGTCTCTAATTAGAAATGATCAAAACCGCGTCCCTCTCTATCCCACCGCACTTAGCAAACCTGTCACACTATGCATCCCATCTCCCGTAATTGACCCCGTGAGGCTGGCCCCAGCCTCTGTTTGCTAAAACCCAGGTAGGTAATAAGCCTTCACAAGGCCAATCGGCAAATTAGTCAAGACTTGAATTCATTTGGGGCTTTAGGTACAAAATCATATTTTACCTTCCAAGTCTTGTGCCGACCCTAATACTAAAAATTTGTTTTTCTGACGCTGTGCCTCTATCTCCTCTTTGAAACTGTTTTCCTAAGTTAGCAGAAAGATGTTTTTTAAATGAACTTTTTCTGTCTTCTCTGAACCTTTCTCAGTGAAGAAGCTTGCCTCACCTTTATTAGATGCAATGCAGTCATGACAATAAAGGGTAGCCTGTCGGTTCCTGCCTTTTCTCCTCTCACACCATTTTGCTCCTTTGTAGTACTTTCTGCCTATAAGCAACTCACTTTCCATCGTAAGATGTTTGGTGTCATCCTCCTCTTAGTAAACAGCTCAGCAAGGGACAGAGACCAGGTCTTGCTCACCCATGTCTACCCAGGACCCAGCCCGGGGCCTGGCAGCTGGGCTGGTGACCAAGTGACAGCCTAAAAGCACTGCTTTCCACTCTAGTTCCTCCTCCCTATAGTGCTTGACAGTTCTTATTGAAAGAAAGAAGTTGGGTGTCATTAGACTTGGTTACTTGGACATAAGATGACTTGGTGACCTTTGGCAAGCTACTCCGTTTGCTCCTGTCCTGGGATTTAGGCTTGGTGGAGGGGGACTTCCCACCCTCCATTCAGGCACACACAGCCACATTCTTTCCCAGCCCGCTCGCTGGTGCTCGGTACAAGAAGCCATCTGGATAACCAGCTGACCGAGAGCCAGCGACCCTTCACTGTCATCTGAGTTGCTGCTGGGTGGTTTTATGAACTTCATACCAGGCTCAAGGCCTGCCTTCAAGCAAAGCCACATCAGAATCACCCCCACCCAAAAAGTATTCTAATCTGAAGACACTTCCAGGAAATTCCACACTGTCCCCTGGGAATTTGATCTGACATTTAACACTCTCACTAAGGGAATTCTCTGTGTCTAACTGAAGTTTCCCATGATGCAGCTTATGTCCATTTCCTTTCCGTTTTTCCTTAGAGTGGAGAACCACTGGCCTCATTTTTTCAGAGAAGTCACCCTCCATTTCTGTGCTTCCATTCAGCAAACACTTCTTGACCATCTCTTAGGTACCAGGAGCTACTAAGTCCAGGATATGTAAGACCTAACCTCTGTCCTCAGGGGACTCACAGTTGGCCTCAGTGACAAGCAAGTATAAGAGAAGTCACATTTGCTATGTGGTATTGCCACACCATGTGTGGAATGTAGTCCTGGGCTCCAAGGCAGAGTGGTCCTTTCTGTTTGGGAGAGAGGTACCAGAGAAAGCTTCACAGAGGAAGTCACGTTGGAGAGGGATCTGAAAAGGTGGAGAGGAGTTTGGCATCTTGTCCATTGGAAAAGTGTCCCATGCTCAAGGACAGCAAGGACCAAAGCATGAAGGGGAGAGAGAGAGCGAGCCAGAGGTGAGTTCAATGTGATTGAAGCCCGAGGAGATGGGAGCCTACTGGAAAACTAGGCTTCACTGTCCACCCTCACCCACCCCCTGCGTTAGCCTCTGTTTTCTCCTGATGACCAACAGCATCACCTAATATGTGTTATTGTCTTACTAGGTACCGGACGCTATTCTACGTGCATTACCTCCCTGAATCCTCAAAATCTGTGAGTGAAGTACCATAATTACCCCCATCTCATAGATGAGGAAACTGAGGATGAGGGAGGTCACACAAGCCAGGGAGTGGTGGAGCTTTCAGCATATGTGTGCATTTAGAGTCCATATGCTCTTGATTTTTTAAAATTTCTTTATAGGTATACACACGATTTTACATAAATGTGTCAGCATTTTTTTAATTGCATGGAAGCTTTTCCTTCTTTTTGTGATTTTTGTTTTTGTTTTTTTGCCTTGGTTCTCCCATCCCCTACCTAAGCATCTTCCCTTGTAACAACCAACATCAACAGCCTCATTAAGGCCTCTTCAGCAGCGAGCCCTTCAGAAAGGGCTCTGGCAACACATTCTCCTTCAAACACTCAGCTTTGGTTCTGCATTGGCCAGAATAAGAGCAGGATATGTTTTCATTAAAAACTTTCTTTTCTCCTAGGAACCCTTTTTCACTCATCTTGAGTGAATAGTTTCCCCATTTCTGGAGCTCTGTGCAGACACCCCTGGGTAGCCCCACGGACTCCAGCTGCAATCTTTGGCTGATCGCATCCTCCTTGAGGACACCGCAAGGAGGCAGCCCCTGCAGAAGACCCAGCCATGTTTTGTTGGCTGGAAATACATAGTGTGCACATTTTTTAAAATTTAACAATTTGAAAGCAGTCCCTCTCCCCACCCTGTTCCAGCTGCCGATGATAGACCTTTGGGCTCTTACAGGATTGCCAGGGAAATCCCATGAGCATGTGTCTTCTTGTGGGAGAGTCAGCGTTTCTAGCCTGATCTGCTAATGCTCAAAAATAGAGAATCTTCTTGACATTTTTACCCCCTCTTGAGCTTAATGCGATTTGAAAAAGAGACGAGACAGCAAGAGAACTCGAAGCAGACAACAGGTGAGTTCTCATGGGACACAGGCAGCACCTGACTTCCACTAAGGTCTACTCATAGAGGGGGGCATAGTGAGGGGCATGGTGCTGTTGTATGTCGAGATGATAGTGACTAAGTAAGTGTCATTTACGGAGCACTTCCATTGTACTCCTGGCTTTATAGGCATCATCTTATTAATCCTCGCATCAACTCTGTGAAATAGGTGCTGTTGCTACCCTCTTCTGCAGATGAAGCAGTCAAGCATTAGACTGGGTAACTTGTTCAGAGTCACTGAGCTAATGAGTAACAGAGCAGAGACAACTGCAGCAGGCTGACCCCACAGCTTACATTCTTAACTCCCACGCTATTCCCAGTCAAGAAGGTGTCAGCAGCTCCTGCCCTCAGATGTCCTTAACTTCTCTCACCCCAGGGAGTGTTTTCTGTTTTTGCCCCTTTGGCATCCAATACCCCTTGTTTCCTGTGGGGACCATGGCGTTGGGTTCCATGAGTTTGGGTGGCCTGGCATCAACCCTTAATCCAGTGGTGAACTGGTGGCCCTGTTCTGGTCCATGAGATCATCAAATCCACCCAGCCAAAGTGATTGGTTGGTTAAGGAACGGGCACGGGGCCTGGTTAAGTCCACACCGCCAGGACTTTGTCCTGGGGCAAGGTATACAGGTCACAGCTGGGTCACACAGATATTTATAGTATCAGGGAAGCATGATAAGTACCATTCCCTGGCCCTCCAATGACATTTTAACATGAACTCTGTCTGCCACTCATCTTTATGTGAGAGTCCTCATACTTATATGTTAAATATATGTTGAGATTTTAATAGTGTACCTCCTAGGAAAGTTGCTTTGGAGAACAAGCAGAAGATCTGAAATATTAATTGCAATATAAAATTGGCAAACACTGTTCTAATTTGACCAGTTCTGGAATGAGTTCACCAAGAGAAATCTTGATGCCAGAACTCAGCAAGAACAGCTTTTTTTTATTCCCCAGAGAGAGCGGTCACGTGAGTTGGGGAGGGGCAGAGAGAGAGAGAGAATCCTAAGCAGGCTCCATGCCCAGCACAGACCCCAAAACAGGGCTAGATTTTATGATCATGAGATCATGACCTGAGCCAAAATCAAGAGTCAGACACTTAACCAACTGAACCACCCAGGCGCCCCAAGCACAGCTTATTTTTTAAATTCTGACATCTGCTCTCTGTTCTGGACCAGAAGAAGCCATGACTGGATCTCATGAGAACAAGAAGAGACCTCTGAACACTCTTCCAACCCTAGCTGATTCAAGTCGTTACTTGGCCCATCCCAATGGTGCATTAGTGTTTAGACATTTTACCCCAGGATTCTCATGAACGACCCCCCAGTCAGTTGTAATAATTAAAAAATGGCAATAAATCGTGCTTAACCATGAAGTAGAATTGGATGGTATAAAGTACTCCTCAGTTCAGAAAGATGTTCACTCGCCCAGGGGGGCCGCACCCAGACCTGTTCAACCATCCCATGAATGTGAGTCTGAGAAACTCCAGAGTCACGGAGTTCAGACCTCAGACCTTCACCTCCATTTGGGGTGGGGCTACATAGTTGGAGGCCCTGAAAGGGGGTGGGTGTATCTAATCAGACTCAGACACCTTGCTGCTGCTCTTTCTCCAGGATGTGCACACAGGTTTCTTGTCTCAGGGACTTCCAGATAAAGTGATTCCAGATCTTACAGGACAACGTTCATAGGCAAAGAGAGCACTCTTGGTCCACAAAAGATGATGTATTCATTTATGTATAACATTCAAAAATGTTCAAGGTTTTTTTCTCCTCCAAATTTTGACCATGGCACACCCCTGATCAAAAAACTTCAGAAGCTCTCGTGGCCTAATACAAAAAAGCACCCTGGCATTCGCGGTGTTTCCCAGTATGGCCCCAGGATCTTTTCTCCAATGTTCCTTTATGCATCTGTTGCCCCAGAGGCCCCAGCTCTTGATCATCTACTGTTATGTCCACATCCAGGTGCTAGGGGGCTCTCTGCTTGTGCTTCTGAGGTTAACTCAGGTTCAAGTGCCCTTTGCTTTTCCCACCCCAAGATGAATAGCTGTTGAGTTTGCCTTTGGCTATCACTCCTTATTCTCCTTATTAGGATAACAGCACCTTATTTTTTCTCTGGGAAGCCACTCCTCCCCTGCCCTCATGTTCCACGGGTTTGGATGGTTTGGCATCAAGCCTACATCCAGTGGAGGAACTGTGACCCTGGCCAGACTAGATCATCATCAAATGCACCCAGCCTAAACAACTGGTTGATTCAGGAGTAAGCCAGGACCTAATTAAGTCCAAGGATAACCAATTTCTGCATTTCGTAGGCTGTTGTGATGAGATTCTTTTTTCTCCATCTGAAGCCATGAGGACTGTGGCCATCTCGTCTCCTTAGAGGGGGAGTCTGACTTGGAACTGGGCAGCCCAAGTGTGCATCAAGAAAGACCAAGAAAAGCAACGTCCCATGTTGTAGGGCTAGATGCACTTGAGGTTTTCTGTTACATAAGCCAATACATTCTCACTGTGCTCAAAACAGTTTGAGTTGAATTCTTTCACTCACAACTGAAGTTCTGAGTTCTAGATAAAGCTTCAGAGTGATTTCTTTGCATTCCTGTCTCCCACTTGATTATCTGATCCTTTCTCAGGAAGAAAGTGCCCTGGACTTGGAGTCAGAAGATCTGACATTAAATCTGGTTCTGCTGTTTCCCACCTTTGGGACCTTAAGGTAATCCTTATCTTCTCTGAGTATTAGTTTCTTCATCTTTAAAATGGATCTGAGAATGCATACCTTCTAAGGTTGTTTCCCTTCAATGAAATGACATTTTTTAATGTACTTGATAAAATTTCCTGTCCTCAGAAATCATCTAGACATTTGTTACATTGTTCCATAGCCATTACTGCATTAGGCTGACTAGTCCTAGGACAGCATCTTCTGGCCCTGGGCTTCTGTCCATCACCCTTGTGAAGGACATCTTTACATATCATGTATTTCTCCCCTCTTGCTTCTTCAGTCATGGCCAGAAGAACTCCACGTGGGCAGACACCTAAGCCAAAGTTGTCATAATGCAGTGTCCTATGACTCAGCTTGGCTTAAACACATGATGTAGGCCAATCGGAATTTCGCCCCTGTGAATTTGACCTCCAAGACTAGTTGCCCTTAGAGCTGTGTACAGGAGAGGAGACATCCTGATGTCAAGCTGTGACCTGTGGCTGTGTTGTCCTGGGTACAGATTTAAAGACACCAGGACACCTGTCTTCAGAGGGAGAGGATCAGTGCAGGGAGAAAAGCTGCCTCAATCCTGAACAGGTTTTTATCTTCCTGCAGCACCTGGATGTACCTTATGCCATTATAGAATCCCACATGATCACTACATCCTTGCAATGAACACATTGTGGTATTTGGATCAGTTTGCCTCTTTTCTCTTCCTGGCTACCAGTAAACCACCCCCCACCCCACCCCCCGCTTCGAACCATGATGGGTCCCAGCTGGCACTGGGCATGACCAGAGGTTCTGGCAGTTAAATGAGTAGGCCCCATGTCACATGGTGATACAGAGTTTACAGCCACTGGGCTTTTACTCAATCTGCATCTCTTGGACCAGGAAACCCACTCAGATTTCTTCACAGCAGGAGAGAGGGTGGTGTGTGTACCCATTTCCCATTCCAGCAAGGGTTAAAAAGGATGGTTGAGAGCCTGGCATGAGCTGCTAATTCCACAGGCAAACTTAATGTCTTGTTATAGTTCGCATTTCCTATCGCTTGTAAAACGCACACATAAAGCACTTGTATTTCGAGGAAAGCCCAAAAGAAACTGCGACTTTCTACCTCCTGTGCCCATTTGTTCCCTCCACCAGTGTTCCCTCCGTTGGCTTTCTCCTCGGGGCAAACCTGAGGCCCCCGGAAGGTCTGTGAAGAATCTCAAGCCCTCTGCCATATTGACTTTCTCAGACACTAAGGCCGCAGCGTACAAATCTTGAGCAGCAGAGGGGACAGGAATTTCCTCAGAGGTTTGGGCTGACCATCCAGCACCACCTTGTCCTTTCTCTTTGTCATCCTCGTCGTGCCCACCCCTCCCTGCACAAGCACCCACTAAAGCTCATGAAATCTTATGCTCAGGATTGTTGCTTGCTGCAGCCGGCTCTTCCCAGCTCACAGGAGCAATCATTAGACATACAGGAATCCTGTGAGCTGGCTGTTCAACTGCTGGTAGCTGGAAATGGGCCGTGATGGGAGCATTCACACCATGGAAATCTCCAAAGCTCCCAATCAGCCGGTCCCCTGAAGAGCTGGTAGTGAAACCTTGACTAGCACACCACTGCTTGGTCTCCTAAAAGGTGACATAGGTGATAGGTGACATCTGTATGTGGCTTCGCCTGCAGCCTAGACCGTCTTTCAGCCTGAGGAAGGGTGACAAGCATAGAGCTAGGGAGAAGCGACCAATACCCCATGTGGAGTTAAGTCAGTAACTTCGCAGTGATTTTGGTTTGGGGATACAGTAATGGTTCCTAAGTGCAGGCATTGCTTTGTGAGTCAACAGCTGTTTTTTGTTTATTTGCACTGGTTTTAGCCAGAGCCTGGAAAAGGGGTTGGTTCCCTACCCCCCTCAAAGATGCTTCTCAGAAGTTGGCTCATGGCTGCCAAATATACATAGCCAAGAACTATGTACAGATTGTGTACATCAGAATATCTGGTTCATTCCTTCTGCTGCCGGCTTCTTGCCAGAGGGAGGAGACAGGAGCCCACCCCAGGCTCATTCCTGAGGGCAGTGCAACTGGTGAATCCCACTTCCTGTGGTGACTGCTGAGGGCAAGAGGCAAGGCAAGGGTCAAGTGGCCCTGAGGCTGACATTGTTGCTTTGAAGCCAATATTGTCATGAGCCGCAGGAACAAAGCTTGGCCAGAGGCCTTGGCTCATCCATTCCTACTTCAGAGAGCCTCAGGGACATCTGGGAAGTTTGTTAAATCCAAAGGATTCTGATTTGGTGAGTCTAGGGCCAGACTCTGTGTTTCTAATGGCCACCTGTACCATGGTCAACCCAAGCACAGTGATGGAAAAAACTTGTATTATGCAGATGATCAACTAGAGGGTGACTGTATAATGAAAGATCTCACCACAGTTTTCCTTTAAATGCTGGAATGAATGCATTCAGTTTAAGAGATTCAATTTTCAGTCACTCAATTGCCATAAACCAAGAACAGCGGGGATTCTAATAAGATGTAAACCTCTAGGACTTCCCTGCTTTGGTGCTGGTTAGAATCAGGGTGGCTTTCGGCCACAACAAAAATTGTTACGAATATAGGGTGTTAGCAAAAAAAAAAAAAAGAGAGAGAGAGAATGCCAGTGTCTCCTTTGACTACCTCTGTCCTAAATAGATTTGAACAAATGGCAAAAAGACTAGATGCTTAAGTATCCCTCTTGCAGAAGGAAAAACAGCATAAAGAGGCAATGTGGTCAATGAAAACCAATATGGGATTACAAACAGGCCTTCGAATGCTCATGACAGCTTCTGTGACAGGGCACCTAACCTCTCTGAGCCTGTTTTCTCATCTTCAAATAGGAAGGGAGGAGATAACTCCTAACTCCTACCTGGCAAAAACATCAGGATGAGTAGGAGGGAAATATATATACATGTATATGTACATGTATACCAGGCATGTGACACAGAAAGTTTGGAGACCCCACCGATTAAATGCTGGAATTCATTTCTCAGAGCTTCAATTGCTTTGTCCGCAAAATAGTGGTCATGATAATCCCCACTGCATAGAGTTGTTTTAAGAATTCAGTGAGTACCTGGCAAACATCTAGGACAGTTTGAGTATTGAAATACATACTGATAGTAAAGAATTCTAAAAACTGAATGAAGGAAGAATTCATGAGTCCATGCTGATATAAACAAATAAGGCATATAAGAAAGTTCTTTTTTGTAGTTGAAAGCCAAGTAAGAATTGTAGAAGGAATGGCAGAATTAGAATGTAACCATTTGGCAACCATAACAATAATATTTGAGTCAGCCGAGAATCATCAATGGATGATTCATCATAGAGCTTTTGTATAATCTCATGGTATCTTAGCACAAAATAGTGACTTTACAGTGGAGAAACCCGGCAGACACTCCCTTTTACTGGGACTATTTGATAGCCTCTCCTTTCTATGAGACATTAAGAAGAACTCATCATGTCTTCTGTGGAACTCCGAAAAAAGTGTGTAATCTGGATCTTGCCGTGAGAAAGACAAACCAAACTAAGGGGTGTTCTACAGAATAAGCTAGGCTGTTCATTTCAACAATATCAATGTCATGAAATAGAAAGAAAGATTCACGAACTACTCCAGATGTCCAGAGACATGTCGAGTGAATGCAACACCTAGCTGTGGATTTTCTTTAGCTGGAAAGGACAATCTTGGAACAATTGACAAAATCTGAGTAAGGGCTATCGATTAAGTAACTATATCGCATCAATGTTAATATGATTTACATAATTGCAGTATGGTTGTGAGAAACAGAATTTTTAGGCAGGCTTTTAGGAAATATACACAAATATTTAGGGATAAAGGGCATCAGATTTATGGCATCTTAAATGATACAGAAAAAACGATTGATAGATCATTGATAGATCAGGTTTAGAAAGCAAATACAGTAAATTGCTACCATTTGAGGTAACAGGGTGAATGGTGTCCAGAGATTGACTATTTTAGCAACCTTTCTGTAAGTCTGAGTTATGTTTTTTAAAAAGGTGCCCAGCATGTAATAAATGATGAGTAGCGCTTACAGTTGTTATATCAGTTAACAATATTAATGGAACCCTGAATCTGTTTTGATGAGTTTAGAAGCCAAAAAGAAAATGTATACAACAGCAACATGAGGATTTGCTAGAAAGCACTTTCTGGTCTTACAGTACAAAATATAACTGCCCACCCGCCTTCTGTGATTCACTTCGTTTCAGTTCCTCTTGGCAGTGGTGGTCTAAGGATTGGGGTCCATGTGCGGTCTTAGAGGAAATGTAGGCTTCACAAAGTGCATTGTGCATGAGGTAGAGGCCAGTGGGGTATTCTCTGAGACCATGTCTTAGGCTCATAACCCCGGAAGGGACTGCAGTGTCCCAGATGTTGGGTCTACCTTCCAGCCCCAGAGAACTCTGTAGAAAGCCATTTCAGGTTAAAGGTTTAGTCTTGGCCCCGTTTCTGTCAATTTGGAGACATAAATGTAAGATAGTGCTTTTAGCAGTACAAAGGGCCATAAAATACATCAATCTTACACATGTGCTGGGGAGCCTGTGGCTTTCTGGTTAAGAGGGCAGCCTCTGGAGTCAGACAGACGGGTTCCAAATTCCAGATAAACCACTCACCAGATAGGCAATTTAGGGGCAGGTCAGTTAACCACTCTGCCCCCAATTTTCCTCATCCATAAAATGGGGATAATAACTGTAATACAGAACCAGACTCATAGGGATGGCATTCAGTAAATAAGAGAGTGCAAATGACAGAGGTTTTATGTCCAAGCAAATGAAAGCATCTTCAGGTGTAAAATAATGAAGTTATTATGAAATTATCTAGGGGCACCTGGGTGGCTTAGTCGTTTAAGCATCCAACTCTTGATTTCAGCTCAGGTCATGATCTCACGGTTCATGAGACTGAGCCCCCATTTGGGCTCTGCTGACACCACAGAGCCTACTTGGGATTCTCTGTCTCCCTCTCTCTCTTTCTGCCCCTCCCCGGTTCTCTGTCTCTCCAAAGAAATGAATAATTTTTTTAAAAGAAATTATCTAGGGGTGCCTGGGTGGCTCAGTCAGTTGAGCGTCTGACTTCGGCTCAGGTCATGATCTCGCAGTTCGTGAGTTCGAGCCCCGAGTGGGGCTCTGTGCTGACAGCTCAGAGCCTGGAGCTTGCTTCAGATTCTGTGTCTCCCTCTCACTCTCTGCCCCACCCCCACTCATGCTCTGTCTCCCTCTGTCTCAAAAACAAAAATAAACATTAAAAAACAAGAAATGATCCAGAATCGGAACAGTTCTGATAAGGTTTGCTGGAGCCTCTCTCCTCCTCCGTTAGCTCTCCTGGCCAGCCTATCTTATGATGATACCAGTCACCAGTAGTTTTCAGTGGTGATTTTCATGATGCCAGTAGGCCCTGGGGGCAGGGAGCTGCCTCCTCCCCTTCCTCTCCCACCTCACGCTTCCAGTTTGCTAGCTCAACCCGGGGCCCTTAAGACTTGTGTGATGGTGCAGGAATTCATCCCGCGTGAGCAGCTCACCTGGAAAACATGGTTGCAGAGGGAAGTGCTGTGGGAAGGCCCCGGAGGTGTGAAACGTGTTTTCCCTTCACCTTCTGCCAGGGGCACCAGCCTCTGCAAATCCTGACCCCCACTCGGAGTGAGGGGAAGAGAGCCGCCCCGCTGTGCGGACCGTGAGACCACACCCAGGGTGTCAGAACGGCACTTCCCCACAGGACTGTGTCATCAGAAAGATATTCCAGCAGCTCTCTGTCCCAAGCTCCACACCCGTGTTTCTGACTGCCCTTTGGACCTCTCTAGTCAGATGACCCACAGGCATCTCAGACTCAGCCTTTCCTAAACAGTACCTCACCCCTACTGTCTCCCCTGTCTTTGGTGGGGGGGGGGGGATGGCATGAGCCAAGTCAGATACCTCACCGTCATTCTCCTCCAAACCCTACCAAATAGGAGGTCCTATCCATTCCACATGCCACGTCGCTCCCTCTGATCTTCCTCCTCATGCCCTCCCTGCTGACACTCGGGCTTTGTGAGCTCACAGGGGCGCTATGTCAGCAGCACCCTGGTTAGTCTCCCTTCACTACCTCCCCCATCCACTTCACTCTGCTTCACTCTTTAAGGGCAAGGTTACCTCTGAGGCAGGAAACAGGATTAATCTCCCACATGGTGAGAGCTTGGGTCGGCCTCCCAATCCCTCAGGAGTGGCACCTGCACCTGTTACCACACAATCCCTGCCCACCCCTCCAGATTCATCTTGCCCTGAACACCGTGCCCTTGAGCATCTCAAAGTGCTCACCGGTGCCCTGCCTGGTCCTAACTCCTTCCCTGGAGGGCCTTTGAGCAAGGTCTTGTCCTGGCAGGCACTGTCCTTTCTCCTCCTTTTCACACTGTAAGATTCCTACCTACCCTTCACATTCAGCTCAGACATCTCCCTGTCTGCTCCCTCTTCCAGACTCCCAGAGCATGTCTTCTGTGCCTTCATTATTATAACTTACGAGTCTGTCTTGTAGTTGTTTCTGTATTTACATGGTATGCTTTTCAAGATCCAGGATTCTGTCCTGGTGATCTGTGCTGCCAGCACTGAACTTGGCCGTGGTGGAAAGGAATGGATATGATGTACCTGTAGTACCACAGAGTACCATTGTGCCTGGGAAGCATTGCCCTTTGCTAGAGCTTTATAATTTTGCCTAAGTACTTGAATGTTGATTCTATGAAAGGGGGAGTTCAAGTTCCAAATTCACCTTTGTCTCAAATGTCTTTCAGTTGAACTTATATTGTTTCTTCACCTGTTTTCCTGGTCCCCTGCCTTCTCAGCAGATCTCTGAAGGGAGTCTCTCTCTCTCTCTCTGTCTCTCTCTCTCTGTCTCTCTCTCTCTCTGTCTCTCTCTCTCTCTCTCTCTCTGTCTCTCTCTCTCTGTCTCTCTCTCTCTCTCTCTCTCTCTCTCACACACACACACACACACACACACACACACACACACACACACACATTGTATTTTGGATTCACTGACTGGGGAAATATACTTCCCAATGGGATCAAAGAGCTGATCTTGTTTAAAAGGCTTTACCTATTATCCTTCAGAGAGAAGATCCACTCAATAAAACAGTACGGTAAACAGTATAAAATGCTGACATCTCAGGTGTGGATTTCCACACGTGGTCATGTTTTCTTATGATATTTAGAAGCAGGGTTAGGCTGACCCTGTCACTTACTTACCAGCCTTTGTTCTAATTTCTTCCACGTTGCGTATTGTTCCAAGTTTCTGATCATTTCTACTTTGGAAGGTGACCAAGATCCTGGTAGTGCCCACGGTCACACCAACTCTCTGTGCCTCCTCTGCCATGGGGGCTTAGACTGCCTCCTGGTAGCTGTGTTTTCTGGCAGGTGCGGCACATGCAGGGGTCAGACCCCACCGTTTGAGGAGATGGGAGCCTCCTGCACGGGATCTCATTTTTCTCCATCTGCACAGCCATTTGGGGCCTCAGGCTTCGTGACTCACACAGTGACTATCCATCTGCCCATTTACTTCAGAAAGGAAAAAGGATTTCTTTGCACACAGTTGGCCCAGATTCAGGCATGAGCTGAGTCATCATCTCACATGATGGTGGGAGCCACCTGTCTGACCCTAGATTGTAGCAAAGCTCCATCATAATGGGGATCCCTATTACATGAAGGTGAATATTACTTGCAAACTAACCCCTGCACCCCCAAACCAACCTGAAATCCCAACCATGGGTCAGAGATGGCAGACGCTTGTAATTCCTGCCCCTAGATTTCCTCCCTGCTCCTTGTGGACATTCTCATTGACTGATGAACTCTTCTGCACTGAGCCCAGTGGCATCATCATCCAAGACAGCACTCCCAGTGACGGACAGCCCCTCACAATCCATCAGACTTGGCACCAGACAACGAAGCATACTGATACCTTAAGTTAGATCAGGAAGGTGTGAATGTTTTCTGGATGAAGAGCGGAGTCTCTAGAAGGCTACTTTTATTTACCTGTATATATAGTTATTTTTTAAATGTTTATTTTTGAAAGAAGGAGAAAGAGCATGCATGTGAACGGGGGAGAAGCAGAGAGAGAGGGGGACAGAGGATCTGAAGCTGGTTCTGTGCTGACAGCAGAGAGCCTGATGCAGGGTTTGAACACACAGAATGTGAGATCATGACCTGAGCTGAAGGCGGATGCTCAACTGACTGAGCCACCCAGGTGCCCCTGTATATATAAGTATATATTTTGGGAGTGTGGGGGAAGTGGGAAGAAGAAAGTATACACACACACACACACACCATTAGTTAATAGGGCTGTCAAAGTCTAGGAGTCTGGGATCAAAGGGTCAGCAGGGTGGTTTCTTTTGAAGGCTGTGAGGGACAGTATGTTCCATGCCTCTCTCCTGGCTTCTGGTGGCTTGCTGGCAATCTTTGGCATTCTGTCACTTTTAGAGGCATCACTCCAATGTCTGCCTTCTTGTCCACAAGGCGTTCTCCCTCTGCACATCTGTGTCCACAATTTCCCCTTGTTATATAAGGACACATCATATTTAATTAGGGCTCAACCTAATGACCTTATATTATCTTGATTAGCTCCATAAAGACCTTATTTCCAAGTAAGGTACCAGGGGTTTAGGACTTCATATGAATTTGGGGATGACACACTTCACCACTCATGTCACACAGGCATTCAAGTGTATTATCATTTTTCAGCAAATTTTTAAGCACAGTCTAAACATTCATCGGGATCTTTCTTAAAATTTTTTAAATGTTTTATTTATTTTTGAGACAGAGACAGAGCATGAGCAGGGGAGGGGCAGAGAGAGAGCGAGACACAGAACCCAAAGCAGGCTCCAGGTTCCGACCTGTCAGCACAGAGCCCAACACAGGGCTAGAACTCACAAACCGTGAGATCATGAGCTGAGCTGAAGTTGGACGCTTAACCGACTGAGCCACCCAGGCGCCCCTGGATATTGATTTCTTAACTTGAATATTCTTGGGAATTTTTCTATATCAGTAAATACAGACATGCCTGTCTCAGTCTTCTTAATGGCTACTTAGAACGGCATCATATGGGTTATTTATTTAACTTGTCTCCTGGTGATGGACATTTAAGCTCCTTTCAATCTTTTGCTATTACAACAAATTTTCACTGGATGTCCTTGAACATGTTATTTCACACCTCAGCTGCAAGTGTAGTTGCAATGGAGATCCTTAAACATGGACTTGCTTGTTCATAGGGTAAGTGCATTTTGATTTCATTATCTATGTAAACTGCTCTTAATTGCTGGAAGAAAGGGCAGAGGATTTAGGCTTATCAGTTTAGCTAAATGCCACCATGGATCCCTTTCAGGTTAAAATAAAGGACTTAAAAGAGCCCACAGAAGGAAGGAGGAGGATCTTTCTAAAATCGGTACTTGTGAAACACAATTTGAAATGACGCCCTTAGTCTGTGCCACCCAAAGTCACTTCTCTGCCTCTGCTGTAAGACTGTCTCCTCCCTCTGAGCACAAAGACTGGGGCTGGGTCCAGGGACTCCTGACCTGCCTGAGCCTTGAGCTCAGGATCCAGAGGAACGCAGGCCAGGGCAATGAGGGGGCACTGGAGGGTGGTGGGCAGAGCCCCTTCACGTCCCCTGAAGACCAGGCCCAGTGTGGATGCAATGGACATTATTGTTCCTCCCTGATACCCTTCCTAGGGAATATCTGTTCAGCTGTTGTGAAATGCTCAACCTCCAGTTGGGTTTTGGCCAGGAACCCTCCCCATTCCGGGTGGAGGGCTGTAACCCTCCTGGGGGTGTGAGGGCATCTGAAGTCAGTCACATAGATAACAGTATGGCACAATCTTGTAACATAACTGCCAGCTGGATACTTGGAAGCCTTCCCCTTTTGCTTACATGTGAAAGCCTGTCTTGTGGAGGTTAACTTGCTGTGGCCCATTCCTCATGGAGTCACAGGGCGTTAGCACTGTAAGGGAACACAGAAGCCTGGTCTTTAACCCTGGGGAAACTGACGCGCAAAGAAGTGAAGTGACTGACCCAAGTTTCTCTAAGCAGAAGCAGCAGAAAGTGGGTTATATATCCACCCACCCACCCAGACTTTCATGCACACAACCCATCCACACCTACCCGGCGTTACTGCTGTCATTAAGCATACCCTACCCCTGCTATCTTAAGAGAGCATAGCCCTGGAGACAAGGCAGCCATGAACAAATGATTTGCGTTCGTAAAGTGTACACAAATACAGAAGTTAAATGAACAGAAATGAAAGCTTTGAGGGCTGGGAAGGAGACCTTCATGGTGCCAGGAGGGTGTGGGCGTTGGAGACTGCTCCAGGGAGCTTTGGCCCAGAGGGGCTTCACGTATGAAGAACAGAGCTGCTGAGGGGCCTTGTCTCCCTCATTCTGTCAGAACCAGCAAAGCACAACAGAAGCATTTCTTCTCAGGCCACTCCAGACTTAAAACACGAAGGAGAAAATTGCCCCAGAAGTCAGCCTCCAACTGCAGAAGCCTGTGCTGGCCCAGGAATACAGAGTCTTCCAGGTTGTGTAAAGGATGGTTTGTTGCAGAGGGCAGCTCTCGTGCCTCCCATCTGGGAAGGGAGTCAGAATACTTTGCTTCTATTGTTAAAAAAAAAAAAAAAAAAAAAAGAAAGGTTTGTGTGGAGTTGGGGATACCAACCTGCAGAAAGCTGCTAAGCACTCAGGCCTAACCAGTGCTTCCCACCTGCAGAGGGGAGGCCTGCTGGCCTCCTCCCCAGCCGGTGCAAGGGCAGTGCTGGGGGAATTGTTCTCTGCGTTCTTCAGCCTGATCTTCCGCGGGCCCTGTTTTGTGCCAGGCATAATAATTTATGTCTTTCCGGTAAATTTAAATGTAGCTCAGAGCCATGAAAAGACATTAGTACAGGTCCGAGACTTGGGATGTCTGAAGTTGAGGCCAAGCATTACTGCTGACCAGGTCAGTGATCCAGCGAGTACCCCTTAGGCCTTGGTTGCTGGTTAGGGTAATTGTGAAGATATAGGACAGGAACTTTGCCAAGAGTAATCTGGCTTTCTGATAACTGCAGTCCATGGACACTAACAAGAGAACCAGCCTCCATTTCACTTGGACTCCACATGAGGCTATGAGCTCCATTTTACAGATGAAAAAAGTAAGGCACAGAGTTACTTGACCAAGCTTACAAAGCCTGTAACTCTGTTAAGAGCAGGGATGTGAACCCATATCTTTCAGATGCTGGACCTTGCTAGGTCCAAATGGCTCAACAGAAAAGAGATCTTAATAACAGTACTTTGCTCCATTCCTACTCACTCCTTATCATGCAAGGTAACTCATTTCAGTAGTTCATTGCCCAGCAAGACACAAGGAAGGGCATTGGAAGAAATAGAAAGAGTAGCCTTTCTGTTTGGTTTGCAACTAACCAAGGGTAAGAGTGACTAAGGGGAAAGATGTTTTGGGGGGATGGGAAATGCAGTGGGGATTTTATTGTTTCAAAAACAGTCATCTAATTTTGTGATCCAGGAGGGGTGAGTCTAGGGTCTAAGTCTTACCCTCATCAGCTTATGTGAAATGATAGTTGCTGGTGGTCCCCTAATTCAGAGACATCTGTGCACTGTCTTAGGAACAGTCCATGTAGCTTTTCAACCAAAAAAGCCCTTCTGGAAACACCCAATCTGAAGCTGGTACGTGCCAGTGTGAAGAGGCACCAGGCATTCTGCGAGGTTTCTCCTTCTCCAACCCAGCTGTTCGGTTGTGTTTGAGACAAGGACCCGGTCCAAGTGCCACTATCTGTCTGGATAAAAATAGATGAGTCTTTTCAGCTGATTGATGTGGCTGCATCCTTAAAACATGAAAGCAGTAGACAGAAAAAAAATTCCCCACCTATATCCACAGCCAGCAGATAGTGGAGGACGTGGCAACAGAAATGCACAGGCCCACTGAGGGTTTTTCTTTCATGTTGGTCATCCATTTTACAGCTCACCCAGGCACTCTGCTGCTTATTCTTCTTGCCTCTCTGGACCACTGCAAAGCAGCTTGTGGCCAAATTTATTCTCTTCTCCAAGTCTCAGTTCCTTATGGATACATGGATTGACTGGATTGAGTCTCTCTGGGATCATATGCAGTCCAAAATCTATGGATGCTCTTCATCTCCTGTGTTTGCAGACTAAACCAAGGGGTGGAGAGTGGGGGGAGGGGGAGGGGACAGTGGGAGCAGTGTGCCCCGGGGCCCTGATATGGACATTGACGTGCACTGTCTCTAGGAAATTTAAAGGATAATAAAACCAACTAAAAACTGGTGTGCTTTTTTGTTATGATCTGGCACTTACACACAAAGTCCTGATAAAAAGCTCCTCTCTGCAGGGTGGTTTGTGGTACTATCCTCTTCTTGCTATGCACCTGAGTGAGACTCTTGGCTGGTAGCACTAGCAGCTCAATTCAGAAAAGGTTAAAAGAAGACTTTGTTGGCCTGCGTAAGTGAAAACACCAGGAGATACAATCACACCTTATAAATAAATAAACTTAAAAAAATTTTTTTAAGTATAATATATCCTTTACGTAACATATACACACACACAAGTCAACTCAAAGAGTTTTTAGAGGGGCGCCTGGGTGGCGCAGTCGGTTAAGCGTCCGACTTCAGCCAGGTCACGATCTCGCGGTCCGTGAGTTCGAGCCCCGCGTCAGGCTCTGGGCTGATGGCTCGGAGCCTGGAGCCTGTTTCCGATTCTGTGTCTCCCTCTCTCTGCCCCTCCCCCGTTCATGCCCTGTCTCTCTCTGTCCCAAAAATAAATAAAAAACGTTGAGAAAAAAAAAAAAATTAAAAAAAAAAAAAGAGTTTTTAGAAACTGAACACACCCATGTTACCAGCACCCAGAATTGAGAAGTAGAACATTACCAACATCCCAGAAACCACCCCACCACCTTGCTCCTTCTAATCACTACTGCTCCCCAAGAGTAACAGCATAGATTAGTTTTGCCTGTTTTCAAACTTTATGTAAATCATACACCGTTTTAAAAAACATGATTACTTGTTATTTCAAGTGATGGCAAAAGCATTGCTATTTTTTAAGCATTTTGTAAATATCCTTTTGGTGGCTGCAGAATCCCAAATCAGGGAGGTACTGTAGTTTACTTAACCATTCCCCTCTAGCTGCAAATTAATATTTGCTAGACCCAGGGTTTTCCTGCTGGCTAGGCAGATCTGGAATCTACAGAGCAGGCTTAACATGTAGCTTTTGATGTCCCCAAAAGTTAACTACTAATAGCCTACCATTGACCGGAAGCCTTAATGACATAACACAAAGAGTTGATTAATACATATATCATATGCTATCTATGTTATGTACCGTATTCTTGCAGTGAAGTTATCTAGAGAAAAGAAAATGTTATTAGGAAAATCAAAGGAAGAGAAAATACATTTACATACTGAACTGCATTTATGAGAAAAATCCATGTACAGAGCAGGCCACCAGGAAGGCAGGCTGGAAATCTCAGGCAGGAACTGTTGGTCCACGGGTGGAATGTGTTCAGAGAAGCTTCTGTTCTGGTCTGCAGGCTTTTCAAACAATTCAGTCAGGTGCACACACCCCCACCTTCCCCAGCCATCTAGGATAGTTTCCTTAAAGCTAACTGGTTGTAGATCTTAATTGCGTCTACAAGATGCCTTCACAGCAACACCTAGATTACTATTTGATTGAATAATAATGAGACTACAGCCTCCCCACGATGACACGTAAAACTGACCATCACAAGGACACACAATCGATCCGATAGGTTGTTTAATTAATTCAAAGGTCCATCCTTGTCTCCTCCTCTGCAGTTGTCACCTTTAGCGTTAATCAAATACATTTTCTTACTGTCGTCATCTGTTTCTGGAATCTCATTTGCCTGTTCATCCATCCTTCTGCCAGTACCACACTATCAATATATTTTTTGGTTTTGAGAGACAGAGCATGACAGCATAAGCCACACACAAGCTAGGAAGGAGCAGAGGGAGAAAGAGAGAGAGGGAGGGAGAGAATCTTAAGCAGGCTCCATGTCCAGCATGAGCCCGATATCGGGCTCGATCTCACAACCAGGAGATCATGATCTGAGCCAAAATCAAAAGTCAGACACTTAATCGACTGAGCCAGCCAGGTACCCCAAGTATAGCTTTTATAATAAGTCTACACATCTGAGAAAGCAAGTCCTTCCATATTATTTTTGAGTACAGTTGACCTTTGAACAAAATAGGTTTGAACTGCATGGGTCCACTTTTACATGGATTTTTTTTTCATAAATGCAGTTCAGTATGTAAATGTATTTTCTCTTCCTTTGATTTTCCTAATCACATTTTCTTTTCTCTAGATAACTTCACTGCAAGAATACGGTACATAACATAGATAGCATATGATACATGTGTTAATCAACTCTTAGTGTTATCTGTCATTAAGGCTTCCGGTCAATGCTAGGCTATTAGTAAAAGTTTGGGGAAGTCAAAAGTTATATGTTAAGTTTTAATTGCAGGGTAGGAGGAACCACTGCCACTTATAGCCCCCACGTTGTTTAAGGGTCAACTGTGTCATGTACAAATTATTTTTGAAGAACGATGTGCATCTTTTCAAGTATTCCATATTGAATTTTGAGACAAAATAAAACACCTCTGTGGTAATTTAGGCATCAGGCTAACTGATTTGCATGTGCTTCTTGGATTAAAACTTCTATTGTTATTATACATGTACTAGAAATTTTTTCCTTGGTCTTTTAAAAAACTGAGGTGTGCGCATCTTTGCAAATGTAAAATTATACAAGCAAGTATATACTTGTATATATACAAGCAAGTATACTACCATGGCTCATATGTACCTTAATTAAAGATTGGTTAAATTTGAGACAGGGTTAATCCCACTGCTCGGTGCATGCTGTCTGGACATTATATCTTGGAATGATATTCAGTGAAGTGATTAAAACTAGTCAGTTTTTCACGGTGGCAGTAATGTTATTATTGTAGTGTCAGTTTACATTTGAAATGCGTTGTCTCTGCTTTTTATATTAGTTACAAGAAATGGAAACCATAGGGTGGATATTCATTCCAATTCACTAAATTAGGGGTATTTTTAGGATTCAGTCTTTATTTTTTAAATTAAGATCCAGCTTCACATTATTTTGTTCTCTCTTAAGTTTCTGGGCCAGTGTAATAGAAGAGTAGCTTGAGATTGGTCAGCAAGCTGTTGAAGAAAAACTATTATCACTTCACACATATCTTTGTGTGTGTTGATTATTTTTGTTGAATTGGAACCTGAAGTTGATATGGAATAGAAGGTATCATCCCAAACTTACAAATGAAGATTTTTAAAATATGTTCATTCATTTTTGAGAAAGGGAGGGGGGGGCACCAGTGGGGAAGGGGCAGAGAGAGAGAGGGAGAGGGAAAGAATCCCAAGCAGGCTCTCTGTTGTCAGCGTAGAGCCCCATGTGAGGTTTAATCTCACCAACCTCGAGGTCATGACCTGAGCCAAAACCAGAGTCCCATGCTTAACCAACTGAGCCACCCAGGCGTCCCATGTGAAACAAATGTAAACTTGAACTGATTGTATGCTAATAAAATACTATGCAAGTAGTGTTAATTTTGTATTATGTGTGTGTGTGTGTGTGTGTGTGTGTGTGTGTGTGTATTTAAGACTTTACATGACTTCGAAAAAAAAGGGTCTGCTTGGGGCATTTGGGTGGCTCAGTCAGTTAGATGTCTGACTGTTGATCTCAGCTTAGGTCTTTATCTCAGGGTTGTGAGTTCAAGCCCCACATTGGGCTGCATGCTGGGTGTGAAGCCTACTTAAAAAAACTGGGTGGCTCAGTCGGTTGGGTGGCCGACTTCGGCTCAGGTCATGATCTCGCGGTCCGTGAGTTCGAGCCCCGTGTCGGGTTCTGTGCTGACAGCTCAGAGCCTGGAGCCTGTTTTGGATTCTTTGTCTCCCTCTCTCTGACCCTCCCCCGTTCATGCTCTGTCTCTCTCTGTCTCAAAAATAAATAAACGTTAAAAAAAAAATTTTTTTTAATACAAATAAAAAAGGGATCTGCTCCTAAAAAACCTAGGTATCTTTTACACTAGTAAAACTATTACTTAAATGGATAAGATACCATATGAATTATTTCATTACTGTTTTTATTTTTTTATTTACTTAAAAACATTTTGAGTATAGTTGATACACAATATTATATTAGTTTCAGGTGTACAATTATATTTCCATTTTTAAACTGTAGAAGTAATGCCCAATCATTGTGGGAAAATTAGGAAATTGTAAGAAATTAAAACCTCCAGACATTCTGCCACTTAATAAAGAAATGCTATTAGCACCGTGGGGTATGTTTCCATATACATGTTTTGCACGTACTTGTGTGTGTCACATGGAAACAATACAACACAGTGTTAAAATCATGGGATCTAGAGACAGACTGTCTCAGCACTGCCACCTAACAGTTTTGTGATCTTGGGAGTGTTCGTTTTTCAATGCCTCATTATTCTAATCCATAAAATGGCAATAATAAAGGTACTTATTTCAGAGATTGTTGTAAGAATCAAATGCAAAGCACTCAGAATAATCCCCAGAGTGTAATAAATGCTAAATAAAACTGTGATTTTGTAGTATTTCAGTATATATATATGCATAGACCTACTGTTTAAAAAATCTGTTGAAACAGAGAGCCCAGAAATAAATCCATGCATTTATAGTCAATTGATCTTCCAGAAAAGTGCCAGAAACACACAATGAGGAAAGGATTGTGTCTCTAATAAGTGATGTTGGGGAAACTGGATATCTACATGCAAAAGAAGGAAATTGGACCCTTATCTTATACCTTATACAAAAAGACAAAAACCAACTCAAAATGGATTAAAGAGTTCAATGTTAAGCCCTGAAGCTGAAGAAAACATAGGGAGAAAGCTCCTTGACATTAGTCTTGGCAATGATTTTGTTTTTTTGGATATGGACCCAAAAGTACAAGCAACAAAAGCAAAAATAGACAAATGGGACTGCATCAAACTACAAAGCTTCTGTACAGCAAAGGAAATAATCAACAGAAAGATAATCTACAGAATGGGAGAAAATCTTTGCAAACTTTGTATCTGATAAGGGGTTAATTTCTAAAATAGATAAGGAAGTCCCAGAACTCAATAGCAAAAAAAACTAATAGCCTGATTTGAAAATGAGCAAGGACCTGAATAGACATTTCTCAAAAGAAGACACACAAACAGCTAACAAGTATATAAGAAGGTGCTTAACGTTGTTAAGGGCACATCGTTATCAGGGAAATGCAAGTCAAAACCACAATGAGATATCACCTTACATCCATTAGAACCGCTATTATAAAGTCAGAAGATAGCTGGCGTCGGTAGGAATGTGGAGAAAAGGGAACCCTCCCTCACGCACTGTTTGTGGAATGCACATTTGTACAGTTACTATGGAAAACAGCATGGAGGTTCCTCAAAACCTTAAAAATAGAACTACCATATGATCCAGCAATCCCACTTCTGGGTGTATATTCAAAGGAAATGAAATTACTATCAAGACATAATTTGCAGTCCTATGTTTATTGCAGGATTATTCACAACAGTTAAGACATGGAAACGAGCTAAGTGTTAACAATGGATGAATGCATAAAGAAAACGTAATATACATATACAATGGAATGTTATTCAGTCTTTTAAAAAGAAGGAAATTTTGTCATTTGTGACAACATGGATAAACTTGGAGTACATTATGCTAAGTGAGATAAGCCAGACACAGAAAGACAAATACTGCATGATCTCATTTAAATGTGGAAACTAAAAAAGTCTGTTAGAGGCAGAAAGTAGAGGAAATGAGGAAATGTTGGTCAAAGGGTATAAGGTTTCAGAGATGCAGGATGAATAAATTCTGGAGATCTAAACAGTAAGGTGATTATTGGCAACATTGTATTATAGTTTGAAATTTACTAAAGTTACTTGAAGTTTACCAAGAGAATAAGTTTTATTCTCACACACACACAAAAAACAAACAAAAAACAAAAAAACCCACTGTGAGGTGATGGATGTGATAATTAGTTTGATTGTAGTAATCATTTCACAAAATATATGCATAATAAAACATATTGTATATCTTAAATATATATAGTTTTTACTGGTCAATTATACTTCAGTTAAGTAGGAAATATATATATATAAAATTATATAAGTATATATACACACCAGGGTCATCTATAGGTTAGATTTTTCTCACTGGTTTTTTTAAAAATCAACTTTATTGAGGTATAATTTACATGCAATAGAATGTACCCATTTTAGGGACCCAGCTTGATGAGTTTTGAAAAATATATATATATTCTTGTAACCACTACCACCACCACCACCCCAGTCAAGATATAGAGCATTTCCATCATCCCTGAAAATTCCCTCTTGCCTCACCCCACTTTCCACCACCCCGAATTCCTGGCCCCAGGAAACCACTCATTTGCTTTTTGTTAGTATAAATTAGTTTCCCTTTTATAAGATTTCAAATAAATGGAATTATATAGTATGTGTTTTTTGTGCCTGGATTCTTTCACTCAACAGGTTTTTGGGATTTGTCCCTGTTGTTGCATGTATCAGAGTTGATTCTTTTTATCACTAAGTAGTATTTCATTTTCTGAGTGTATTGCAGTTTGCTTATCCATTCAGTGTTATTTCGTTTCCAATTTTCGACTATGATGAATAAAAGCTACTATGAATATGTATGTGCCGCCTTTACGAGGGCATATCTTTTCATTTCTTTTGGGTAAATAGGTAGGTTTTGAACCCAGAACCCAGTAATAACTTGCTTCGTTGGGGGCTTCCAGGGAGGTACTGTCACAGAAGGGACCTGGTTCCAAAGTGGGCAGCCTCTACCTTAGACGGGAGCAGCCTGCCCACCTATGTCCTATTGGCTAATAAGAGGACTATTTGAACAGTTGTCTTTCCATTTGTTGAGCTGTACATTAACCAGAGAGCAGGTGCCCTTCCTCTTCTAATTTCATGGACAGTCCACACAAAGCTTAAGGTGATTCAGGATGGATTTATTATGAAGGATTATAAGGGCTAACATTCATTAAACATTCTGTTTGCTCATCATCTCAGGTATGTTTTATTATTGAGCCCTCAAAACAACACCGTGAGATGGGAGCTGCCATTTCTCCATTAGGCAGATGAGAAAACGGAGGCCTGGAGAGGTTAAGCAACTTATCCCAGGTTACCTACCCAGTAACTAGTAGAGACAGAATTTGAACACGGGTCAGTCTCAGTCCACATCCTATGCTCTTAACCCAAGTTACGCTCCATATAGTGTCTGACTCATATTACTAGCTTAGTCATATTATTGGTGGTCAATGCCTAATTGCCAATAGGTTTCCCATAAAGTCATTTTAGGTACATTGAGATGACTCTCTCTATTTGATTATGTGGAACCTAAATCAAAGGCAGCCTCACACCCCAAAGAAGAAAAAGCCCTCTAAAAAAGTGCACATATTCCATTATATTGTGGATTCAGCCATGCATTCGTTACTCCAGCCATCCCTTCACCAACTATTTATTTATCTAGCTCTTAGTGATAGACACTGTGATTGACTCTCCTGCCTTTCTTCCACCTGTAGAGTGGGCTTCTCCTCAGTCATGATTAGTGTGCTCTTCCTCCCAGCTTTCTGGTGGAGGGGTGGACCCTTTCACCCCAGTTTTTGAGTTCCTGCCCCAGTGCATCGGGCACCTGCCCCACCCTGGCAAAGCACATGTTGAGCCACAGCTGGGTCTGCCCACTTTCAGCCCTTCTGGGAGCTCCCAGCACCCATCCCCCTGCTGGACTGTAGGCTCCCTGAATACAGGGACACACTCTCATGCATCTTCCCTTCCTTTGGACTCACCCAGCAGGATGCATGTGTTGAAAAATTGCTGGGGATGAAGGGCACCCTTCGGCAGTGTTCCGTGTGTGTACTTCCAAGGAGGAGGTTTACATTTTTGGCTGCTCTCTGGGCTGGGTGTTTTATATGCGTAAACTATTTGCATCCTTGCAACAATCCTAAGAGCCAGCAGTGTGAGTCCATCTGTTAGTCACAAAGAGGGAAGCCTAGATGAGTTGCAGGAGCTCGCACAGCCTGTAAGTGGTGGAGGGGGGCTGGGGGGGGGCCCTCTCTGTGAACACTGCGATTATAACAGGATGTGGTAGTGCTCCTTACACAGCACCTTCGTTATCAGAAAGTGGGTGCCACAAGCCACAGGAGACCCACTCCGCTAGACGCACGGTCTGCGACTAAACAGCATTTGTCCTCTGCAGTCCTGCCTTGTGTTACTGCTGTGTTTTTTGTTCTCGTGACAGTTAAGGTTGTAAACATATTTGCCCAGCTTGTCCATTGAGCCTGAGGACACCTGACTTCATCTCAGCCCTTTATCCTCGGGTGAAGAGTATAATCAGCCCCTTCCTGCAGGCGGCAGCTAATAAAGCATTTCATTTATCCCAGCTCATCCTTTGCCCAAGATGTTAGGGTGTCTATCATGTTGCTTTGTAGTTAAATTTGCTCTTGGAAGAGTGACTGTCGGTGGGAAATGCTTGAGAATGGAGCTTGTGAAATGTGTGTAAAAGTTCTCTCTCTATGCAACTCTTGAAGGTAGTCAGGCAAGATAGATAGGCAACACTGTCTTGAATTCCTGGTTTATGGTGGTGGAGGGTCAGTATTTCAGATGGTGGTTTTTTCAACATTAATTTAAGACATATTACTGGTAAAATGCTAATCATGGTGCTAAGCCCTGGGGATGGGTGACCAACCCACACGTAGGCCTTCACTCAGAAGTGCATGCTACAAGTGTCATCCATAAAGAGCCCCTGCTGTCATCCTAGATTTTGAATTTGGGGTGTAAGTAGTAAAGAAACCATCTTTTTTCTTTAAAGATGGAATGCTGGAGGGGCTCCTGGCTGGCTCAGCCAGTTAAGCATCTGACTTTCGGCTCAGGTCACGATCTCATGGTTCACAGGTTCGAGCCCCGCGTCGGGCTCTGTGCTGACGGCTCCAAGCCTGGAGCCTGCTTCGGATTCTGTGTCTTCCTCTCTGTCTGCCCCTCCCCCGCCCACACGCTGTCTCTCTTTCTCTCAAAAATAAATAAACATTTAAAAAAAAAAGATGGAATGCTGAAAACATTCTGAGTGAATTTTAGGGTTCTGGCTACTTGGCCCTTTGTTGGCTCTCATTGTAGTTAGAGTTTTACCTCTCCCCTGAAGTCAGCAGTTCTTTTCCAGACAATCGAGCATTCTTGGTAATATTAATTACTATTCTTGAAACAGATTTCTTCCCAACTACCCATAACTGACAGAGGAAATCAAGAGCCCTTTTAGGATCATATTTATTGCAGTGCCTTTTCCCATGTTGCAGACACAGAACAAAATCTCTTACACAATACCTCACTGTGTCAGGAAATCTATATTCTGGAAACATTTAATTCAAGGTAAAAATAATGTTGCGATTTTCTTCCTGTGGTGCTGAAGGCCCAAAGGGAGATCTGTCTCCAGCAAAGAGTACTTGAGAAAAATGTTTTCTCAGCTCTTTACTTAAATATATATTTTTTGATGAATTCTTGGGACACATCGATCCTAAAGGAGATTTCAACAGATCCAGTCTTTCAACTGAATCCCTGGCAGCTTTGTTTTGTTGTTGTTGTTTTTCTTTAAAGAAAGAGAGAGAGAGCATGAGCAAGGGAGAGGGGCAGAGAGAGGGAAACACAGAATCCAAAGCAGGCTCCATGGTCAGCACAGAGACTGATGTGAGGCTCGATCCCATGACCCTGAGATCATGACCTGAGCTGAAGTCAAGAATCAGACACTTAACTGACTGAGCCACCCAGGACCCTGTGGCCACTTTGTTTTTGATAGGCAATGTCATATCACCTTTCTCATTCAGTTTGTGATGTCTCAGTCAGTGTATCTTTGACTTGTGGCCACAAGAAGGTGTGTAATTTGTGGTCTAACGTATTTAACTAGGATACAGCTAAACTGTTCATGGCCCTCAGGTCACAAAGATTGTGCCTTGGTTAATCACATGGATTGCTCTGTTCTGACATTCTGTATTTTTAAAAATTGAGATATAATTCAACCTTTCAAAGTGTGCGATTCAGTGGTTTGTAGTATAGTCACAAAATTGTGCAGCCATTACCACTGTCTAATTCCAGAACATATTCATCACCTGAAAAAAAGAGACTTTGTACCCATTAACACTCACTTCCCCATTCCCCCCTTCCCTCAGCCCCTGGCAACCACTAATCTACTTTCTGTCTCTGGATTTATCTATTTCAGACATCTCTTATAAATGCAGTCATGTAATATGTCATCTCTTGTGACTGGCTTCCTTCACTTAGCACAATATTTTCAAGATTCATTCATGTTGTAGCATGTCATAGTACCTCCTTCCTTTTTGTAGGTGAATAATATTCCATTGTATGGATATACCACATTTTATTATCCAATCATCAGTGATGGACATTTGGGTTTTGTCTACCTTTTGGCTATTGTGATTACTGCAGCTATGAACATTCATGGACAAGTTTTTGTGTAACCATATTTTTTCTCTTCTCTTGGATATATGCCCAGGAGTGGTATTGCAGGGACATATGGTAATTCTGTGTTTAACTTGTTTTAACACTGTGTAAAACTCAACTGTTTTACACAGTGACTGCACCATTTCACATCCCCACCAGCAATGTATGGGCATACCAGTTACTCCAACATCCTTGCCAATGCTCTTTATTGTCTTTTTTATTTTAACAATCCTACTGGATGCTGATATACTGTATTTGGCTGGTGGAAAAGGACAGCCCCCATATTTTTGCTCTTTCAGGATTAGAGGCCCATTCAACACAAATTGAGTGTTTCAATCTAAATCTTTGTTTTATCTTTGACCTCCTGAAGGCTGCAATTAGAATAATTCTACTGTTGTATTTATTTATAGGTTAATCTTTGAGAATTCTTAATTATGGCTTGAGCTTTTGCCAGCTCTCAGTGGATTTTATTGAAAGTTCCAGCTATAGCTGTAAAAGCTCATTATTTATGTAGAATTTAAAAATTATCTTTAATTCCTTGATTATATTCCCCTGCCCCAGATTGTGTTTAATGCCCCAGACTCCTGAATAATATTACTGAAAAACCTGCTAACCACAGATTTTCAAAGGCTTTCCTAAACTCATGCTGTGGTGGAGGTCTCTGTTCTACTTTGTGAGCCAGAAAAACAGGAATATTTTTCTACATTCTTGACAAAATTTGAAGTGTACATGTAGCCTTGTTAACTAGGGACAATGCTGTTCAGCAGATGTCTAGAAAATACTCATCTTGCATAGTTGAAAATGTATGGCTTTCAATTAGCAAGTCCCATTTCCCCTTCCCCCTAACCCGCGGCAGCCACCATTCCTCTCTCTCACTCTATAACTTTTTGAGATATGTAAGTGGAATCATGCAATATTGGTGCTTCAATTGGCTTATTTCCTTTAGTCTAATATTCTCCAGGTTCACCTATATTATTACATATTGCAGAATTTCCTTTTTAAAGACTGAATAATATGCTGTTTTATGTATGTACCACAGTTTCTTTACCCATTCATGTCCTCATGGACACACTGGTTGTTTCCACACAGGCTGTTGTGAGTTGTACTGCTCTGAACATAGGAGTGAAGATACCTCTTCAAGATTCTTATTCCAATTCTTTTGAAAATATATCCAGTAGTGGGGTTGCTGGTTCATAGGGTATTTCTATTTTTAATTTTTTGAGGAACCTCCATAATGTTTTTTTACAGCAACTGTCCCATTTTGCATTCCTTCCAACACCATTCAAGGATTCTAATTTCTCAACATCCTCCCCAACATCTGTGGTCTTTTGACTTTTGGATGATAGCCATGCTGACAGGTATAATAGAATATCTAATTATAGGTTTTATTGTCATTTCCCTCATTACTGAAGCTAAGCATCTTTTCATATTCTTGTTGGCCATTTATCTATCTTCTTTGGAGAAATTCAAGTTGTTAGCCTTTTTTAAAAAAACTATTTAGGGGGCGCCTGAGTGGCTCAGTCGGTTAAGCGGCCAACTTCGGCTCAGGTCATGATCTCACGGTCTGTGAGTTCGAGCCCCACATCGGGCTCTGTGCTGACAGCTCAGAGCCTGGAGCCTGTTTCAGATTCTGTGTCTCCCTCTCTCTCTGACCCTCCCCCGTTCATGCTCTGTCTCTCTCTGTCTCAAAAATAAATGAACGTTAAAAAAAAACAATAAAAAACTATTTAGTTATAGGGGTTTTTTATGTATTTCAGAAATTAACCCCTTCTGAGATAAATGGCTTACAAATATTTTCTCCCATTCCGTAGGTTGCCTTTTCACTCTGTTGATTGTTTCTTTTGCTGTGCAGAAGCTTTTTACTTAGACATAGTCACGCTTGAATATTTTTTGCTTTTATTGTGTGTGCTTTTGGTGTCATATCCATCAAAGAGTTGCCAAGACAATTATCATGAAGATTTCCCCTAAGTTTTCTTCTAGGAGTTTTACAGTTTTGGGCCTGTTGAAACATCTAATCCATTTTGAGTTGATTTTTGTGTAAGGTATGAGATAAAAATACAATTGCATTCTTTTGCATGTGGATATCCAATTTTCTTGTTGAAGAAAAGCCATCCTTTACCTGATATATTTTCTTGGCACTCTTGTTTAAGATCAGTTGACCATGCACGTATGCATAATTTTATTTCTGGGCTCCTTATTCTGTATGTCTGTCTTTATGCCATTGCTCTATTATATTAATGACTGTATCTTTGTAATTCAAGAATACCTTGTTTTGTTGCGCTTTGAAGTTAGGGTGTTTTGTTTGTGTTTTACAGATTGAAGGTTTGGTGAAACTGTGTTGAGCAAGTCTATCAATGCCGTTTTTCTAAAGGCATTTTGCTCAGTTCATGTCTTTCTGTCACATTTTGTAATTGTTACAGTATTTCAAACTTCTCATTATATTTCTTTTTTTATAATTAAAAAAAAAGTTTTAATGTTTATTTTTGAGACACAGAGAGACAGAGCATGAGCAAGAGACAGAGAGAGAGAGAGACGCAGAATCTGAAGCAGACTCCAGGCTCTGAGCTGTCCGCACAGAGCCCGACATGGGGCTTGAACCCAGAAACGGTGAGATCATGACCTGAGCCGAAGTCAGATGCTCAACCGACTGAGCCACACAGGCGCTCCAAACTTTTTCATTATTTTTCTTATGATCTGTGATCTTTAATATTATTATTGTAATTGCTTTGGGGCACCATCAACCATACAAGATGCTTGTATAAGATTGGCAAACTTAATTGATTAACGGCTTGCATGTCCTAATGGTTCTCCTTCCAACCATTACCCATCTCTCTCCCTCTTCTCTGGTCTCCCTGTTCTTGACACACAACAATATTGAAATTAGGCCAATGAATAATACTCTGGCGGCCTCTAAGTATTCAAGTGAAAGGAAAAGTTACACATCTCTCACTTTAGATCAAAAGCTAGAAATGATTAAGCTTAGAAAGACATGTGAAAAGCTGAGATAGCCTGAAAGCCAGGCCTGTTGTGCCAAACAGCCAAGGAATGCAAAGGAAAAATTCTCGAAGGAAATGAAAGTGCTCCTGCAGTGAACACAAGAATGATAAGGAATTGAAACAGCTTTATTGTTGATATGGAGAAAAATAAAGTGGTCTGGAGAGATCAAATCAGTCATAACATTCCCTTAAGCCAAAGCCTAATCCAGAGCAAGGCCCTAACTCTCCTCAATTCTATGAAGGCTGAGAGATGTAAGGAGGCTGCAGAAGAAAAGTCTGAAGCTAGCAGATGTTGGTTCATCAGGTTTAAGGAACGAAACCAGCTCCGTAACAGGAAAGTGCAAGGTAGAAGCAGCAGGTGCTGATGGAGAACCTGTAGCAAGTTTCTGGAAGACCCAGCTGAGGAAATTAATGAAGGTGGCTACACCAAACAGCAGATTTTCAGTGTAGATGAAACAGCCTTCTGGTGAAAGAAGATGCCGTCTATGACTTTTATAACTAGAGAGGACAGGTGTGCCTTCAAAGCATCAAGCTGACTTTCTTGGTAGGAGCTAATGCAGCTGGTGACTTTAGGTTGAAGCCAATGTTCCTTCACCAGTCTGAAAATCCCAGTAATGTTAAGAATGATAGGAAAGCTACTCTGCCTGTGGTCTGTATACCAATAACATCATATCTGGTTACAATATGGTTTACTGAATATCTTAAGCCCACTGTTGAAACCTGCTCAGAAAAAAACATTGCTTTCAAAATATTACCGTTCATTGACAGTGCACCTGGTCACCCAAGAGCTCTGATGAAGATATACAATGAGATTAATGTTGTTTTCAACATTAACACAATACCCATTCTATAGCCCATAAACTAAGGAGTCATTTTGACTTTGAAGTCCTGTTATTGAAGAAAGACATTCCATAAGCCTATATAGCTGCCATCAATAGTGATATTTTGGGTGGATCTAGGCAAAGTAAATGGAAAACCTTCTGGAAAGGATTCAGTATTCTATAAGCCATTGAGAACTTTCATGATTCACGGGAAGAGATCAAAATATCAACATTCACAGGGGTTTGGAATAAGTTGATTCCAACCCTCATAGATGACTTGGAGAGGTTCCAGACTTCATTGGAGGAAGTAACTGCAGATTTGGTCAAAATAGCAGGAGAACTAGAATGATGTGACTGATGAGCTGCTCTCTCATGATAGAACTTTTAACAGATAAGAACTTGCTTCTTATGGATGAGCAGAGAAAGTGGCTTCTTGAGGTGGAATATACTCCTGGTGAAGATGCTGTGAAATGTTGAAATGGCACCAAAGTATTTGGAATATTCTGTGAACTTAGTTGGTAAAGCAGTGGCAGGCTTTGAGAGGATTGCCTGCAATTTTGCAAGTGGGTAGAATGCTATCAAATGATATTGCATGCTACAGAGAAATCATTTGTGAAAAGAAGAGTCCATTGATGTAGCAGACCTATTGTTTTATTTTAAGGTGTTGCCACAGCCACTCCAGTCTTCAGCAGCTGCCACGATGGTTAGTCAGCAACCATCGTTGTAGAGATAAGACCCCCACCAGCAAAAAGATATGACTCACTGATAGCTCTGATAATGGTTGGCATTTTTTGGCAATAATGTATTTTTATAGTGTGTACACTATATTTTTAGCTATAATGCCATTGCACATTTAGTAGACTACAGTATAAACATAAGTTTATATACACTGGGAAACCAAAAAACTAATTTGACTTGCTTTATTGCAGCAGTCTGGAATTGAATCCATATATATATATATATATTTTTGAACCAACAATATCTTTAAGGTATGCCTGTATATTTTAAAATCAGGAAGTATGATACCTCAGCTTTGTTCTTTGTTTAGATTGTTTGGGCTTTTTGGGGTCATTTATGTTTCCCTGTGAATTTTAGAATTGTTTTCTCTTCCTCCCTCCCTCCCTTCCTTCCTTGGCTCAATATCCTCAGTGAACATATTAAAAAAAACTTTTTTAACATTTATTCATTTTTGAGAGACAGAGACAGAGCACCAGCCATGGAGGGGCAGAGAGAGAGAGAGAGAGAGGGAGGCACAGAATCTGAAGCAGGCTCCAGGCCCTGAGCTGTCAGCACAGAACCCCATGTGGGGCTTGAACTCATAAACTGCAAGATCATGACCTGAGCTGAAGTCAGACACTCAACTGACTGAACCACCCAGGTGCCCGTATTTCTCCCTCTCCTTTTTTTTTTTAAGTTTATTTTTGAGAGAGAGACAGGGCATGAGAGCAGGGAGGGGCAGAGAGAGAGAGGGAGGCAGAGGATCTGAAGTGGGCTCTGTGTTGAAAGCAGAGAGCCCAACATGGGGTTCAAACTCACGAACTGTTAAGATAATGACCTGAGCTGAAGTCAGATGCTTAACTGAGCGAGCCACACAGGTGCTCCTGTTTTTTTCTCTATTTCTATAAAGAAAAATTGCCATTGGCATTTTGATAGGGATTCCTTTGATCCATAGAGCATTTTGGGTTGGTATAGGCATTTTAACAGTATTTAGTCTTCTAATCCAGCAGTCTGCTTTTCTTTTTTTTTTTTTTTCCAATTTCTTTGTAGTTTCCAGTGTACAAATTTTTCACCTCCATAGTTAAGTTGATTCCTAAGTATTTTATTATTTTTGCTACAATTTTAAATGGGATTATTAACCTAATTTCCTTTTCAGATTGTATGTTGTTAGGGAGTAGAAATGCAGTTGATTTTTGTATATTGATTTTGTGTCCTGCAACCTTACTGAATTTGCTTAGTCTGACAGGTTTTTTTTTGGTGGTGGAATCTTTAGGGTTTTCTATATACAAGATCGTATGGTCTGCAAATAATGGTAGTTTCACTTCCTTTTCAATTTGGACGGCTTTTATTTATTTTTCTTGCCTACTTGCTCTGGTTAGAACTTGTAATACTATAGTCCAATAGTAGGACTAGAAGTGACTAAAGTGAGTGTCCTTGACTTGTTCCTGATTTTAAAGGAAAAACTTTCAGTTTTTTCATCATTGAGTATGATGTTAGTTGTGGGATTTTTATATATGGACTTTATTATGTTAGAGTAACTTCCTTCTATTCCTAGCTTGTTGAGTGTTTTATCATGAAAGAGTGTTGAATTTTTGTCAAATGCACTTGTGGATAAGACTGTGTGATTTTTTTTTTTTTTATTCTGTTAATGTGGTATATTGCATTGGTTTTCATGTGGTTGAACCATCCTTGCATTCCAGGGATAAATCTACTTGGTCATAATGTATGATCCTTTTAGTGACCTATTCATTTTTTTAATATTTATTTATTTTTGAGAGAGAGACAGAGTGAGTGGGTAGGGGCAGAGAGAGCGGGACACATAGAATCAAAAGCAGGCTCCGGGCTCTGAGCTGTCAGCATAGAGCCCAATGTGGGTCTCAAACTCACAGACCTCGAGATCATGACCTGACCTGAAATCGGACGCTTAAAAGACTGAGACACCCCAGTGCCCCTTAGTGATGTTTTGGATTTGATTTGCTAGTATTTTGTTGAGGATTTTTGCATTTGTATGCATCAAGGATATTGGCCTGTAGATTTTGTGTTGTTCTGTTTCCCTTTCCTTGTGGTGTCTTTGGCTTTGATATCAGCGTCCTGATGGCCTTATAGAATGAGTTTGGAATTATTTCCTATCCTTTATTTATTTTTTAAAGTTTGAGAAGGATGGACTTCAATTGTTCTTAATGCTTTTAATTCTTCTTAAATTCTTCTTAAACGATTGATAGACTTTACATTTGAAGCCATCTGGTCCTGGGCTTTTCTTTGTCAGGAGGTTTTTGTTTGCTGATTTAGTCTCCAAACTAATTATAGTTCTGTTCAGATTTTCTATATCTTTATGATTTGGTTTTGGTAAGCTTCCAGGAATGTATCCATTTTTTTAGGTTGTCCAGTTTGATGGTTTATAATTGTTCAAAGTAATCTCAGATATTTTTAATATCTGTGACATGATTTGTCACATCTTTTATTTCCGATTTTGAGTTTTCTCTTTTTTCTTAGCCTAGCTGAAGATTTGTCATTTTTGTTTATGTTAAAAAAAATGAGTCTTTGGATTTCTTACAAGGGAATTTTTCCATGAATTATTAGTGTTTGTGGAGGTATAGAGGAGGGTCCAGAGCTTTCTCTTCTGTCATCTTGCTGACTTCTTAAAAATAGTAATTTTTCTTTATTACTACAAAAATTTATATAGCCCTTTAACAGTTCACAAAAACTCTTTCATAAGGTGTTATCACATTATGGTGTTTACATTACCCCTGTGAAAACAGATTTAATTTTTTATATCTGGAAAGTATATGCCAAAAGATTAACAATTACCCAAGGTAATACAGCTAATGAGTAGCTCACATAGGCTTTATGATTTCACTTATTGATTTTTTTTCCTTTCACAATACTCTGTTTTAAATATAGCACGATGTTTTAACAAAAACAAATGATACTTATGATGTTCTTAACAGTTGTTTTTCCTACTGCTTTAGCGATAAGAAAAAAAAGTATTTTATTGAATAAGAAGTTCTTGACAATGACTGCATTTACAAGTCTCTGACCCACCAAAGCATGCATCCACTTAGAGTGGAGTTAAGACCCTGGAGAATCAGAGCCAAATCAAGACATGGTACCTGTCCTTGAGGATATCTCAATTTAGGGAGTGTGAACAAGTGAACAGATTGTAACAACATGTGCTGAATGCTGTAAAGGAGGTGTGTGCTGAGGGAACAGGCTGCGAAGTCTTCCTAAGATGATATTTTATAGAAGAATCTGAGGAGAGAGGGCAGTTCAGGCAGAGGGAATTCTATGAGGCAGATAGTACAGAGGCTTAGAGGAGATAGCAAGTAGAAATTTCAAGTGGTCTAGGTGATCTGATTTTTTTTTAATGTTTATTTCTTTATTTTGAGAGAGAGAGAGAGGGGGGTGGGGAGGAGTAGGGGGAGAGGGAGAGAGAGAATCCCAAGCAGGCTCCATGCTCAACATTCAGTCCAATGTGGGACTTGATCCCATGATCCTATGATCATGACCTGATCTGAAATCAAGAGGCAGACGCTTATCTGACTGAGCCACCCAGGGGCCTGTGGATGATGTGATGTTTCCGTGTGTTTCTATATATTGGGTTAAAAGTTTGTGTTGGAGAGAAAGAACAGAAAGTGGGCCTAAAGCAGAAGTTATGACTAATCTGAGAAGGGCCTTGCTTGACTTTGGGGTATTTTTTGCTTTTGTTACCCTTTAAGTTTTAATTTAAATTCCAATTAGTTAACATACAGTGTAATATTAGTTTCAGGAGTAGAATTCAGTGATTCATCACTTACATACAACAGCCGGTGCTCATTACAACAAGTTTAAAATTTATTCTATGGGGAAGCATCAGAAGCTTTTCAATGGGAGGCCTACGTGGCCAGATTTGGTTTAGGAAGATTATGTGGAAAGCAATGTGGAGGCTGGTTTGCACTGCAGTGAGACAGGGAGATCCATTAGAAGATTTTTGCTGTAATTCATATGAGGCATAATTAGGGCCTGGATAGCAGTGTCACTGGGATTTTAAAAAAAGGGTTTTTTTAATGTCTTTTTATTTTTGAGAGAGAATGAGACAGAACACAAGCATGGGAGGGGCAGAGTGAGGGAGACACAGAATCCGAAGCAGGCTCCAGGCTTCGAGCTGTCAGCACAGAGCCCTGCCGGGGGCTTGAACTCATGGACCGCAAGATCACGACCTGGGCTGAAACTGGAGGCTTAACTGACTGAGCCACCTCAGCGCCGCTAAAACAGGACTTTTGGAAAGGATTTCAAACCAGGTGTTTTAGTTAAAGAGAATATACGTATATTCGTGATGGTCATAGTTTCTAATCTGAGAACCTTTGTATGAACTCTTTTCCAGTTCCTAATGTTGTTTAAGAAATAATTTAAGTCTGTGTTTTATTTCCAGGGGCAGTTACATCTGATTCTATAAGTTGAAGGTTTTTTTTTTCTTGTTTTTAAACTTTATGTTTATTGAGGCCTCGTTTACGTACAGTAAAATTCACCCTAGTTAGCGTACAGGTGAGAGTTTTGACAGACTCACACCGTGATGTAAGTGTATGTCAGTGCCACAGCCATCAAGGTATCACTCCATAAAGTTCTCCCCTTTGTTGTGTGGTCATTTCCCTCTTCTTCCCAGCGCCTGGCGACCACTAATCTGATTTCTGTTGCTGTGGATTTGCCTTTACAGAATGCCCTATAAATGCAGTCATACTGTATGAAGTCTTTTGTGTTTGGTTTCTTTCCGTGCTTTTGAGATTCATCCAAGCTAGTGTATTTACTAATCATTCATTCATTTTTATTGCTGAGCAGTAAGCCATTGTGTGACTTAACATGATTTATTTTTTCATTTATTGATGGACTTTTTTTTATTGTGTCTAGTTTTTGACTTAACAGGTAAAGCTGCTATGAATGTTAATGTACAGATGAACGAATCTTTGGACATATACTTCTTTTCTTTGGGGTAAGTAGCTAGAAGTTGAATGTGTAGATCATATGGTAGGTATATATTTAACTTTTTAAGAAACTACTATTTTCCTTACTGTTTGTACTATTGTACATTCTCATCAGCAATGTACGAGAGTTCTAGTTCCTCCACATCCTCACCAACATTTGCTACAGTAAGTCTTTTTAATTTTCATATTCTACTAGGTGTGTAATATTATATTATTGTGGTTTATTTTATATTTCCGTAATACATATTGATGATCATCTTTTTATATGCCTATTTTCCATCTTTTTTTGGTGAAGCATTCATTCAAATATGTGGCATTTAAAAAATGCCTATTGTTGAGGTTTGAAGAGCTCTTTACATATATAAAAAATCGGTCTCTGTGTAAATGTGGGTTTATTTGACTGTCTAGTCTGTTCCAGTGGACTGTTTGTTTCTTTTTATGCCAGTGCCATGCTGTTGTGATGACTATAGTTTTATAATAATTTTTGGTATCAGGTGCATTTATTCCTCTTTGTTTTTTTTTTTTATTTCATAGATTTTTAGAAATTATTTTAGGTCCTTTTCATTTATACATGATCTTAGAATGTGCTTGTAAATATCTGCAGAAACCTGGGATTTTTATTGTGGTCACACTGAATCAGTGGGTCAATGAGAATTGATATCTTAAGGATATTAAGTCTTTTATCACACAGATATATCTCTATATGTTTTTAAGTATTCTTTAACTTTTATCAGCAATATTTTGTAGATTTCAGTGTATAGGTTTTTTGCATACTTTGGTTTGTCTCTTAAGTATTTAATTAATTGTTTGGATCTATTGGAAATGGTATCTTAAAAAACTATCAGTTCTAATTGTTTGTTGCTGGTACCTAGAAATAAAATTAATTTTTGTATAGGGGTCTGGTATCCCAGGCATCAGAAAACTTTTTCTGTGAAGGACTAGGTAGCAAATATTTTAGGCTTTGCAGGCCATATGTCTCTGTCACAAGTACTCACCTCTGCCATTGCAGTACAACAGCAACATAGTTCGCCTATAAAATGAGTAAGTGTATGTATTTCAAAACATTTTATTTACAAAAACGGGCAGTGGACTGGGTTTGGCCGTGATTTGCTGACCCCTGTTGTATTCTGCAAACTTGCTAAGTTTGCTTATTAGTTCTTGTAGCTTTTTTTTACTTTTATTTTTATTTTTTTTTAATTGAAGTAGAGTTGACACACAATGTGACATTAGTTTGAGGTGTACAACATAATTATTCCCCAGTTTTATGCTATGCTATATAGTTACTGCAAGTGTAGCTAACATCTGTCACCATAGGGCACTATTCCAGTCCCATAGACTATATTCTCTGTGCTTTTCATCCCAGTGACATATACGTTCTATAACTGAAAGCCGGTACCTCCCACTCCCTGTCACTCATTTTGCCCACCCCCCTCCCACTCTCCTACCCTCTGGTAACCACTAGTTAGCTCTCTGTATTTATGGGACTCTTTCTGATTTTTTGGTTTTGTTTTCATTTTTAAATTCCACAAAAAGTGAAATCATATACTGTTTGTCTGGTTTGTTTCACTTAGCATTATGCCCTCTAGATTCATCCGTGTTGTTGCAAATGGCAATTTTTCATTCTTTTTTTATGGCTGTGTAGTATTCCTCTGTGTGTGAACCACATCTTCTTTATCCATTCACTCTTAGTGGACGCTGGGGCTGCTTCCAAATCTCCATATGGCTTTCCACTTTTTTCTTTTTACTACAAGTGGCTGCACCAGTTTTGATTCTCACCAAAAGTGAAGGATTCTTTTTTCTCCGCATCCATGCCAGCAGTTATTTCTTGTCTTTTTGATAATAGCCATTCTGACAGGTGTGAAGTGACATCTCATTGTGGTTTACATTTGCATTTTCCTTACGTTTTGTGATGTTGAGCATCTTTTCATGTGTATGGTCATCTGTATGTCTTCTTTGGGGACATAGTGTTTTTTTTAATCCCCTGGTCATTTTTAATTGGATTATTATTATATTTTTTGGTGTTGAGTTGTCTAAGTTTTTTACATACTTTGGATATAAACCCCTTATTAGATTTATTATTTGTAAATATTTCCCCCCATTTAGTGGGCTGGATTTTTGTTTCGTTAATGGTTTCCCTTTGTTGTGAAAAAACTTTTTATTTTGATATATTCCCAATAGTTTATTTTGCTTGTTGCCCTTGCCTGCAGAAGCATCCATAGCAAATGTTGCTAGGACCAATATCAAAGACATTAGTACCTGTGTTTTCTTCTAAGACTTTTATGGTTTCAGGTCTCACATTTAGGTCTTTAATCCATTTTGAGTTTGTTTCATGCATGGTGCGAGAAAGTGTTCTAGTTTCATTCTCTTGCCTGTAGTTGTCCAGTTTTCCCAGTACCATTTATTGAAGAGACTGTCTTTTCCCCATTGTATATTCTTGCCTCCTTTGTTGTAAATTAATTGATCATATAAACATGGTATTATTTCTGGGCTCTCTGTTTTGTTCCATTTATCTTTGTGTCTATTTTTTGTGCCAGTACCATACTGTTTTGAACACGACAGCTTTGGAGTACATCCTGAAATCTGGGATTGTGACACTTGGAGCTTTGTGTCTCTCAAGAGTGCTTTCAAGAGTGCTATTGAGCGTCTTGTGTGGTCCACACAAATTTTAGGATTAGTTGTTCTAGTTCTGTGAAAAATACTGTTGACATTTTGATAAAGATTGAATTGAATCTGTAGATTGCTTTGGGTAGTATGGACATTTTAATAATAATCTTCCAGGCCACGTGTAGGGACTATCTATCCATTTGTTTGCATCATCTTCAATTTCTTTCATCAGTGTTGGATAGTTTTCAGAGTCTTTCACCTAGTTAGTTAAGTTTATTCCTAGGTTTGTGGTGGTTGTTGTTGTTTTTGGTTCAGTTGTAAATAGAATTGTTTTCTTTGTTTCTGCTTTGTGTCATTAGTGCCTAGAAATGCAACAGATTTATGTGTATTAATTATTTGTACTGCAACTTTAACTAAATTCATTGATTACTTTAATAGTACTTTGGTAGCATCTTTAGGATTTGTTATGCATAATAGGATGTCATCAGCAAATAGTGATAGTTGTTCTTTGTCCTTACTGATAAGGATGCTTGTATTTCTGTTTCTTGTCTGATTGCTGTGGCTGGAGCTTTCAGTACTGTGTCAAATAAAAGCAGTAGGACTGGACATCCTTGTCTTGTTCCTGATCTTAGAGGGAAATCTCTCAGTTTTTCACCACTCTGTATGATGCTGTCATCTGTGGCCTTTATTGTGTTGAGGTACACTCTGTCTAACCCCACTTTGTTGCGTTTTTTTTTTTTTAATCATGAATGGGTGTTGAATTTTGTCAAATGCTTTTTCTGCATCTGATGAAATGATCATATATTTATCCCTCATTTTGTTAATGTGGTATATATCATTTTGAATGATTATTGACCCACTATAGGAATACTTTGAGGAGAATAGGTAGTAATTCTTCTATAAGTGTTTGATAGAATTCCCCTGTGGATCCATCTGGTCTTGGACTTCTGTTTTCTGAGAGTTGTTGGAGTATTGATTCAATTTTGTTCTAGTAATAAGTCTGTCCACATTTCCTATTCTTCCTTATTCTGCTTTGGAAGATTATATATTTCTAAGAATTTATAGATTGCTTCTAGGTTGTCCAATTTGTTGGAATATAATTTTTCATAGTAGTCTCTTGTAATTCTTTGTATTTCTGTGGTGTAGGTTGTTAATTCTCCTCTTTTATTTCTCATTTTATTTTGGCCCTTTCTTTTTTTATTGATGAATCTAGCTAATGGTTTATAAATTTTGTTTATCTTTTCAAAGAACCAGTTCTCTTTGTTTTAATGATCTTTTTTATTTAATTTTTTTGTAGCCTCTATTTCATTTATTTCCACTCTCGTCTTTATTATTTCCTGCTGTCTACCAACTTTGGGTTTTGTTCTCATTTTTTCAGTTCCCTTAGGCGTAAGGTTATGTTGTTTGAGATTTTTGTTGGTTTCTTGAAGGAGGTCTGTTTGCCATAAATTTCCCTCGTAGAACTGATTTTGCTGCACCCCAAACATTTTGGACCATCTTGATTTTATTTTGATTTGTCTCCATGTTTTTTTTTAATTTCCTCTTTGATATCCTCACTGGCCCATTCGTTGCTTAGTAGCCTGGTGTTTAGCCTCCATGTGTTTGTGATTTTTATTTTTTTCTTGTTATTTTTAGTTTCATACCATTGTGGTTGGAAAAGATAACTTGCTATAATTTCATTCTTCTTAAATTTATTGGGATTTATTTTGTGGCCCAACATGTCATCTGTCCTGGAGAATGTCTCATGTGTACTTTAAAAGAATGTATATTTTGTAGTTTGCATATAGAATGTTCTGTATAGATCTGTTAAGTCTATTTGGTATAATATGCCACTTAAGGCAGTGTTTCCTTACAGACTTTCTGTCTGGATGTTCTATTCATTGACATGCTTTTTTAAAAAATGAAGACAATTACTTTCCGTACGTTGAAGCAATGGTCTTGTGTATGGTTATCCACTGTGTAGACTCTGTGCCTGGTGACTTTGACTCTGCTGGGTGGCTGGAGCTTGGTTGGCATGGGCTGGGATTTCCAGGGTACTCTGTGATGGGGATGCGCTGTTGGGATGGCTGGAGCTGAAGTGGGTGTGGGCTGGCGTGATTCCAGGGTTCTCCATGCAAGAGGCCTCCTGGCCAGACAGCTGAAGCTGAAGTGGGTACAAACAGGGACCCCAGAATTCTTTATGTAAGGGGCCCCTTAGTGGCTGGAGCCCAGGTGGGTTCAGGCTGGGGTGTTCTGTGCAAGGGATGCTCCAGGCAGGAGTGCTTCTGGTGAGTCATCCAGAGCTGAGGCAGGCATGTGCTGGGAGGTTCTGGGCACTCTGTGCTGGGGTGCCCTAGTAAGTCATCTGGGGGTGAAGTGGTATGGGCCTGGAATGATCCGGGGTGTGCTCTGTGCCTTATCATCTTGGTGACATGGCTGAAGCTATAATGAATGCTGACCAGGAGTGTCCTTGTGTACACCATGCTGGGGCTGCCTTGGGATAGCACGGGCTGGTATAGGCTAGTGGCCTCAGTCTCACTGAGGTGGCTGGCCAGCCGTGGTACCAGGCCTGTCCTCTGGTTTACACTATTAAGGTGGAGAGGGGGTGTAAACCATGGTGTTCGCCAGCGCCTCCCACTAGGAGAGAGTTCGAGCAGCATCCCTGACCTTTTGCAGGGTTCTAAGGCTGAATCTTTTATATTCTAGTTGCTCTTTTAGGCCGTGACTTTTTTTCTTCCTGTGCCCCAGAGTGTGCACATCTGCTCATGGTCCCTCTGTACTCTTTCTTTCCACTCTTTCTTTCCACTTACTATGTCTCCATCACTCTGTCTCTCTTGCCAGTCTCTGTGTGGTTTATCTTTTATTGTACAGAAGCTGTTCAGTCAGCCCTCAATTATTCTTTAGGAATAATTATTCTATAAATAGATGTCGATTTGGTGTGTCTGTGGAGGTGAATTCAGGGTCTTCTTATGTCACCATCTTGGACCCTCTTCTCTAGTAGCTTTTTAAAAATTAACTTATTGAGATGAAGTTAATATTACATAAAGTTAACCATTCAAAAATAAATAATATGGTGGCATCCAGTATAGTCATGGTGTTGTGCAACCACCAGTTCCCAAACATTTCCATTACCCCAAAGTAAAACTCTTATCCACAAAGTAATTTCTCATTATCCCCTTTCCTCAGCTCCTGGAAACAGTCAATATATTTCCTGTATTTCTAGATTTATCTATAATAAGTATTTCATATAAGTGGAGTCATACAGTTTGTGACATTTTGTGACTCCTTTTTTTCATTTAGCATAATGTTTTGGAAGTTCATCCATGTCATAGCATAAATTAGTACTTCATTCCTTTTTGTGGCTGAGTAATATCTCATCACTTATATGTACTACAGCTTACTTATCCATTCATCCATTGATGGGCATATGGGTTGTTTCTACTGTTGTGGACGGTTCTGCTGTGATGAACATGTGTGTATTGTCTGAGGACCTGTTTTCAGTTCTTTTGTGTAGATACCTAGGCAAGGTCCTAAGGTAATTCTGTACTGAACTTTTTTGAAGCCTAGTTGCATTTTTGTACATTCCACAAATTTTTTTTGTGCATAGATGTCTATGAATAAAAATAGTTTTCTTTCTTTCTAATTCAAATGCTTTTTATTTCTTTCTTGTCTGATTGCATTGGGTAGAGCCTCCAGTGCAATGTTAAATGGAAATGGTAAGAGTGGGCATTCTTGTTTAGTTAGTAAAATTAGAAGGGAAATATTCAGTCTTTTCCCATTAAGTATGGTGCTAACAGAAAGTGTTTTCTAGATGCCCTTTATTATGTTGAGGAAGTTCCATTTTATTCTTACTTTGCTGAGAGTTTGTTGGTTTTATTTTTCTTAAGTTTATTTATTTTGAGAGGGAGCACAAGCGGCAGGGAGAGCAGAGAGAGGATGACAGAGGATCCCTAGCAGGCTCTGCACTGTCAGCACAGAGCCAAACACGTGGTTTAAGCTCACAAAATTGTGAGATCATGACCCAAGCGGAAATCAAGAGTCGAAAGCTCAACTGTCTGAGTCACCCGGGCACCCCAAGAGTCTGTTAGTTTTTAATTAGGAGTGTCTGTTGGGTGTTACGCTTTGTCTGCATCTGTTTGGATAATCATTTGGATTTTTAGTTTTCTACTATCATCAGTTATACTGGTTGATCTTGAAATGTGAATCCAACTTGGTCGTGGTGTCATCCTTTTAATATATTGGTAGATTTTATTTGGTAAAGTTTTAGGTAGAAAATTGTATCTATGCTCATGAGGGATAGTCTGTAGTTTTCTTAAATGTGGGGTAGAAGAGTAACAGGCTGGTTGCCTTTTTCTGTCAGCCTCCTTACTGACCAGGAAACACTCTGGATAGAAGACCTCAATCTACACCTTCACCCTTCTCCTCTGGTCTTGACCGCCTTGGCAGCAGTCTCCTGTTGGAAGTGGAAGACCCTTTCTGAAAGAATGGTCGCGTCTTCTGGGTCACAGCTGTCAGGGGCTGATAGTTGGGAGCGTGTGGCATAATGAAAATGCAGGCCGGTATCCTAACAGTCTCCCCTTGCCCTGTGTGTGACCCTTCTTTATTAGCGATATGCGAGGTTATGTGCATTTCTGGTGTTCCCATCATTCGTCATTCACTTTGACTTTTTCTGTACATTTTTGAGGAGAGCGTTAACAAATTCCCCTTTTAGATTTCCTTGAGGATTTAAAAACCAGCTACCATGTCTTGAGTGCTGATCGGACTGTAGGAATTGAGCTAAACACATTTAAGATTGTATCTCTGGGCGCCTGGGAGGCTTAGTTGGTTAAGTGTCTGACTCTTGATATTAGCTCAGGTCATGATCTCATGGTTTGTGGGTTCGAGCCCTGCAACGGGCTCTGTGCTGACAGTGCTGAGCCTGCTTGGGATTCTCTCTCTCTGCCCCTCCCCTTGCTCATGCTTTCTTTTTCAGATAAACATTACAACAAACGAATATGGTACCTCATTTACTTCTCTCTTCCTTCAAGATGTTATTCCATTTTTCACATGGACCTAGAGTGGCTCTACAACTTCCCCAAGGTCTCAGATTTAGTAAATTACAGAAGCAAAACTTGATCCCAGATTTGTCTTATTATAAAGTTGTAGCTACATACAGCATTTATGTCACCCTTTCATTTGTATTTGAAAGGAGCATGTGTGCGCTTTGAGTTCTATTTTTACTTGCTATGTTCGCGATGTCTTTGCACATGGTGGCTATCTCAGGGTAAGTACAATGTATAATAAATTAAGTATTAGGGAGAAATCTATCACTATTAAATGAGTAACCCCTTGTTTGCACTGTTAACTTCAACTGATCCTTTAACACCCAGCACGGTGAAAACCTCTTCCGCTGGAAGATGAAAAAACTGCTGCATCTTGTCTTTTTCCAAAGGACTTTGTATTGGCTTCTGATGGCAGTTGATGCATTTGCTTCTCTGCATCTTACATATTTAAACATATTAAACATATGCAGAGAGAGAATTTACATATCACAAAGTTTACTCACTTTTAGTGTATAATCGATAATTTTTATTAAATTTACTGAGTTGTACAACCACCAGTATAATCCAGTGTTAGGACATTTCCATCTCCCCGTAAAGGTCCCCCGTGTCTATTGCCACTTAAGCCGTGTTGCCAACCCCAACCATAGGCAACCACTGATGTGCTTCTTGATCTGTGGATGTGCCTTTTCTGGATATCTCATAAATGACCTGTGGTCTTTTGTGTCTGACTTTTTACTCAGCATAATGGTTTTGAGGTCCACCCATGTTCCAGCATGCATGATGTCACTTTTTTATTGCTGTCTGGTACCCTATTGTATGGATATGCCGCAATTTGGTTATGTATTCGTCAGTTGATCAACATTGGGGTCTTTGGGCTTGGTTATTATGAATACTGCTATGAACATTTGCATGAAAGTCATCATGTGTTCCTTTTGAGCAGACACACGAATGGAATTGATGAGCCAGGTGGCTTTCACCTTTGACTCCCTGAGGGCAGAAACCTTCTCTTGAAGTTTTAGTATTTCCTTTGTGGTCTGTCTTCACATTGGCTCATCTAGCATGGCTGCCACATAGCGGGAAAGAAACTCATCAGAAGATAATTATGACACAGTCTTATCTTGTATGAACCTTTCTTTGCAATGCTAGTAAATGATCCTAATGGTTTTCGCTGGCCTAGATTCTTATTTGCAGCATAGCTGCACATGTACTGAGATGGTACTTTATAAGACACTGACGCATTGGGGCACCTGGGTGGCTCAGTGGGTTAAAACCTCCAACCTCGGCTCAGGTCATATCTCACGGTTCATGAGTTCCAGTCCCGCATCGGACTCTCTGCTGACAGCACAGAGCCCACTTCAGATCTTCTGTCCCCCTCTTTCTGTTCCCCTGCCACACACACGCGTGTGCACACACACACTCTCTCTCAAAAATATTTAAAAGAATGAAAAAAAAAAGACACATTATCGTAGGAAAGCTTATGGCTAATTTACACTGTGTACACATTACTGATCTGCATCAGTTTTCATTTGTAAACAACTTTTTTCTTCGGTTTGAATGTAGTCTATATGTTCCACATCCCTTGAAGAAATGTTTGTTGATTTTCCTGTGGTTGTTGATGAGACAGATTCTTTGTTGTGTATTTGACAAACTAAGGGACAGTGTCATCTCTGGGCAGCCAGTGTTTTTTTTTTTTTTTTTTTTTTTTTTTTTTAACCATCAACATCCCCAGGGGATAGGACACATGTTTTTAAGAGAAGGAAATGTCATTGTTAAATGTTTAAGTCAAAATTGATATGGTAGCAAGAGGGATTAGATTAAAATGAGATCATGTCACAAGGCCTGACACATAATGCTCGGTATGGGTTCTTTTAATCTAGTTAGGAGCTTCATATTAATCATTTCTCCGTAGTGCTTAAGAACATGAACCCGAGAGCCAGATGCCCAGTGTTTTTTCTTTTTTTTTTTTTTTTAAGGTTCTATTTAACCACTTCAAAGCTTTGTGACCCTAGGCAGGTTACTCAATTCCGTAAGCCCCAGTTTCCTCCTATAAATGCAACGAAGTTAATAGTAATGCTTTGTAGTGTTTGAAAGCAATATTTCATAGCACGGCTATGAACAGTCCTGTAAGGTTTGCTAAGCTTAAATGAGATAATATATTGAAACATGGCTGGCATTCGGTTAAGTGCTCAGTAAATGTAAAACATTAATTTAAAAACATAACCAGTTCCCTGGGAGGCTTTTGGACAAGAGACTTGTTCTCTGACATGTGATAAATGGCCTTGCAGAGACTTTCCATTCAGAGCTCAGTAAAAGGGGCGTTAGTAGCTATGAACCAGCTGCTTAAACTCTGAGCCTGTCAGCTGTTTTATAAATGGAGTTACTATTTTCCTCTGCATTTGTTCTCATTTCATGCATTCACTGGGTAAGGATAACCGGTATCATGTCAGCAAAGGTGTTCTGCAACTTTAATAGCTCAAGCGGACAGTAAAGCAGTAATGTGTTTGCCTCCTAGTGCTGTACCTGGTGTCTTTTGCGTTGTAAAGCACGGGGAAAGTCTGGTAGACACACTTTTCCAATCACGTATTTCCAATGACCGAGGTGATGGTATTTTTCTTCTCTTGTATCTGTGGTATTTATCACCTAGTAAAGTAGGTAGCAAATGCTTGGTATACTGAGGACGGCGAAGGCAAACTTGGTTTTTAAGGACAACAAATAATAAACCTTTTTTCTTAGTGAAGGAAGTCAGTGGTAAAGAAAAGAGTATTTCTAGGAAAACTGTGACATCACCCAGTTGATGGCTGGATCTGACCTCAACACAAGACATTTTCGGAAAATACCGAACAGGTTGTTGAGAAGAGCTGGTTTACTGCTTTAGCCCCTTCTGTCTTTATTGTCAAGACTGTGCCACGTTGCTGTGAAATTTACCAAGTATTTATGCCCTTTTCTGGGAGAAAGAATTGGTTTTAAAATAAGTAAGGCAAGAATTTTGACTAGATAACTTGGTTTCCACAAAACATTGCTCTTCCTGAGGAAGACTGTTCTAGCGCACGAAACCTCAGGCGTGGGTTCTTCCTTGCCTTAGCACCCTTTGCAGTAATGGGCGTAGGACCATTTGAGGCACGAGTGGGATAGTCTTTGGGTCTCTGGCGCCAGGGTTAAGCTCCCTTTGGATTTATGCCATGATTGCATGCAGACATGGCCACACTGACCTGTAAATGCCCACTTCAGCGTCCTAGGTTTCCTGACGTGATGACTCTACCTTCTGTAGAGGAAGGAGGAAAAAAAAAAAAATAGGAAAACTGGAAGTGCATGAGTTCTACAAATGCATATTGGAGTCACATAATGAAAAAGCAGATTTTTTTTATTATGATGTTTCTCCATATTTGGCATTGCTGTAAATGGCTAACTAACATTTACTGCCAATTCCATACAAATGTGTGGTTTGGTAATACCAGAACAGCAAATTTAAATGAAAAATAAAAGTTAAACATTTCCACACGAGATTTTACAGTCTGACATTTCACTGTGTAGGTAAAAAGACATTTTTTTTCTTTTACTACAGATTATTCAGCATGAATAAAAAACTACAACTTTTATTTTTAAACAGGAGTCACTGGTTTTAATTTTTACACATTTTTAAAATTACTGTGATAAAAAATAATGAAAAAGCTTCTTAATAATGCCATACACAGTATAATATAGATTTGTCCCCATTATATAGCATTTGTTTAATATACAAAATAGAATATTGACACACTTAAATCTATATGTAGTTAAGCAAGTTATTGGAGGAGGGTATTTTCATACAGCCTTTCATCAGAAAATAGAATCCTTCTTTCAGGCATTTTCTAGAGAGAAGCTAATCCTTTCCTGAAAACCTGGTCACTAATCCCTGGGGGACCAGGCTGACTGATCATAGTCTGGAAAATGATGAAACTTGCATTCAAAGTGGTTAAAGCATCCTGCTTACACTCCTATTCTCCCATCCAACTCTCAAACCAGGCACATGAAAACACATTCATTTACTGCTACAGCCTTTAGGGCGATGGGCCAAGACTGAAATCTCACTGAGGGCTGCCATGGTTCTTGAATTTCGACAGATCAGAGTATAGTAATCTTGTTCATTCCACAGTGATGTGGTTTTAGGGTGTTTGACACGAAACGAAGATAAGGCTTATCAATAATAGTAAAATTATACAGAAGTAAAATCGGAATTGCCCCTCCCCTCCCACCCACCAGTTCTGAAATGAGGCTGGCTTTCTTTTGCATGCACATCCCGAGCTCTCTGATGCTAATTATCAAGCTCTTCACAGACCCTGGTCATGTCGGTCTTCCCACTGGTGTGTCAATTTCTTTTTCTCTCCAGGAGAAGGTAGATGCTCTTTTAGGTTCCCTTCTCCTAGTTTTAGACAGTTGGCTATATGTACCCCACAGGCTACTTGTAAGGTCTCCCACGGCAAGGCCTTAAAACACTGAGAAGGTCCTATTTTTCTACTGCTAATGAAAAACAGTTTTCAGGATCTGCTGTGGCCAGTTCTCACTGAAGTTAGTACAAACTTAGTCTGGGATGGCAAGATACCACATACACAGAAAATGAAGTTGCTTTCAAATAGCACCATATCTTTTCTCCCTTAAATTGTTAATTGTACTCAAAGGTAGTTAAGATAACCTTCTTCTTTCCCACTTACTCTAAAAGGGCACAACTTCTTTTTCCATTTAAGGTACAGCCTCCTACTTCCACGAATGTCAGTTGATTTTCTTTTCACAAAGTGTACATACTTTTTTTTCCACTGCGTTCCATTTTTTGAGAACCGAGATTGGGACTGAAATAAGATTAATGTGTGATGTGCTTTCTGGTTTTAACCATATAATATTCTATATTATATGAATAATTTACCTTTCATAAGCTCTTTTTGAAACTTAACACTGTCATTGATAATAATATCCAAGCGGTATTTCTTAGGCACCAAAAATTTCACATCCATCTGGGTTACATACCGTCTTAAAATACTCTGAGCTCAATTTAAACCATTACAAAAGGAACATTCCCTTTTAGAGAGCATTCAAAAAGCAAATGATTACACTTGTTTATTAAATAATTTCTCCAAATACTGAAAAATAACAAGTAACATTCAAAAAAGCATTCAAAGAAAACACAGACGTGTACTCATTCTGTTTGGAAATGAACTCTTGTAGGATAGAAAGGAATTAGTGTATTATTTGGCAACCTAGGAGATTCTGCACTATTTACATATTGCTGGTACCTCTACGCATATTATTGCCAAACTTCTGAGGCCTCTGTGTTGATGACACCGCTGGAGAGGCTGTCTGGGAAAGGAACCGTGCGATCACGTGGTGCTCGGACTAGCGCGGGCACCACCTTTCTGTCCCATTTGCTCGCTCGCACACCTGCCCGCCAGGGGCCAGGGGAGACTCGGCAAACCGAACCGGCACTGACCGACAGGCTCCCTGCTGGAATGAGAAGGGCGGTGGTTGCAGGAGGCAGAGGATCCGAATGGGACGGAGCCTCAGCCGCCTCTCCCGCACACAGGGCCGGTTTCCATCCCCCTCTTCCCCTAGAGCAAACCTGTTTGGTTTCTGAGACCACTGCTGCCTGTATGAATGCTCACCCACACTAGAAATCATATAGGTTATCCGTCGACATTTCTTTGACCCCTACAAAAAATATATAGCATGTCGTGATAAAACAATCTCATCTAAAAATCGTTCTTATTTTACACTATACAAGCTATTTTACAATCATTTTAATAAATTGCATGTAAAGCTGCAGTAGCCCTTCCCTTCCCAGATTAGTGAATACCAATATGATATATATCTGAAACTATAACTAAATATAAAAATATATTAGAAGTTTCGTATGTTTAATATTAGATTTTCAGTTTTCTATTACACAAATAATTTGGCCACTTTGAATAGAAATCAGCTTTCTTGTGGCTTAGTAAATAGAAGTTGAGTTTACAGAAAGTTGGTAAGGTGCACACAGAAAGGGCTACTACAGCTCCTACTTTGTTTAAAATGATCTTTCTCAACAGCGAGGAGGAGAAGTTCACAAGACTTGTGTTAAACTCTATGGCACACGGAGGGATGTGAGGCATGTGGAGTTGCAAGAACATGGAAGTCTGACAGACAGTTCTAAATCACAAAAGTCATTAGCTGAACTTTCCTGTACCGCCAGGAAAGGTAGACCAATTGGTGACGGACGGGAATGTGAAAATGGGTGTCTGGCTACTTTTTCCACGTTGGAGATTTATTTTGGGGGTGAAGTTTAGTGACAGGAAATACTTGGTCTGATTCCAATCTCTCAGTTGTGTCTCAGCTGGTTATTTGGAATCATCACTTTTAAGAAGGTATACAAACCACAACGAAAGGTCCTGAAAGACAGTTTACCGACTTTCTTGCCATCTAACCATTGCAGACACAGGCCATCAAGTACAAACAGGGCCTCTTGGTAGTTTTCGTGTTTGTTTGTTTTTAATTTGTCTTTTGCAACCATCATCCACGGTTTATGGAGGTCACTGGACTAGGTGCTCTACGCCAGTTAGGACGGTTAATTTGCACAACCTACATATAATTCTCCACTGAAGCAGATATATACAAAATATGAGCTTTTTTTTGACGACAATACTGGAGATAGGAGTCAATTTTTGTGGTCTTCTGATAGCTAAGTGCCATCAGGTTAGAAGCACCAACCCATTTTCACACAGATGATTAATGTTTAGAGTTTATTTTGGAAAGCTATGAACTAGCTGCCCATCTTAAACAGCTGTACAATAACTTGAATACAAAAATTACGTAAGAAAAAATGAGCAAGCGTAGTTCACTGGATAGAAAGGAAATTGTTAAAACCAGACAGTAATAGCTATAAAAGGCACAGCTTCCCTTTTCTGATAGACACTTGTAAACTTTTTTTCAGGTTTCCATGCATAAATCAAAAAATGCTATCCTAACTATACAGGGGAAAATACACCAACAAAAAGTCTAGGAAATTTTGTCCAGCCAACTGTGAAAAGTATGAGCAGAAAGTTTGTCACGCAGACTTCGGGCACTGGCGGTTTAGGCGCCGTCTTCTCTGGCAGGTGGGGGCTCCCCCACTGCGACCGCTGCTGATTCCCGGGACCCACCAACCATCACTCTCTACTTGGCCCACCACTGAACAGTGATGGCCAAGGGCCTCTGTTGCCAAGTCTTGGCCCCTCTATAAACCACATGTAGTGCGTATTTAAAACAAAACAGAACAAAACCAAGGACCAGACGAAAACAAAAGAGAAAAAATAAAACAGCAAAACTGCTACAGGACAAATTGATGGTTTGTACAACAAAAGCTATAAATTCAACTTTCTTTAAGGCAACCTTTCTTATTAAGGCAGTCACTTTTGATGAAACAGAAGTTTTTTGATATTTCCACTTGAAAATTTTGGTATCTGATTGGTGATGATTTCAGCTAACATCTCTGGGAATTCAATACTCATGGTCTTATTCAAAAATGTTTGGAAGCAAAAGTTAAGGAGATTTTCAACCACCTGCAAGAGAAAACAGATTAACGGTTATTCTTCAACACTACTAGCAAGATCTCCTGCTTGTTGGCCTCTACTTTTAAAAAACATATCTGACCTAGAGTATACCTGTCTTTGCTGGAATCCGCCAGATAAAGAAGAAGTTCAGCTGGATAAAGTGAGCCTTCAGGTTACCAAAGACATTTTGGGGTCTTTAAAACTGTGTCTAGAATCATACGGCCTTTAGCGCATCACCGTGACCCACACAGCACCGTGACATGTGAAGGACACATGCTGGTTTAATTGGTTAGTCATATAAAAGAGAATTTGACTTAAAAGAATAGTGCCATTCTGTACTGGTATCATGCTGTTCTATGCACGTGACTAGATGAAATATTTCATAACTGGCATGAGCAGAGATGTGTGCCAAAGTGAAGCTGTCACAACGTGAACTCAAACCATCACCCAAATCCACCAACAGAAAGAACAAAAACAAAAACAAACAACTGGCGTATAATTACATACACTAATCAGATGTCCCAGAAAATGTTTCGGATATCTGGATTTCAGTTTGACACTTACATCATGCATGGAGTCCAAGAGTTTTGTCAGTTGATAAAACCGCTGCCAGTTCTGACTGGAGTTTCCTTCCCTCTTGACAATGGCTTTTCCTAGCTCTTTGATGTAGGTCATTCTAATTTCATCAAATAGCTCTTGGCTCTTCAAACCTTCCTTAGGAACTAAAAGGTAAAGATGTTGTCACATAAAGAATTTTCTTATGTTAACTCTGCCATAGGTGCCAGCAGGGCCTTTTATGATTAATAGCACGCTTCTTGACCTGACATACATTGTATATACACTCTGAATGTATTCCATGTAGTTACAAGCATTTCACAGGATCATGAGAGTGCGGCCAAGAGAGGTTAGGGGATAATAGAAAATTGGAGGATTTAACCTGGAGTTATAAGCCTTACTGGGGAGCAGGTATCTGCCTTCCCTTATGCACTTAGAAAATATGTCACGGATGCTATAAAACCAGTTTTATATTACTCTTCAAAATATTACTAGTAGGAAGGACTGTGAACAGAAGGTTAATCATGCTTTCCATTAATCTTGTAGAGACAGACTTTTGTACACTGCTCAATTTCTCAAAGTGTGCAGCTAGGAACTCTGGTTCTGTGTGAATGGTTAGGGAAAAAAGGATTTGGTCAACATTGAAGCAAACCTAAAGGTTAATACAAAGTTAGGGAGATTTCTGGATTTCAGGATGTTTCGGAGCCAAAATTAAGCACTTTCTAGGGAGGGGGGGGTGTTGTTTCCCAAACTTAACTTAATTGTTGCCGGTATCTTAGAAAATGCTGGAATTCAGGAAGAGCAGTGGCTTTAGGAGCAAGAAGTTTTAATTTTTACTTGCCCTGTGGATTTGAGTATAACCTGCCTGAGCTGTGTTTCCTACTCGTTCTCACTGAACTGTTTAAAATTGGTTTACAAATTTAGATATAATTGACATATTAGTTTCAGGTAGTACAACATAATGATGAAATATTTGTATATATTGCAAAATGATCACAATAAATCTATAGTTAACATCCATCACCATATGTTACCATTGTTTTGGCTTGTGATGAAAACTTTTAAAATTTACTCTCTGCAACTTTCAGGTACATAATACAGTATGAATAACTATAACCACCATACTGTACATGAGATCCACATGACTTACTCATTTTATACCTGGCAGTTTGTACTTTTTAACCTCCTTTACCCATTTCTCCCACTCCCCACCCTCCCATCCCCCCACCTCTGGAGACCACTAGTCTGTTCTCTGTGTACGTGAGCTTGTCTTTGTTGGGTTTCCACACTCCACAGAGAAGTGAGATTACACATTTATTTGTACTTGTCTTTCTTGGTCTGACTAATGCCCTCTAGGTTGATCCATGTTGTTGCAAGTGGCAAGATTTCACTATCTTTAATGGTGGAATAATATCCCATTGAATATGTACACACCACGACTTCTTTATTCATCCATCCATAAATGGACACTTAGGTTGCTTCCACATCTTGGCTATTGTAAATAATTATGCAATGACTATGGGGCTACATACATTTTTTTATGTCGTGTTTTCATTTTCTGTGGACAAAAACCCAGAAGTGGAATTGCAGGGTAATGTACTAGTTCTATTTTTAATTTTCTGAGGAATCTCCATGCTTTTTTCCACAGTGGCTGCACCAGTTTGCACTCCTACCAGCCGTGCACAGAGTTGCCTCTTTTGCACATCCTTGTCAACACTTGTCTTTTTTTTATTATTACATGTTTTTTAATGTTTGTTTATTTTTGAGAGAGAGAGAGAAAGAGAAAGCATGAGCAAGGGAGGGGCAGAGAGAGGGAACCACAGAATCCGAAGCAGGTTCCAGTCTCTGAGCTGTCAGCACAGAGCTGGACGTGGGACTCGAACCCACGAACTGTGAGATCATGACCGGAGCTGAAGTTAGACGCTTTACCACCTGAGCCAACCAGGCACCCTTTATTTCCTGTCTTTTTGACAACAGACATTCTAACAAAGATGAGGTGATCTCTCATGTGGTTTTGATGTGCATTTCCCTGTTGATTCGTGATGACAAGCACCTTTTGATGTGCCTGTTGGCCAATTTGCAAGTATTTTCTGTCATTCTGTAGGTTGCTTTTTAATTTGATCATTTCCTTCTGTGCATAGTTTTATAGTTAGACATGCTGCCATTTTTATTTTTACTTTTCTTGCTTTTGCTTTTTGTGCCAGATTAAGAAAATCCCCGCCAAGACTGATGTCAGGCTGCTAACTGCTTATGTTTTCTTCTAGGATTTCTATGGTTTCAGGTCTTACGTTCAAGTCTTTGATTCATTTTGGGGTTAATTCCTTTGAATGGTGTAAGATAATGGTCCAGTTTTTTGCATATGTCTGTCCATTTTTCTCAGGGTTGTTTACTGAAGAGACTGTTCTTTCTCCATTATATGTTTTTTGGCTCCGTCATAAATTAATGCTCTCCTATCTCTCATTCATCTATGTGTCTCTTTTCTTGCCCATTCCATGTTGTTTACAGGACTACAGCTTTGTAATAGAGTTTTAAGCCAGGGAGTTTGATGCCTCCAGGTTTGTTCACCATTCTCTAGATTTCTTTGGTTATTCTGGGTCTTTTATAGTTCCGTACAGAATTTAGGCTTATTCTGTGAAAAATGCCATTGAAATTTTATTTATTTATTTTTTTAAATTTTTTTTTCAACGTTTTTTATTTATTTTTGGGACAGAGAGAGACAGAGCATGAACGGGGGAGGGGCAGAGAGAGAGGGAGACACAGAATCGGAAACAGGCTCCAGGCTCTGAGCCATCAGCCCAGAGCCTGACGCGGGGCTCGAACTCACGGACCGCGAGATCGTGACCTGGCTGAAGTCGGACGCTTAACCGACTGCGCCACCCAGGCGCCCCATAAATGCCATTGAAATTTTAACAGGGATTACAGTGAATCTGTAGATTGCTTTTGGTAATATGGAAATTCTAACAATATTCTTCCAATCCATGAGTATGGAGTATCTTTTATTTATGTCTTCTTTAATTTCTTTCACCAGTGTCTCACAGTTTTCAATGCACAGGTCTTTTGCCCCCTTGGATACATTTATTAATTTTTCTGCTAGCTCGTTACTGGTATCTAGAACTGCAACAGATTTTAAATAGTGATTTTGTATCTTGCAACTTTACTAAATTTGTTTATTAATTCTAACAGTCCTTTTGTGGAATCTTTAAGATTTTCTATATATAAAATCATGTCATCTGCAGTGAGTGTTTTATTTAGTCCTTTTAGATTTGGAAGCCTTTTATTTCTTGTCTAATTGCTCTGGCTAGAACCTCAATAGTGTGTTGAATAAAAGTGATGGTAGTGGATATCCTTGTGTTACTCCTGATCATGAAGGACAAGTTTGTAGCTTTTTCACTACTGACTATGACGTTAGCTGTGGATGTGTCATATATAGCCTTTATTTTGAGACATATTCCCTCTGTCCTAATTTTGTTTAAAAGTTTTTTTTCACAAATAGACATTGAATTTTGTCAGTGCTTTTTCTGCATCTGTTGAGATTATTATACGATTTTTTTACCTTTCTTTTGTTAATGTGCTATATCACTCTCCCTGGATTTTGATTAGGGTTAGGCCAAAGAACACATACGAAAATGTTCTGATTCTATAAAGCACTACTTGGTACTTCTAAGATGTCAGTATTACTGTGAAAACAAAGACTACTTAAACAGGAGTGGTAAGAGCCTACCATGTTAAAAATGGGCCTACGTGAATATATTACACATAACCTAGTTATTGCTAATTTTTTAAATATTAAAATTTAATATTTTCATTGATTGCTTATCTTTAGCTTTTTCCTGCATGTTACCCAAATTCTAAAAGTAATTGTGGGTGGAGCCCTATTCACTGCTTATGTTTAAAAGCATCTCATCCATCTCAAATTATCCCTAATTGTCTCTGTAGCTCCATCTTTTTGCTTTATGTGGTTGGGCCATATATTTAGAATTACTTTCCTGATAAAGAGTATCTTTACATAAAGAACTGTTTTTCTTTCTGCTTTAAAGTCTGTGCTGACAGCAATGTAGCTGCTACCAATTCCTTTTAGTTTAAGCAGTGGTCAGCAAACCATGACCAGCAGCCTGTGTTTGTAAATAAAGTTTTATTGGCACACAGCCCTGCCTTCTCTCCTTACATTGTTGATGACCCTGTTCATGCTGCAGGGAGCAGGGCTGATTAGCTATGACAGGGAGTGTAGGCAAAGCTGAAAACATTTACCATCTGACCCTGTCCTGCACAGCTTTGCCATCACCGGGTTACTCTATGCATAGGCTAGATGGCCTTATATTTCAGCCACTCAGTATCTTTATTCAGATACTCTCATGTAAACAGCATAACATTGGATTATTATTTTTTTTTAATCCAGCCTTGCATTTTTTTGTGTGTCTTTTCACCTTGGAGCCTTGTAGCTTTTATCCCCTCTTGATGTAATGAAATTGCTAATACATTTATTTGTACGATTTGTTACTTTCCCTTACCATGCTTTAGTTTATGCTCCCCCCTCCCCCCCTTTCTCATTCCATTTTTTTGTATTGCTTTTCCTTCCCATGTTTTCCTCAGCTGCTGCCACCCTGCGACTCAGGGCTTTGGTCCTTTGTGTAGTTTTTCCGTCCTTAGCCATCATTACTTAAATGTAAACACTCATTCTTATCAAACTCCCCTTCTTGTTGATATGTAATTATTGTGTCCTTTGGTTCTGTTTTTTAAACCCTCCAAATTGCTGTTATTTTATACAGTAAATGTTAGCTTAAATGTATCTACATGTTTTCCACTTTCTTTGTTCTTTTTTCCTTCTTAGAGATGGGATTACTTTTACTTATCCTAAGTATATCCTTTAATTACTTCACTCAGGATCTATGATGGCAAACTTTCCTTTAAAAAATAGATTATTGGTATATTTAGACTATTAGACTATTGAAATGTAAGGTGATGTTTGGATTAATAGCTACCCTGTTTGTAACTGTTTTCTACTCAGTGCACTTGTTCTTTTTTTCTTTCGTAATCTTCCCTTTTTTTTCTACTTTCTCCGGTTTTCACTGAGTATTTCATATGATTTTATATTCTTTCTTATCAATTAATACTCATTTTTAAAAGCTGTTTTCAGGGGCACCTGGGTGGCTCAGTCGGTGAAGTGTCTGACTCTGGATTTCGGCTCAGGTCCTGGTTCCTAAGTTTGAGCCCCGTGCCAGGCTCTGCGCTGACAGCACAGAGCCTGCTTGGGATTCTTTCTCTCCTTCTCTCTCTGCCCGTCCCTCACTCGTGCTGTCTGAAAATAATTAGAAAAAAAACAACAACCAAAAAACTTCTTTTCAGTGGTTGCCCTACCCTTCCCCCTATACATAGACGACCAATCTACATCTCCTTTATATCACACTATTGTACTCGATAGGGAGGGCAGGTACCTGCCAGCAGTATTCCTAGCCCCTCCCTCCCACTGGTTTGAACCCTGCTGCCATTCATTTCACCAGTACACCTTACACCCATCCCCTGCACGGCTGCTGTAATGACTCCACAGTTAAGTTACATCGGCAAAGAAGAAAAATGAAATCTTATCTTCGTTGCTTCCTTCTCTGATGCTCTTCTTTCCTTTATGGAGATCCAGGTTTCTGGACTGTGACATTTTCAATTCCTCTGAAGAACTGCCTTAAATGTTTTATGCAAGGCAGGTGTTCTAGTGACTCTGTTGGTTTTCGTTTGAGACTCGCTCTTTCACTCTCAATTTGGAAGGATAATTTCACTGGATACATAATTCTAGATTTTTATTTTTTTAAGCACTAAATATTTCACTCAACTCCCTTCCTGCTTGCATGGCTCCTCCGTGGGTAAGCTGCTTTTTTTCCTCCTCGGGCTTCTTTCAGGATTTCTTCTTGATTTGGTTTTCCGCATTTTGAGTAAAACATGCCTAGATGTAGATGTTGTGGTATTTATCTTTCTTGGAGTTTTGGAGTTTCCTGGGTGCATGTTTTGGTGTTTGTCATTAATTTTGGAAATTTCTCAGTCGTTATCACTTCATATATTTCTTCAATTCCTTTCTTTTACTTTGGATATCCCCATTACTTGTATGTTACACATGTTGTTATGGTCCCCCACAGTTCTTGAATACTCTGTTGCATGTTTTTTTTCACTCTTCTCTTTGCATTTGAGTTTGGGGGTTTGCCACTTCCGGTTTACTGATGAGCTAAATATTCCATTTCCATTACAGTAATTCTAATCTTTATAATATCTCCATAATATAATACTTTTGTTTCTTTTCTAGAGTTTCCACTTCTCTGCTTATAATACCCAGGTGTTCTCACATGTTGCTAACTTTTTCCATTAGAGCCCTTACCATATATTAATCATGGTTACCTTAAATTCTCTGATAATGACAACATCTGTGTCATGGCTGAGCTGGATCCAAAGCTTGACTCTTCAGACTATTTTCTCTTGCCTTTTAGCTTGCATACTTTTTTTTTTTTTTTTTTTCTGTTGTCAGAACTGAGGTAATTATGCTTTTAGCATGAGGTTTGATGTTCATCTGGCTAGGAGCTGGGCTGTGTTTCATGCTAGCCATAAGTGTTTAATGGAAACTAAACCTGTTCCCTTGCTTTTCCTCTCTTGTCTTTGGGTTTCCCTAAGAACTCCTTCTCAGATGGCTGTGTTCTGCAGTTCTAATCCAGTGGAGCCCTACTGATATGGTGGTAAGGTATTGGTGATGTGGGGTGTCTGATCCTTTTTGATTAAATCTGTTTTGTCCTGACCTTTAGAAGTGTTTCCGAACCACAACCTCCACCTTCTACTCCTGTTTCCCTTGCCAGAGATACAGGAAGGGAAAGGGGGCTGCCCTGACCTATTTGCCCTTTCCCTCAGATCAGGTAAAGTTCTTTTACAGAGGCTTCCCTCAGAGGGCAACAAACAGAGAGGATCTTTTCTCTGATCTTCACTGTGAAAACCTGGTGCGGCTTATGCAGGTAAACCCCCAAAAAGTGTGGGGAGGCAACCCCCTTAGTTTTTAATGCACAAGCTCTTCCTAGGTCTCCAGCAACTCATCAAAATTACAAGTATTCCTAACCAGGTACTGTGGCTCTAGAAGTTTCTTTTCCCAGTAAGCTGATCATGGCTGTGCTTCTCTGTATCTGTCTCTACAGATTTTGACATGGTCATTTGCCTTGTGACCTCAATTCATTGATGGCTCCAAGAAAAGTTAACTGATTTTTAGTTCAGCTTCTTACTATTGACAATGGGAATGGCAGTGTCCAAGCTGTTTACTTGTCAGAGATGAATGGAAGTCCACCTTCGTTTTTCAATATTTTTTCCTTAGCATTATGAAAAAAATCTGTCCATTCTCTTCACTCCTGCTACATGGTTATTAAGCTGCTTCTCCTTTGAGGGTTCTTTTTTTCATTAAAGCACTCTTTCAGCCCTCCTCCCTCAGTCATGCCTCTTGTTACTTATTTATGTACGTGATACACACATATACATATCTATGCATTTAAAAACTTGTATTCTGGCTAATTTCTTCTCTCTCCAAATGGGTCTGATCTGCTTTTAGAGGCATCCCTTATTTAAAAAATTTCACTTAGGTTTCCAACCCCTGTCTTTAAACTTATTAAATATGCCCTCTTAGTACAGCTGACTTCTTTGGGTTCCTGCCTGCACTTAGTTTTTCCTGCTTTTAGTCTAGCGTTTTCACTGGGAGGTTAGGGTACCTCTTCTGGTATTCTGATAGGCTAGAAGTCTGACTGTATCTTATGGTATCTATTTTATTCCTTGTAATTCTATTCCTTTTTTAAAAAAGAACCAGTGTGAGGCGCCTGGGTGGTTCAGTCGGTTTAGTGTCATTATCTCAAGGTTCATGGGATCAAGCCCTGTGTCAGGCTCTGGACTGACAGCATGGAACGTGCTTTGGATTCCTTCCCTCTGTTCCCTCCTCAGTTTGCACACTCTGTCAAAATAAACATTTTTTAAAAATTAAAAGAAAAAAAAGGACCAGTGATATGTACTAGTTTACTTTTTTGTATCCTCTGCAATGAAGAATCTGGTATGTATAAAACTTAAATCACCAGTGTTGACAAATAGGATTGCTTAGTGTTTGGTGCTGATCTGTACCTGGAATTATGATCAGAACTTCAACAGTTTATTGAAATAACGTCAAGCTCATTTCTTTAACACATATGCTGCATTAGGTAACGTCAAAAAGTCTCTAGCAAATGAGTTGTGGAAAATTCCTGTCTTGACTAAAATGTTAATGGATTTAAATATTAATAATATAAAAGAACTTTCTGTAGAACAAGGTAGTATGAAAGCATTAATGACAGAGGTGTCTTGGAAAAGCTGAAACAGATACAGTCACATGCAACATCCATCACTTCGAGTTACTTGGCAGCTTTGAAACCAGTATTACGGAAAGACTTTTTGAAACCCTGCAACTTTATTTGTATATGAAAGAAGGGTTCAATCATCAACTTAGTATTTTATAAACACTACCTTCATATGGGATTTTTATTGGTATTATACAATTTTAGCCTATTCCAACTATTCACACACCTTCTACTGGTTGTTGAAAATTCCACCATTTTACGAATCAGATACGCTGTATTTTTCACAAGCTTTCTAGGTTTACCAAGTAGTGCCTTTGCCAGTCAAAAGGAGTCTCACTCAAGTTGACATACCAGTAATTTATCTAAACTTTGAAGATGGTTTCGTAAACTCTTGCTGCTGTTATCCAGATAGAACACCTGTGTCCAACAGTCTGGCAACCGTGCTGCATCATGGGATCTTCTAACGGTAAGTGCAATGTACTTTTGTCTCAATTTCTTAGACACAGTAGCATTCCTTGGGTAACTAAGTTGACCAGGTTACAATAGAGCACAGAAACTAAAATCACTCTAGCTGGCTTTGTTTCTCCATGTTTCCCCTGGGGAAGGAGGTGTGTACACATTCCAGACCCACAGAGGCTCCTGCATGGCTCATGTACTTCTCTGTTTCCCAATGGTACTCAGCTGTCTTCCTAATCTTAGTATCACTGGCTGGGCCTTTATAAAATTTTACATTTATGAACAGGCTCAACTATTTGACCAGCAGGAAATAACCATGGACTTGGTGCTATGTACACAAACAAACCTTTGTTTCCATATTTCCTATTTTTGACATACTTAGAAGTGAATTTTAGACGCAAATACGTGTTCTACCAACCTGAAGAGAGAAGCAGTAAGGTTTTCATACAGAGATACTCTTCATAAGATACCTGAAGCCTGTGTAACTCAGAGGAAACAAACAGCATATGTTTACATTGTTCATACATGCAGGGTAGAGTCATTCTATGCCTGTGAAAGACAAATATCAGTGTTTGAGTTAGGAAAGAAATAGTGCTTGTTCCCCTGCCCAAAGGTAGACTTCTTTGTTTTATTTTGTAAAACTATGAACTTAAAAAGGAAAAGCTAACTGTTACTATTAATGCTAATTCCCTAGAGTTAAGAACCACAACAGCACCTAAAGAGACCGTGGAACAATCTATGTTTACACTGGACAAATTATTCTTCTGTTGTGCATGCCACTTACTAAGTGTTTAGAATTGATTCATGCAGAACTTTACCAGTTGCTCCTTTAATTCAATGTTTCTTTTAATCCAAAGTTTTATGGCAGCATTTGCATTCAGGCGAGTTACACAAGACAGTTTTAGGTCTTACCCATTCAAAATCAAAAAGTATTTTTTTTCACAGCATCACATCCTGAACACAGTTATGTGTGATTCTGTTTATAGTTTTGCAGAGGATCAGAAGTACACTAGAACTCAACTCTGGGATTTTTGAAGTTTCTTAACTTTTTTTGTTTTTTTTTAAAAAACTTACTTATTTTGAGAGAGACAATCTCAAGCAGGCTCTGCAGTATAGCTCCAACCCACAACCCTGAGATCATGACCTGAGCCGAAATCAAGAGTCAGACACCTGACTGACTGAACCACCCAGGCGTCCCTGAAGTTTCTTAACTACTTTAATGACACTAAGAGCCTGAAACTGTGCTTGGTTCATGGTTTTTACAATACCTCAAGATTTTTGTTTGTCTCTGACAGAGAGTGATCTTGGATTTAGATTAAAAAAAGGTCACTGTTTTTTTCTACTGAAGATACAGTTTGTTTCTTTATAGGATAAAATAACTCTGACAGGAACGGTATGCTGTGACAGTGATGACACAGGAGCTCACAGGACTCTTCAAATTTAAAATCCTCTCTTCCCAAAGAGGTACCTTCCCAATCTCCCAACAGGAATTAAGCATAAAATCCTTCCGGTAGGCTGTTAAAAACTATTTTTTACAACTGTAAGACCTAAAAACAACAGTGAGACTACCTGATAGCTACACAGGCAGATTTGGGGTGACAGTGTACCTTCAAATTGTGCCTGTCAGACGATGCACCAGGATGGAAACCAGTGGGCAGAGGGAACAGAGCAGCACAGACCCCAGAATGGGGAATAATAAGAACGCCCTCTACAAAACCACTCTTCCCGTCTGCTGTCTGTCCTCCAGCATGGTGGAACCCTGAGAAAAAGTCTGCAATTCCCACCTCGTGTAACAAATGCGTGCAGCACTCTCAGGTTATGCTGTGACTGCTTACCTCTAACTTTGAGTGCCCCCCAAATAAAAACCCTGAATTAATTTCCTAAAATAGAAGGAAAAGTTGGTGTTTCATATAAGTCTCAGTTCACAGTTTTAAGCCCAATACTATAAGTTCAATTTGGGAAGGGACGGTAAATAGCAAATGTTGCCAACATGATGTTTTTAAATAACTGTGGTTGGATTCCGAAATGTGCAGCCAGTACTCAGGGAGTTTTGGTGTCTGAGTTAACTCACACGATTTCATGTATTCATTTGCTAATTAAATTTCTGATCAAACAACCAAAACCCTGTTCAACTGGGATATAGGAGTTTGAACAGCCCTCTTGCTGGTAATTGAAGGTGACGTCCTTCTCTGACACAGATTCCTAGGAGTGTGGGTCTGTCCAGGTCTGATAGAGCCAGGGGAGGGGACATCTGGCCCCTTCTGGGAATACGAAGAGGCGGGTCACTGCATGTACATTCCCCATACCTCTTGTCCTGTTGCTTCTCAGTGTGAAGCCTTGTCCTTCCCCTTTAGGTTTAACTCACCTCTAATTACACTTCCTCCCAGAAGCCATTAGTCACTTTATCTGAAATAGACCCCTCCAGTATAAACTATCCCAATCTGAAATTATTTTATTTGGTAGTTACCTGTATGGAGGATATAAGCAATACAGGTCGGGAAAGCTTGTCTGTCTTGTTCTCAGCTACTCTGTCCCAGGCTTATTAGGAATGAGGAGTCAGTGGTGTTCCCTCTCACCCATCCTCCACCATGTTATCCTGTTTGAAAGCCTCCACTGGCCGCGGCTTCTCCTAGAATAACATCTAAACTCTGTTTCGTGGCCTACAAGCCTCTGTTCTAGACTCATGGTATTTCCAGCCTTTGCCCTCACTTCTTCTGTCTGCAGGGCCCCACCTTTCACACAGCTTGTGCTTCTGTACTGTGTCATGCCCACTCCCTGGACCGGTCTTCTATGGTCCCTAAATCTAAAGTAGCAGGTGCCTGTCACTGCTCCCTTTGCCCAGGCACACTTTTATACCATGGTTCTCTAAAGTAATTTTGGTTATCTATTTCATTTTCCCCATTGGAATGTTAGCAGGTGCCACATCTATTGTGCTCTCTATTACAGCTCAAGCTCCTAAAAGAGAGTCTGGCACTTGGTAAGGACTCCTATCTCTGAGAGAATACTGTGCTGGAAAATAAGTATCACTAATAGAGAAAGAACACCAACTTTAACTCAGGATTCATTTCAGCCAGGATTTCTAGACTCTAGGTTTTCTATGCACCTAGCTAGCCTGACAGCAGAAACGTGAAATCTCTGCTTTAGAGATTTCTGTCACAACGCCCAAGAATATCTTCAAAACTACCTGGAGCTAGTGTCATCCTGTCTCCTCTAAAACACTTAAAATAAAATAATGTGAGCTTACCACATTGTAAGGCAGGCTCTCCCACTGAGTACTGCTCAAATAGATGTTTTTCTTGAGCTCCTACCCATTATTTCTGTGCCTGGCACACCCATAAGGCAAAACAGTATGTCTGTAGGCTGCCCTCCTCCATACCCTCCCTGTTCACTGACCAATGTCAATTTCCATTCTCCTTGCCCTCCTGGACATATTTAAAGTTGTCACTCCTAATTTTAATATGGCATCCAGTTCTTAACACAAACTGCTTACGATGGGTTGACTCATAGAGGGTGCAATGGGATTATTCTAATAACAGGGTTTAAGGTTTACATTGATTCGTCTGACCCCTGGTCAAAAGCACCCAGAGCTCACAATTAAAGAAATCTTCATTTCTTACTCTGCTCTGACCATAGGTATGTGTGGGAGAACTCCCTGTTTTCATTCTCATAAAAGAGAGAAGCCGTAGGCAAAAAATTATACTACAAGGTGGACAGTGATAAGAGCTAGGGATATACAGCACAGAGGTCTTATAAGGTGCTAAGAACATCATGAGTTAAGGGTATGCTTGAGGAATAGGTCATCTGAGTGGGGATGCCATGTCTATGAAACAGAACAGTGAGAGAAAAGAAGCCAGGTTCTGGAAAGCCAGTAACCATGCTGAACATACATGGCGTGGGCAGGGAGGACATCTGGGTGTTGCGGAAGTATGTGATGTGATCAAACTGTACTGTAGGAAGAAAAAAGTCAGAACATGATGGAGGGCACATCAGAGGCAGAAAACTAGTCAGGAAAAACTGCAATGAGGTCCACAGAACAGACACCCGAAATATTTCACAGATAGAAGCATAGGCCTAGAAAAGCATAGGTGGCTGATTTATCAAATCCTACAAGTCATAAACATGGAGTAGGCCTTGCCCTGGGAAGGGTTTGTACCTCCCACCTCCTCGGCCAAGATGTCCTCATCTATAGTCGTCCCTATTGAATGTGAGATCAACTGACCCCAGAGATGCTCACTGTATTAAAAAGTACCCTTACATGTGTCCTGCCCCATGTACATCTGGTCTGCCAAAATTTACTGATAAACCACTCTCTTTCAAGTTTGCCCTGTTCTAAGAAACCTGGTAGAATGGATTCAGTTCTCAATGATCATGATAGCAATCCATCAGGAAAACATCAGCGGGATAAAACAAAAAACAAAAAACAAAAAACAGACAGACTCCCAAATAACTTACTCATTAATAACCAGATCAGGAGCAAAACACAGCATGTTCGCACTTGATTGTCTATATGATCTCCACCCCAGGGCAAATGCCATGAGGAACATCCATGAATATTGCAGTAGGGTCATTTGGTCATCCAGGTGTAAGTTCCTGAATCCTGAATTAAGAGAAGTAAAGGTTATGAGGAAACACTCGGTGCTGAAGATCATCTCTTTGGGAACTGCCACAGACCAGAACCCCTAAGAGACAGAGGAAATGAAGTAACACCAAGGGGGCACAGTTCTCCTTTGTCATCCAACATGTCAAGACCAAAGCCTTTGGTGCTTTTTAACAGCATCCGGTACAATGTAACTTACTGTCACTTTTTCCCTATTTAAACAATATGAACTAAATAGTAAAACAAAAATCCCAGAGTCCTGACTTGGTACATTACACAGTCAGTGAATTTAATTTAATTTTTTTTTTTTAATTTTTTTTTTCTCAACGTTTTTTATTTATTTTTGGGACAGAGAGAGACAGAGCATGAACGGGAGAGGGGCAGAGAGAGAGGGAGACACAGAATCGGAAACAGGCTCCAGGCTCCGAGCCATCAGCCCAGAGCCTGACGCGGGGCTCGAACTCACGGACCGCGAGATCGTGACCTGGCTGAAGTCGGACGCTTAACCGACTGCGCCACCCAGGCGCCCCTAATGAATTTAATTTTAAAAATTCCCCCTGACAGTAACACCTCTTTCCCTCTTGACAGAGTAGAGATGACAGAGGTCAGGTGACTTCATTCTTGTCCTGTCTCTTTTCTGTGTGAACATAAGCTTATTGATTCTCCTTTAGCTGTAAAGTCTGGGCTGACACTAATGTTGACCTCTTATGTCCCATCTACATCAAGTTCCCATAGGGGGACTTTTATCTCATATGATCCTAAAAATGAGACTAACGAAGATTTACATTCAACATGTATCACGTTACATAGTTAAGAGTTAAAAATCATTCTACTTTACCTTGAGAAAGGGTCACGACACCATGTTTTTACAGATTTTACAAATAACCTGATTTTTTAAAGTGACACACAGAAGGAAAACCAACTGAGTTCTTACAAGTACACATTTCCCCCCCCACTAGACTTGGGTGTAAAAGGAATTTCTGAGTAAATCCTGTGCCCCTAGTTCTGATATTACACCATCCTGCTTGAAAATGCTCTCAGCAACAGTGTGAAGAAGCTGGGAGGAACAGACAAGTTTTATTATAAACTCTCCACTCCCAGCTTTTCCAGCCTCTCCCCTTGTTAGGCCCCAGAATGAGGAAGAGAAAGCAGGACGCACAGTGGGAGCTGGCTGACAAACAGCCGGAGCGCTGCGTCTGTTTAAGACGATGCAAAGCTTTATACCTTAGCTGTGTCCTCCCCTGCATCTTACCTGGTATCGCCTTGGCCCATTTCACTGCTGCAATCACTTGCCTCCCGCCTAACATGTTGAGTGTGGTCATGATCCGCCAAGTCGAATCTGGCATCGAGCTATCATACCCTGCGTATAACACCTCAGGTTCGATGACCTCCAGCAGGGACACCAGGGTAGGGGTGAGCTGTGGTAATGTTGCAGGAACTACCGTTTTGTTAGCAGGGTTTTCAGAAGTTTCTTGGGACACTCCTGGGGTGGCCTGCTGAATTCCTTTTATCTTTTTCTTTGTTTTTCGAGCTGTGGGTGTTTAAAAAATATATACACAGAGTGTTACTGGGAAGGTCTGGGTGACAGAGTTTATTCAAGAAGTATTTTAATTTCTGAAACTATTCAGCAATTATAAAGTGAAATAGAAGAGGAAAAAGCAGAGTCAAGAGGAACCCATTTGTATATGAAGCCACGTCATACCGGATACAAAATTAAGTGTCTTTTGGGGTGCCTGGGTGGCTCAGTCGGTTGAGCATCTGACTTCGGCTCAGGTCATGATCTCGCAGTTTGTGAGTTTGAGTCCCACGTCTGGCTCTGTGCTGACAGCTCGGAGCCTGAAACGGATTCTGTGCCTCCCTCTCTCTGCCCCTCCCCCACTCACACTCTGTGTCTCCCCCTCTCTCTCAAAAATAAACGTTAAAAAAATTAAAAATTGGGGCGCGTGGGTGGTTCAGTTGGTTGAGTGTCCGACTTTGGTTCAGGTCATGATCTCCCAGCTTGTGAGTTCGAGCCCTGCACCAGGCTCTGTGCTGACAGCTCAGAGCCTGGAGCTTGCTTTGGATTCTGTGTCTCCCTCTCTCTGCACCTAACCCACTCGCATTCTGTCTCTCTCTCAAAAATAAATAAACATCATAATTAAGTGTCTTTCAATGTTATGTGAAAACAATCTAAACAAATCACTTATACAGATTCTTATATGAATTAATTTCTCACTCTCACTCCTAAGTGGAAATTCTCATCAGTTTAATAAGGCAATACTTTTACTAGCAGTTGAAAGAAAGATCCTAAGTTCCTAACAGCAGACTAGAAGCTGTGGCTAAGGGTTCATCTACATGATGGCATATATAATGAAGAGAGGCATACTAAAACCTAGCAAAAATTCCCCTTCTTCTCAAGATAGTATTAAGACGACACTGCAGATCATATGCTAGAAGCACTATTAATTTCAATAGCAGAAAAGTCCAGTTTTTACATTTACATGATGGATACTGCTTAGGTCTAAAAACATCTGGGAGATGAAGAAAAGAACTTTATATTTCTTTACATACATTATCGGGGGGGATTTACCTTTTGTAAGAGATTTATATTGATGACCTGATAAACCTAAAGCATCTACTTTCATATCATATGCAAAGTATATACAAAGTAAAGCTATCTTTCCATCTTTGACTTAGTCTGGAATAGTGTAATCAAATTACAACATGGACTCCATAGATTATTTAGTAAACATATACACACTCTGAAACTTACATGTTGTATGAAATTACGTGTTTTAGTAACAAATAAGAATTTCCTTTTTGGTGCACCTACTGCTGAAGGGAATGCAGTATTGTTCAAAAGGAAGGTCTCAGAGATCCAAGGAAGGGCAATGAATATAATTCATATGAAAGAAGAAATGTACCTGCCTCACTTATCAGGGATACAAAACATTTTTGCTCAGAGAAAAGTAAATACTAATCACCTTTTGAAATAATTAGATTCTTTGCCCTTAAATTGACAGAATGGTCTCATTGTGCATTGTGTTGAATATGCTAGTGAGAAATTAGAAATTTTTATGTCACATCTCAAAACAGAGAAGGGATTGGGACAGGTCCATTCTTATTTTACCACGCTCTGTTGAAACACACTATGGTGTAGTAGTAAACAGCATAAATTTGAAACAATCATGGCTGAGTTTAAACCCTGGCTCTGCCATGCAGTAGCTGGGATCTCAGTTACTCCCTGGGCCTTAGCTTTCCTCTTCTACAAAATGAGGGTAATACTGGTACCTTGCTCTGAGGGTGGTTGAGAATTAAATCAGTTAAGACAAGTACAATGCTTAGAACAGGTGGTGGCACACACCAAGTGCTACGGAAGGACTATCATTACCTCACCTGGTGGCAGAATATGGCTTTAGAGTATTTTCAATGTAGACAGTAAAAGTACACAGGGGAGCAGTACAGTTTAAAAAAAAGCAAGTGCTACAATACATAAGGAAACACGTGAAACAACCAAAGGTTTAGGAAACCCACACTTCAAAATCCTGGCAAGTACTCCATTGAGAAGATAATGACAGAGAACATCCTTTCCCAAATCAACACACTGAAACAATAAGCTGAAGACCTCAATCAACCATGGCTCAGAACCTACACTCCAGAGAACAGGAGAAAGGACAGTGACAAACTGGTGGATTTTTAAAAATCTTCTGTGCTCAGTTGATAATTTCTTACTGTTTAGCTATTGCCCGAAATGAGAGAACTAAGGCTTTTGAATAAAGCTCAAAATACTGACTAGAGCAAGAATGCGTGCTGATATGTTTTCATAGAACTTTAGCAAGAAGTTGTTAATTGAATTAGTTAAGCAACCACTATTTTCAAGCACTTTGCTAAGATTTCTACTCTATATAAAGTTTGACTCCTTGGAATATATAGATTATCAGTCAATTTCTGATCTCTACAGAAGTGTTCAGAAGTCTGTGACAGTTGAAAACTTAGCTTAAGTTTTAAGTTTGGGAACATGTGGGTGGCTCAGCTGGTGAAGCATCCAAACTCTTGATTTTTGCTCACATCATGAATTAAGCCCCACGCTAAGTGTAGAGCCTGCTTAAGATTTTCTCACATGCGCTCTCTCAAAAAAAAAAAAAAAAAAAAAAAGTATGAAATCTGATAATGTCACAAACCTCCTTGCCTGTTAAGTTCCACCTGACTCTTCATACCAAAAATAAAACTAGGGGCGCCTGGGTGGCTCAGTTGAGCATCTGACTCTTGGTTTTGGCTCAGGTCATGATCTCAGGGTTAGTGGGATCGAGCCCCATGTGGGGCTCTGCACAGGCTCTGTGGAGCCTGCTTGGGATTCCCTGTCCCTCTCTGTCTACCCCTTTCCCTGGTCACACTATCTTTCAAAATGGATAAGCTTAAAAAAAAAAAAGACAACTATAATTTGGAATGATTATGATATACTTTAAAATGAAGTTAAGAAAACATTAAGGATTACTCTTAAAAAACTTATCTGTACTCAAATGCCAGGCACTTTAAGCACTGAAGAAGGCTGCTTTATAGCAAAACTTGAGAATTACTTGGTATAGGAGCAAGAGTACCAAAATACACCACTTCTGGTATTAAGTTACATTTACGAATTTCATCTTTTTTGCTATTGAAGTACTATGAAAAAGTGAAGATGATGCTGTGTATGTGAGTTGAGGAATTAAGACTCTTCATAGCCATACCCATTAATCTACTTCATATTTAAAAACAGGTGCACACATGGCTTGTGCAGATCGTGCCAACGGTCAGTCCCTCTTTTACCAAAAGAGCCACACACTTGCTGTTCTCCCTCCAACATCACAGTGTGTTATTTGGATTACTTCTACAGTCATTCAATCGGTCTCTCTGAGATCAGTCTTTCTAAAAGGTGAATCTGATTTTGTCCCACTTTGGTTTTTACATAACTCCTTCTAAATCAGCTTTTCTAGATTGAATCTTGCTTCTTCCAAGGAACTGTTCTCAGCTTTCCAGGACAGGCGGAGGTGACCCTCCTCTTGCTCCTGCTCCAGTTCCTTCTGTAGTGTGTCACACCATTTTGTGATGGGCTCTGCAACCTAAGTCGACAGTGACTCCTTAAAACAGGCACCACTTTATTTGACTGATGTGCACCGCCTGCCTCCTTGGCAGGTTTGAGCAGGAAAGTGCTACTGTCACAGCAAATACGAAGCACATGTGTGATTCCGGCACCACCACTACCTTCATGGAGTTTGCCCTGTCAACTAAAGGAGAATTCCAAATGTTTTTCAAAGGGAAGTTTTCAAATGGGGAGACCAATGTTAATCATACAACTTTATATAAACAGGGCTATGAAACTCAAACTTAGAACTAGCTTCAGGTTTCTTCTTTACCTGAAAAGCAAAACAAACAAAACCCATCCAATACCTCCTTGAGGAGTTTCCCCCAGCCCAGGAAGATTTATCATCTACCTGCATCTGTCTAGCTATAGAGCCGAGTAAAAGGTAAATGATACAAAACGCACATGTAAGTACATCTGACAGAGAAACATTTTCAACTCTAGGGAACAGTTTTGAGGCCGAAGAAAGGGAGGAGAGAAAGCTGTAAGTAATGTTGCTTCACGTGTTTAAGTTCCATTTTTTTTACCTAATTTACTTGCTCAGTGGACAGTCTGGCTATAATGAATTCCGTGTGTGTAGTACGAGCTGGTGAAAAAACTCAAGTGGAATATGAAATATTCACAAAAATCCTACTCAATAAAGCAGTAATATAAAATGATGTTAGCCAAGCACATATATATTGCAACGACTAAATTATTACTTTTGCTCACTTATATCGTGAAAAGGAAAATGACGAATTTTTATATGATGCAGAGACATTTCCTTTCAGGCGTTTACATTACCTTCCAGGTTCATTCCAGCCTGGAGACATTTTCGATAGCGGCATGCTGGACAGTTTTTTCTTCGAATCTTATCAATGATACAATCATTTCTTCCAGCACAAAGATAATTGTGCTGTCCTAGACAGAAAACAAAGGCACTGTTAAAATTTCCCAGGTTATAAGGGATCTTTTTATGACGAGACTCATTGCCCTTTTGTTTTGGGCTGACCACGGGCAGGGACCACAGGCAGTGATGAAGAAAGATGTACTTGCTTCCACTCCCATTACAGAGTTGTGAGGTCACCTTAAAAATGTCTCTTTCTTATTCCGCTCAACAAATAAACATAGTTCATGAAAAATACTGCAGTACCCATACAGAAAAGTGCACAGATTGTTAAGTGTAGCATCTCCTATGTTTTCACAAACTGAACACTGCCATGTAATCGGCTCTCTGGTCAAGAAGAACAGTACTCCACCAGTAGTCTTCTAGGTCCTTTCCAGTTACTACCCTCCTCCAAGGTAACACTGTTCTGCATTACAGGAGAAACTGTTTAAAGTACAGTTTGACAGAGAGGATGTCTGAAGTCACTATTTCATTATGACTTCTGACTTAATGCTAAGGAAGGTTAAACAAAGAGGAAACTGCTTTCAAAATACTCAAAGAACCCCACACGGAAAATGACTTTCCCTCAACATTTTGCCACCATATGCAAATGGAGCGTGCTCCCCCTTCAAGTCTAAGTGACAGGGAACAAACTTAATATTGAATGTTAAGATTGGCAACAACTAGTTAGGGAAATCACACACCTGGCAAACTACCGTATATAGATCTTACAGATATTTGTTCATATGTCACATGCACTGTAGAATGTAAGTGTTTAAATCCACCACCGACTCCAAATATTAGACTGTCACTGTCTATACAGTCTTCTGGCACCTAGTATTTAATAATGTGTGGTAAGAGGTACAAAGTGCAGTTTTCACCTAGCAAAAAAAATTAAAATGGAAAGACTGATACCCTTACCCACCCCAAAAAGTGCTTTCTTGTAGTTTTCTTTTAATCTGGCTATTGAGTGTCAAAGAAAATATCTCAGGATCTGCTGGCCTGGCAAAAACTGAAAAGATCCTCCTGCACAACACCATTGTGGCTATGCACAGGACCACAACAGGGCATTTCTCTTCTCAAAAAGAAATCGCATTCAGAGACAAGAGAAAAATCATCATCAGCTCACTAGGTTGAATATATCTTGTTCTGATTTCTGGGAAAAGATCCCTTCTGCACAGGACTGCCTACTACTTGGATGGAAACAAACCGTATTCCCTTCTTCATAAGAAGATAAATCACAGTGCTATGAGGCATGCATTTTGAGTAGATGGTTAACTATATCAGTTTCAGTTCTTTGTGAGGAGTAGGCCACCGGGCTGACCGATGGCCTACAGTTGAGCTTTGTTCCAGAGCTGCTCCGTTCTCCAATGCCCAATGTCTTATACCAGCTGTTACCGCCCCCGGAATCCCAGCTCTACCACTTAAACTCTCAGCCTCAGTTTCCTTGATCAAATAGGATCAGAACAGCATTTAAGAGCTCACAGAGCCCTTAATACAATGGTATGATGTACATAAAACATAATGCTTGGTCTATGGGACATTAAAGGTAATGGATGTCTATCATCATTATGACCCACCAACAAAGATTACATGTACTTTTGTGTACAGGGGATATAAGTAAAAGGGACTTGGTGGAAGGGGGGACATCACTGAACTAGTATACATGAAAAGACATGAAGCTACCCAAAGTTTTCTTCTGTATGTAGAGAAGTGACTCCCAGAATACAGACTTAAAAAAAACTCAAGATATCTATCCTTGATCTGGGTTGTATGGATAAAACTTCTTAAAAATTGTTGAAATGTTCAGGTATTTATCCTATGCCAATTTGGGGGGGGGGTAACCTAGTATTTCCAGCAGGTGCCAAAAATGGACTGCTAAGTATGATACAGACCTTAGAAACTACATCTCTGTAATGAAAACATCTCCATCCTGTGTAGAGAGGAAAAGTAGAACTGCTCCGAGTTAGGTTGTCAAAGGATTACAGAATTTTAGAGCTGGAAGGGACGTTGGAGAAAATGAAAGTCCAAATATAGGATTTACTTAACATAGTCCACAGTTAAACCTTCCCCTACTAATTATGTAATTGAGCCACCATACTTAACTGAAATACTTAAACGCTAAATAAACATTTTGAAACGGGACAGCTCATATTCTATGAAATTTCTACCTAAAAACAAGCATAAGAATTTAATTCTAAAGCAGGGGGTAAGCCCTGAGGGCATATGGCTAGGTTTAGCTTTTTTTCTTGTTTTTTTTTTTTTTTTACTTTTCTTTTTTACTTTTTAAAGGGTATTGAAAGCATTCAAAGTAAGCTTGCACTCTCTAACCTTCCTTGACCCAAATGTCTTCTATTTGCCAGAAGGACACATACTTGGTCCGTATAGGCATTTACATTTATAGTCCTGTTTTAAAGAGTTTTTCATTCTCCTCCATTTTAATTAAAATATTTTTTAAAATACCCTTTTTTTTTTCTTCTAAGGTTCCACAGTCTCTGAATTTCACTTGCAGAAATTAATTTGCCAGTATTATTGTATATTGGATTACCTCTATCACTGCATTTATACCATGGAGATAACTCAGGACTTAAAGTGCTGAGACAGGGGCACCTGGGTGGCTCAGTCATTTAAGCATGTGACTTCGGCTCAGGTCATGATCTTGCAGTTCACGGGATTGAGCCCCACGTCTGGCTCTGTGCTGACAGCTCGGAACCTGGAGTCTGCTTCAGCTTCTGGGTCTCCCCCTCTCTCTACCCCTCCCTTGCTCCCATTCTGTCTCTCTCTCTCTCTCCTCCTCTCAGAAATAAACAAAAACATTTAAAATAAAGTGCTGAAGTAAAGTGCAGACAAGAAAAAGCTTCATTCTCTTGGGTCCGTGGTGAATAAGGTCTACTTTGTTAGAGGCAGTAGAATACGCAGGGGTGGGCTTTCCTTAGCACTACTCAATAGTTGGGGGCTCCTACCTGGTCAAAGCCTGCCTCCCTGTGCTCCATGTGGGGTAACAGGAAGAGTTTTATAGTTTGCTCATGGATTAAAAAGTAATCCAAACAAAAGAAAATGACTCATCTAACTCTTAAGGATATGCAAACAGAACTTGAGGCAAATAATAATAATCTTTCTCATACTGTGGATGGATAATTACACTTCTTTAAAAATTAACATACTCAGAGCTTTAGGTAATCCATTCATGTGACACCACCTTCAAACAGCTTTATAAATAACTAAAGTACATGATTTTTTCCCAAGAGGATTTTAGAGTAATTTCCAATACTAATTTGCTATGGAATGAATTTCTCTTTAAGGAGTTGATGTGACTGCCCTTGTCAGCAGACTGAATCTATAACCAGGGTACAGTTTTTATTAGTATTCATATGATGAAATCAGCTTCTCTACATTACCTTCTTTCTCTATCTCCTCAGGCTGTTTATCACTTGCTTCTTACTACCACCTCTTTCCTGGAAACTTTGAACTCCTCTCTCACTTCAAGCAGACCGTGACCACCCAGAGGGTGGGGACCAGGTCTTATGTGGACTTGATACCACTTAGCACAGTGCCTGACTCAACAGGAAGAGAAACCCACCCAGACTTTCCCCTCATAGTTCTTACTGTCCCTCATTTTTTGTCAGACTGGAATAGTCAGTGGTTTTAAAACCAACTACTTCATGGGAGTTAAAGCCCATGATTCTCATACAATGAACGTTAGGTTTGGGCAGTAATGTAACACCACCATTTCCCATGACAGCACTTTCTTACTGTTACCTTCTGTTATCTGACCAAACTCCCTCTCCTTAATTTATACTTTTCTATTTTATTCTAGTTCTGTTTGTGTTGTTGTTTTATTCAAGTTAGTTAACATACAGTGTAGTCCTGGATTCAGGAGTAGAACCCAGTGATTCATCACTTACGTGTAACACCCGGTACTCATCTCAGCAAGTGTCCTCCTTAATGCCCATCACCCATTTAGCCCATCCCCCCACCCACCTTCCCTCCTGCAACCCTCAGTTGGTTCTCTGTATTTAAGAGTCTCTTATGCTTTTTGTGTGGCTTTTTAAAATCTCTCCATTTAGAAGGCCTACGAGCCAACCCCCCGCACCTGACTTTACTGACTTCCAGCCTTAATGGGGTTCGCATATACCAGAAACTTCACAATCCACCTTGAGAGATAAGAACCAAGTAGAGGAAAAACAAAACTCTTCAAAACACACACTACCTTCCACTGCTCTTTTGAAGAATACTTTACAGCTTCCACAAGTCAAGACCCCGTAGTGACACCCCGAAGCTTCATCAGAGCACACAAGGCAGAGTTTGGGAGGTGGTCCCGTTGCCGCTGCAGAGCTGGATGGAGGAGAGCTTACATCTGGTCTCATTCCAGGGCTGAAGGAGGAGAGAAAGCAGTGTCAGGATCCACTGTCATGACCTTCAAAGAAACATCGAACTACAGCTCTCTTACCTCCTCACTCCCTAGGGAGCATGTTCACACTGAACTCTGGCTTCAAGTACTAGCAAGCATTACAACAGTCTATTCAAATATTTTCAAATCATGTTTTAATCTTCTTTTAGACAAAATTAAGAGTGAGGTAACTTTTAAAAAAAATTTTAAATATTTATTTTTGCGGGGCGGGGGGGAGAGAGAGAGAGAGAAGCAGAGTGCGAGTGGGGGAGGGGCAGAGAGAGAAGGAGACACAGAATCCAAAGCAGGCTCTGAGCTGTCAGCACAGAGCCCGATGCGGGGCTTGAACCCACGAACCGTGACATCATGACCTGAGTAGAAGTCAGACGCTTAACTGACTGAGCCACCCAGGCACCCCAAGAGTGAGGGAATTTCCTTTTAAGCATTCCCTAAAAAGAGTGATGAATACATGCTTCACTTTGAAACTGTCATCTGTAGTTGTGTAGCATTTGTTTACATTCATGATCACCTTTATAAAGGGGTCGCGTCCATATCATTCACCATTTGTAAGTGAACCATTGACGAGTTTCGCTAAACGGATAGTAGTGCAACTACCACCATGATCCAGAGATAGTATATACATCTGTCACCTCAAGAAGATGCGTCCTGCCCCTTTAATTGTTTGGGACATCAAGTTAATTTTTGTCATTTTAAGACCTTGTACAGGCCTCTCTCTAAACTCAGTGTCTAAATTCAGTCAATCCATGTCCTCCGCTAGAGTCAAAACTTCATACAGTATTCGAGTTTGGGCCTACATCTCTCAATCCCAATGCTATCAGGTTTCTCATTATGGCCTACAAAGACTGATGCGAAACATTACTGTCTGTCACCTTCCTGTGTGGCTCACAGCAAGAACGGAAAGGGCAGTGGGCTTTCAACAGGAAAGAGCATTCTGTCCTCTGCACTGAGGCCGGGTGTGGCCTCAAGAAAAGGACAGGAATCTGCTTCTTCTACCCCATCTCGTGGTTCATTTTGCAGACTTCTCACCACAGTGAGTGCTGTTGTTGTGTCTCTAAAGATACTCTAGGCCCTATTTGTTTTGAAACCTTTCAGCAAGCCCAAAAGCTCCCCTAAATCCTGTCCTCGGATGAAGCTACTGCACCTTGCCAGTCTTCCGTTCGAGAGGCTTTGTCAGGTGGACGGTGTTGCCATCACCCCAGTTCTGGGAATAGGCCTCAGGGTTTTACATGTTTTCTGAGCATGGCCACAAAGTTCTGGATGTTTCCGTATCACAAGGTGTTGGTTCCCTGCTAGGTGGGGGACAGCGGACGATGGGAGAGGACAGACTGAAATGACTGTGCTGTAGGTCTGGCGTGAGCCACCCGTGATGAATGGAAGCTTGTGACTAACGCGGAGGAGCTGCTGTAGGCCGTATTTTTACAGAAAGGTAGGAAGGACTTGGCGTGAGTGAACAGAGCGATGTGTCAGGGAAGCAAAAACTTCCTTGGCTTGTGGCCTGAAGATGCGCCTATTCCTGCTCAGCCCATCTCTGTCATCTGACATCTATTTTTAGGGACCAACCAGTTGTTTATGGAAAATGAGTATAATATTTAAAGATCTGAAAGGTTACTTCTGAAATGCTTCCTCAACCACTTAAATATATATATATATATATGTATATATATATATATATATATATATATATAATACACACAAAAATATAGACATATGTAAGTGTTTAAAAATTTTTTAAAATGGTACTTTGTAGTAAAGGCATACCTCACTGATACTACAGGTTTGGTTCCAGACCACAGACAGCAATAAAGTGCATATCGCAATAAAGCAAGTCAAATGACTTTTTTGGTTTCCCAGTGCACATAAAAGTTATATTCACACTGCTTTGCAGTCTGTTAAAGTCTGTAAGAGCTTTATATTTAAAAAAGAATGTGTATACCTTAATCTAAAAATACTCCATCTGTGTTTTCAGCGAGTCAAAAATCACAGATCACGTGAACAATAATGAAAAAATTTGAAATACCAAGAGAATTACCAAAATGTGACACAGACACACACATAATATGCAGATGCTGTTAGAAAAATGGTGCTGACAGGCTTGCTTGAATTAGGGTTGGCACAAACCTTCAGTTGGTAAAAAACGCAAAGTGCAATAAAGGAAAGCACCATAAAACTAGGTGTGCCTGGACTTTGTAGCTGTGAAAACACTTTCGTGAGTAAAATCTCGTCTAGCTGCTCACCAGCCCCGTGACAGGATGGTATCACCTCCAGATGAGGCCAACGCAGTAAGAGGAGGGTGATCGGGGGGCGGGGGGGGGGGGGGTCTATTTGCAGTCAAACTGACGTGCTTCAGATCCCTGCTCTCCCCATGGAAAGTCTGTGTGACCCTGGGTTGCTATCTACCACTTTGAGCCTCAGTTTCCTCATGAGTGGGAAGGACTTCATCTGTGTGTGTGCTGTGGTTCCTCCTTTCCTGTTTCAGAAAAACTAGAGATTTTATGAGACAGCATTATGTAAGTAGAAAGTTAGTATTCAGTCTGAAGCCCAGGATGGTAATCACGAATTCTAGCTTATAAATGAGAGCATTGGCAAAACGCATTCAGGCCGCTCAACCATGAGCTACAGATGGCAACAGGGAAAGCTAGGGACCAATGGACGGATACAAGTGTAGCTAAGCATCTGTAATTTAAGTCACCCTTTTGAAATCCCTTCAGTCATTCCAGGCTCCATCAGATAAGAATGGAGGACGTGGAAAACTGCCAAGCATACCACAGACATCGGTGGGAAAAAAATCCATTTCTGTCACACAAACACGAGGACTAGGATAGCCTAGGACGAACACCATTGGGGAACACGGATGAGTACGGCACAGTTTACAACCGCAAATGTGACCCTGTGCTACTGCTGAAGGGCTACAGGCCAACCAAACTGCTAGAACTACAAGGAAAACCATATGGAATCACCATCTTTTAATAAGGATACATGGCAAATACATGACAGAAAGAAAGAGAAAGCACACAGGAATGAGAGTGTATATGACATCTCCTTGAATGGAAAAGCTGAAAAGTCTGGGGTCTTTGATCAGTGTGTGCGGACGGCTGTGCCAAACTTGGAAGACAGTAAGAGGTTCCATTATGAACTGACCATATCCACGGTGAGTGGAGACTCATAGGAACAAAATGCCTTGTTCCAAGTGAACACTCAAATGCTGTTCCCCACTTACAGTGGACAGCGTGCTAAACACCAGCTTATTCCTGAGGCGACGGAGTTTACGTGAGAGTTGAGAAAGAAAAAACAAACAAAAAACCACGCATTCAAAGCTGGGTTTTTCTGTCGAGTTCTACAAGAAAAGCAAGTGCTGAGAGGGGGCTCCTGGACGGATAGTCATGGGTGGACTGTGAGAATTCATCCCACTCCTCGAGGAGCTTATAAAACGTACAGGTAAATGACATCCTTTCATTTAGCACGTGCTCACGAATCCGGATTGTCAGGTGTTGTGACGACACAGAAGTCATTTCATGTATGTAAGTCTTATTATGCGTGGAATACATCACTGAAATAACGAACCTTCAAACTCTTGTCAATATTTTTTACCTGCCTCCTGTGACATGGGACCACCTGGAGGATCTCAGATGAAGGCAAGTGCCATAAATACCCTTCCCTCTGAGCCAGCTGAGGGTTAATGATCCTCCAAGAGCTTGAGTTCAGGTAAATGTAGATATTCTTTGTGATTCTACCCCAAAATAAAACATTCTGGTTTTTTAAAGGTCAGTACTGCAGTGTAGAATCTGAAACCCTATCAGTGAACTTTTTGAAACACTGTTACATTAAAATCCATCAGTCTGTCTTGCGCTTCGAATGGTCCTTTTACCCGTGCATGATTTTGTACTATCCTGTATTAGTCATTTGGAAAATATTGGTTCACTGAGTTGGGCAGATTTTCTAAATGTTGACCAGTTCATTATACAATATAACAGTCACATCTATCAAGCTCATAGTGGCAGACATAAGTCTTTCAAAGTTCTAAACTGTCTTCCTTGAAGTGATAAGCTCACTTCAATCATTTTTGAGATAACATCTGGCAAACACCAAAGGCTAAAAACCATGGTTTATCCATGGTATGTCATGAAAAAGGTGGCTTGTTCAATGTGCAACATAAACAGTCTTACACCTACTCCTCTTTGACACAAACCTAAGTGCTATGTGCAGTGTAAGTACGTAATAAGCTTCAAGCATCTTCCCATTTTGTCACACAGATAGTAAAAGGACATTGTCAAAGGTGGAGATTTAAAAGAATATTTTGCTTCCTCAAGGATATCCTTTTTAAAAAAACAAAAAACAAAAAACTTTTTTTAAAGTTGGGTGGGGGGGAGAATATATATCTCCAAGCAGGATCCTTGCTGTCAGCACAGAGCCTGACACAGGGCTCAAATCCACGAACCATGAGACCTTGACCTGAACAGAAACCAAGAGTCAGATGCTCAACTGACTAAGCCATACAGGAATCCCTCAAAGATATTCTTAAGTGGAATTGGCTTTCTTTAACTTGGGAGGGCAAGGCAGTGAGTACACTTACTACTGTACCCTATGAGGCCAGCAGTTTTACTCATCATTACTTTTGTACCATCTCTGCAAATGCCAACACAGTGAGAAAGGCAAATGAAGACTGTATATTTTTATTAATGTACTTCTGAAAGGGTCCTGGGGACACCCAAGTGTCCATGGACTACATTCTGAGAATTGCTGTTACATAGAATAGTAAGGACTCTAAGTCAGGCAGGCTAGAATTCATAACCTAACTGCAGTGTAGTAGCTTGGTGACCTTTTAATCTCTCTAAATCTCAATTGCCCTATTTCTAAATGGGGACTGTAATGTACCTGGCAAGATGATACAGTATTGCTTAGTAGAGGCTTTCTCCCAAAGACAAAGAAGCAGAGATGATAAACATTACAAATCCAAATGGTGCTGTTGGTTTAGCCTCCAAGTTAAGTGAATTAAATCAATGAAATGCAAGGAACCCATTTGGGGGAAAACAAAACAAAACAAAACAAAACAAAACAAAGCAAAAAGGGTATCACCTCAGAAAACAAGTATAACTAACATGGGGAAAAATCCTGAAAATAAAACTGGATTAATTTCTACCAAGTACACATGGAACAGATGTTTTCTCATTGGCCAAATATTGTAAACCAGTGGTTCTTTGCTCCCGGGGAAGAGGGGTGTGTGTAGGTGGGTGGGGGGAACACTTGGTAATGGGTGGAGTCATCTGTGATTGTCAAAGCTGAGGAAATGCTGCTGACATCTAATGACAAAAGACAGGAGTGCTGGTCCACCCACATGCCATGGGTACACAGGACAATCCCCCACAACAAAGAGTTACCCAGAGTTGACTGTCAATAATGCTGAGGTTAAGAACCCTTGCTATACATAAAGCTTTAGGCAACACAGAGAAGAAAACAATCCAACAAGGTCCAGAAACAGATTTTAAAACCTTTGAACTATCTTTAAAGGGAGCAAGTGTCCTACTGAAACAGGCTTAAATATTCTTTGATTCAAGATGAGTCCAAAAAGAGATTCAAAATAGAGCTGACACCAGGGACTACAGAGGTCTAGTGATTACTTGGAGTCAGTAATGTATTTGTCCCTCTAGGGCTAGCCTGAAAACATGGTTTTTACACATTAAAATCACCTGCATTTTTCTTATCTTTTTTCATTAGGCAAAATGTAAATACTCAGCTGCACACACCAGGTGATTATGTTTTCTGACTGTCCATTTATCCCTGCATTAGCTAAAGGATTACTGATTTGTTTGATAATAAGCTATGGAATAGTTTTTAAATCAAACAGAAAAATACTCTGAGGCAAGGCTTTCGTGATATTTCTGTTAAACGGTTCTACCAGAACACATGTTCTTGAAGAAGTCGAAGAAACACTGATTATTCTCTTTGCTTTGCATTTGTTCAGAGAGGTTTCTAACTTGTTTTAGCTTTAGGTGCATATTAAGACAGTTCCCCCAAACCATGCATCATTTATCCTCACTCATCTTAGGGAGAAGGTTAGACGACACAAACTCTAATAAGACAGGAACATTTTCAGTAAAGGGTAAGTGAAGGAGGAAATGCCTTTTTCACATCTCTGAGACACCAAGGGCCTGTCACCTAATGTCTCTGGGCTTAGTTTTTGTCTGTAAAATGAAGGTCTTCCATCAAAAGACTCCAAGAACTTGTCCACATTTCCCAAGGTGGCACAGAGGGTATAGGCAGGGAAGAATATATCTGGGCCTCTAAAAGGCTTCTTTGGTCCTGTGTATTTATTTCTATGAAGAGAGAACATGGTCACCTTATCTGAACTTGTTTTGTAAAGTCTGATCTAACATGTTTCACAGAAGAAATGTATTTCTTTCTCTTTGGAAGCATCAGTCCTCAGTCTGGTCACTGTATTAGCTAACTTGAGACCTTAGGCTGCAAGTCCTCAGCTCTGTTTGCTCAGGCCTACATTAGGGGACATGAATTTTAACAAGTACTGATGCTGTGGAGTGAGGATGTGTGTTCCTCACTTCTTGAGAGCACACAAGGATAATTATGGTTTGATACACACGGAATTAGGAATACCACATCTTTCAGGAATACAAGATCATGTCTGAGACAATGGTACACTCACTACCTTCTTCTAATGTATGTCCCACTATATATCTAGGGGTGAGACTGATGGCTGTGGAGCTGTGGTTCTGAGCTCAAATCTCACCTGTAATGTTTTTCCGTCTTTTCAAGACTTGATTTTTCATAGACGTTGACCCAGTAGGTATTCTCCGTGGCAAG